>NW_028288644.1:300000-600000 GCF_059628265.1 Tinamus guttatus
TCCTTATGGAGGCAATCTGGCAATTGTATAACCACATGTATTACTCATGTGTTACCTCTTTCAGTTTAGCTGTTACCTATTTTCTGTTTAGCTGTCATGAGTGGAAATATACCTCTGATCCCCATTTCTCCTGGTACTCTGAACTTGTCAAGAGTGAAATTGTCCTGCCTCAGCAGTTCCGTATATCTAACTGCCCCTTGCCTTGAGTTCTAGTCCTATGTAACATGCCCAAGGACCTTTTCTAATTAGTGATAAAATGCATTTTGAGACTGTAAGATAATATCAGAAGTGTATACTTTTATATGGATATGTGTTTTCTGTGTGGCTTGAAGACAGATAGAGAGATAGATAGATAGATAAATACACAGATAGATAGATAGAGCAAATAAGACGTACAATGAGGGAAAATCACAACTCACTGGGAGCATGGGCAGCCTGATCCCCTAACTCCTTCATCTTCGTGGGACTTCGACTATGTCGAAGAAAGGACTTACCTTTCTGTTAAATGCCTGCTTTGGACATAAGCTCAAACTCTAAAGGGAACTGTCTCACTTGATGTGAAGTCCTGATTTTAACTAGTGTCTCAGTACAGATGAGCTTCTTGTGAAATGAGAGCTGTGAGGATCTGCCTGCTCCTCTCCTCACATATCAGCTCTGGTTCCAGGAGGCATAGAAGCTGGGACCCTCCTCAGTGAAACAAAAGAGATGTAAATACCTGATGCTGGAATCACTTGGTGGTTTGGAGGAGATGCCAGGACTGAAGGCTATGTGATCCTGAGGCTTGCAGAGGACTGTTGCTAGCAGTTTGCAGTCATGGTTCGTGACACCCAGCACCCAAAATGTGGCTAACACCCAGTGGAAATTGCTCAGAGCTTATTTTTGGGTTACAGGCTGCCTCAGCAGAGCTGAGTTTGCTTTTCACTTTGTGCCACACAGGGAATCCCTGTGGGGAATATACACTGGAATCAATCTTTGCCCTTGGGCCAAGCATGGCAGGATATTAAATTGACATTTTCAGGACAACCTCCTGCTTTTGCGCAACATGCATCAGAGTCACAGGAAAAGCCAACTCCTTTGCTCTTTTCCTCAGCTTTTTTACTCTGCTTTCTTTTTATTCATCACCTAATTATCTTCTTCTTTAGTGTTGTCTGCATGACACATTACTATGGCTTTAACAGAATGTCCTTAATCTGTAGCACTACAGAAGAGTGATGCTTTCTAAAAAACATGCTACTTTCTTTTCTTTTTTTTTTTTAAAAAAAAAACTACTTTCTATGTTTTTCCCTCCTTCAAAGGGTAGGCTAAGCTAGGAAGTGAGCTGCCTGACCATTCACTGTACACTAACGCTGGCAGCCGGTTCTCTGCACAAATTTTGATCCTTAGTCCATAGTCTTTTTGTACAAAGGGGAATTCCTCAAGAAGGGGTTGGTCTGTTCTAATTTTCCAAGTGTTAACAATTGTTAATACAGTAAAGAAAAAGAAAAATAATGTTTTCCTTATGCATTCTGGTGAACCTGGTTCATTCTCTTTAAGAAGCCACAATTACAATGACATGTCACTTGAGCCCCCGAAGGTGTTGCTTAGCACTGTTTTGGTTTGACTTTTTTTTTTTTTTTCACCACCAGATATTTGAGAAACATATAATTTTAGGATGACTGTGGCTAAAGCTTCCTATAAATGCATATATTTTGATACAAATTTCCAGGTAAGTTCTTCAGTGTAGGGTTCTGCTTTTGCCTGAGGATCTTTCTCCAGTTTCTGCAGCTCCAGAGGTGGGATACTATTGCTTTATTTGGCTGTGTGTCCCCAGAAAAAGCATGGGTGTCTCAGCTGTGTTCACATCTGCTCACATCCCAGGGCTTTGCCTTCATGTGCTTATGGCCACTCACGATAAGCCAGCACCTGACCTTGCTTATGATCACAGTCTTGCAAGATCCCCTAAAGGGTTTTACAATCAGAACTGATCTGCTGGTAGTGGAGCACAGGGTCATTGGTGTTTTTATTCCTCTCCTGTTGAGGCAAAAGGTACTTTGATAGCATGGGTGGACATGAAATGGAGATAATGTGACTTGAATAGACTGTCTGCATGCATGAGGTGTTTGGAAGTTCAAAAATTTTGCGTGCATAGTTTTCATGTTAGTAGATGTGGGAGCTTTTCATTTTTTGTCCTTGCCTATCATGGAAAGGATGTTGTTTAATTTCTTCCCCTTCTGAGGACAGTTGCTCTTGCCTTTTCTCCCTACCTTCTTGCTTTTTTTATATGGCTGCTGTTCCTGCAGTGACTTGTATTTACTTTATACAACCCTTGCTATGTTGCTATTCAAAACTGCCCTGAGTCTTGACTGGAGCACGAACAAAAGCAAGGCACATCATGGCTGCGGTGCAATATTGCCTAATGGAGCAGCTTTTAAACAGACTCAGTTTCTCACTTTGATTAACAACCTATGTTTCTAACCCTTTTGATCCAGGATTTTCCAAAACTTGAGAGCTCACTGCTTGCTTTACTTGATTTTTCCAGTTTCTGAAGATTCTCTGTGATCAGGCACGCAAGGGGCAGGTGTTCAGCCAGTGAATGTGCAAGGCTTCAGACAAGTTTAGCATTAGAAATGACAAGAAGATAAATAGCTTTTCAATATATGGTGGCTGCTCTCAGAGACCCCAAAGGATTTTCAGAGGAAAGCCAGAGCCATAGAAGCTTATACCTTTCTGTAAATACTATGTAGAGATTATGGTGAATCTCTGCATCTGTATTTCTCTGCATCTTTCCCTACAGTAGTTACTCAGAAAACTCCTCAAGGCCAGCATGTAATTTTGCACTTATCCAATCTTTTATGTAAATCACTGTATGCCATACATGTCTTTTTGATTATTTTTGAAGCGATGTCCTTTCTTGTCCAGGAGACTAAATGAATGTGGTTTTGCTTAAAGAATAAGATTTTTTAAAGTTAAACAATAAATCTGCTTAAAAATCCACTAATTTTATTCTTTCCTCCTGCACTCAGAATGTGATTATATTTTAAAGTAAAATAACCACTAGATTCTAAGAACTGAGGGGCTTAAAGGAGTGTTAAGGAAGACAAGCCATTACTTTCCATGTTGCTAGTTGGACTCACGTATCAGCGAGCAATGTTGCCATCTGACAACAGCCTGCACCTCATGTGAAAATGAGATGGTGGCTACAGTCCATTGCTTAAGGCATAAGAAAACTGAAAGGCCTTGTCTAGTTTCTGCTGCTGGTGGCACGCTGTGAGCTGAGTGCCAAGAACAGAGATGGCCGATGCATAAAGGAAGCTCTCTACCTGAAAGACCCCCTTATCTCAACAGTGGTGACCCGGGAGTAAGCTCATCACATCCTTCTCAGATCACGATATCAGGAATGTGAGTGGGTGACTCATGTTCCAAAGTGCTTCTCAACAGTGGTGACCTGATTAGCAAGACACTATCTCAGTGTTGCATGTGCTGTGGGCTTTTTGTTAGCTGAGCCGTGTATATCTACTGGCTTACCGGTTCTATTTTCCCTGGAAAAAGTTTAATAAAGTCCTTTATTTCTGCAATAATCTATACAATTCCTTTGCCATTCATGAAACTCCTTACATCTTTTAAGTGCAACATATTTCAAGGTTTAAAGGAATGAGACCTAGAGGGAACAAAATTTAACTTCTTAGATAAATCAGCTCCAAAGTTTGCAAAGGCCCTACTAAATCTCTCGGCTGATACAGTTCTAAAATTATAAGCCCACGTAAGTAGTCTCCAGAACTTCTCTGTAACTGGGATATCAGTGATTTCTGCCTTGATTTCAAGTTACCAAAAGAGGTAGACACAGAAGCCCCTAAAAGAAAAAAATATGAGAAAATAAAGATTGGAATGAATAATGAGCTCCAGGAAACAGTTTCATTTACTTACAGTCACAGCTGTTAACTAATAACCCAAGGGCTAGGGTGATATATTGGACTAAGCTCATCAGGTGTCCTGGATGGCACAACCTGGCTGATTGAATGGACTGTTTCTGTAGATATTAAAACCAATGTGAAATAATCTCTTCACTGCACGATCAGAAATCACTGTTGAAAGTTAGATTGCATAGTCTGGCAGACATTGCAGTCTGCAAGGTCAGCTCACCAAGGAGGGCTAGGCAACTGAAAAGCATGCTTACTGCAGAAGAGATGTGCTTTGCTTGACACTTAGAAAATAATCTGTACATTTCTTTCCCTAAAACATGTGGGATTCTTGCAAGTCTTCAAAGGCAAACAAAGCCAAAAATGTCACAGTGTTGATCTTCCCTGACTGAAAAAAAAAGCCGCCTCACCTAGAGTTTGCCCATCTTCGCACTGCTGTGTCCTTACAAGTATTATTTTGAGATGCACTGTTCTAATGCCAGCTGTCCATTGTGAATGCTTAGTGGGAAATGCAACTCGCACCAGATAACCACTCTTGTAATTTCCTTTTTCTGCTTTTTATATAGGAAATCCAAACTTGGCACCTGCAACACCTAAACTTGCACAGGAGGTGAAGATGTTGCTTAAATAAAGTTACAGTTTGGATTGGTCAGTTATGAAAAAAGGAATAACTTGGCACAGCCCAAAGGGCCTGCTCTCCCAAGTATCCACCAAAATTATAAAATGGAGACTCTTTTGCTCCAACCTTAATGGGAACAATGAAGTTTATTCAGAATACATTGCTTTTTTCTTATCCTCTTGTTTGTTGGAAGTAGGCAATGGCACATGCTGATTTTGTTTTTATTTATGCTTCAGTTTGGGTTATTTAACAAAATATCCTTGTGCAGGTATTTCAGCCTATGGCTATGCTAGGCTTGGTTAGAGCTAAAAAATATCCTCTTGATTCTTTGATTCTTTTGTTGTCATTACAAAGGTATTAATCGATTTGTAGTCGAACAGTGAAGCTCAGCTGATTTTTTAAGTTTAGATGGCTTTTCTTGATGGTTGTCTTTTCAAGGTCCTTAGGAGGATATAAAGTATGTACCACACAGAACTTTTAGGATGAAACACCAAAAGTCAAGAAAGCTTTATAAGCATTATACAACAGTTCCTAAAAACTAAGGGCACACCAGGAAAAAGAGAACTATGGAAAGAACTAAGTATGTTTTGCTGTGTATTTAAGGAAAACAATATAGCGGTCTTCAAAGGTATTTGCAAGTTTATATAAGGCAAGAAGTTAGCACACCTCGTAGCTGCTGCACTTTTGTCATGACAGACCATTAGGCTGGTCTCTCCCTCACGAAGGCACTCTGTAGTACCTTCCTTTAGAGGAATAGAGATGCACCAGATATACTCTCTTCCTTAATCTTCTTATGTCACTGAAACCAGCTAAATCTGTTCTTCCCTGAAATCAAATTTTACTCTCCTTATGCAGAAGGATGGAGGAGATGAACCCTTGACCAAGCTCTCATGATTAATTTCTTTCAGAGATCTATTTGATATAAACAGGGAAAAAAAAATGTACTCTACTGCATGTACAGGCTGCTATTTTGATCTCTTCTTCACACCTTCTCTTAGAGGAGTTCACACATCTTGGAAGCCATGGAAAGATGAAGAGCAACAAACCGAAGAACCTCACTTTCTGTTTCTGGGCTTGAGATTGTCCATTCCCTCTGACATCTATCTGCCTTACATTCTTCCTGCAAAACACTTTAATTCAGACCGCTATTTCAATATAAGCTTTTTTTTTTTTTTTTTTTCTCAGAAAACATAAAAAATTCTGCCCTGAACCCATGCAAGGAGAATTCCCTGATCTTTGCCTTTCACAGTATAGCTTTGTTGCGTTGTAGCTTCTGTACATTCACATATAAGTGGTTTCAGAGAGAAAAAGCAGAGATCTCATAAACTCAGACAGTGCTTAAAACTTCTTTCTTTTTCTCTTCAGGTTTTAAACTGGAATAACTAATAGATTTTGGAGTTAGTGCTGGTATGGTATAGCAAAGTATTTTCACAACTCAAGTCCCTGGTATCTACAGTTCCATGCAGGCATAAGAAACTGATGAGATTGAAGGCCATTCCTAGAATGGAGAGATAAAACCAGCATTCATGGAGCTCCTTGCTGTGGCCAGCTGAGAACGGCCATGAGTGAAACATAAGCAACCAAATGTTCTGTCCCAGCACCATGACACTAGTGTTTCTGTATGCTGTATGATTGCAACAGGGGACTATCCAATAAAAATTAGATGATTCAGGATGTGATGGGGAAACCTTTTGTCTTACATTAGTTGCCTAACTCTCTGATGGGTTATGTTACGAGAGTCAAATTCTCTCTTGTTTCTTACATTGCCCAAATCAATTCCATAGCAGAGTAATTCCATTTATCTGTGCAGATATGAGAGGAGAGGCCTTTCCACAGTTAAAGATTTCCTACTAATAAAGATGGAACACAAGATGAGCTATCAAGGTTCCACATAGCTGTCTGAAATTGTTGTGTAAACTCTATACACTCCTTAAATGCTATGTTTAAGGCTTTTTAATAGCACTAAAAGACATTGGCTCCCTGATTAAGAGTAAATGCTGCTACACTGTAGAACAACAGTTTGTGACTTCTACCCTTGCTACTTTCACTTCAAAATTTTGACTTTACATACAGAGTGTCAGAGGAACACTGCATTAATTTAACAAAATTTGGTTTCCATTTGAGTTTGTAATTTAGATCTATGGTAAAAAGTACATAAACTTATGATAGATTAAACAAAGTAAGGAATTTTTTGTGTAGTTCTTTTCAAAGGTTTCGCTTTTTGTATGTTGACATAATTGTGCCAAGAGAAAGAGCCAAATTTTAGCTGGTGTAGGTGGCCTCATTTTCTTGGGGGCAGAAGTTCCAGAAGTCGCTGCTGGTGCACTCTGTTCCTTGGCAGAGACATGAAGACATGTCTGAACTAATGCTGACAGTCTCTACATTTCTATGCATATTATAAGTCTCATTGCTTTCCTCGTTTGGACCTTTCACACAACACTATTTCTTTTAATGGAAAATGTGATTGTGGAAATGTAAATTATCAGCTGGCTGCAGGCATAGATTGTTCTTTTCTAAAACTATTCGTAACTCTCTTTTATTCAGTACTTACATTGCCCATTTAATTCAGCAGTGATGTTTTAGACAAGTTTTCAAAAGCATCATTTACAGTTGCATTATCTGACTTCAACAGCAAAAAATAACGTGAGTAAGGCAATGTTTAACTTGAAAGTAGCAATAAGAGCCCATATGCTTATTAAGCAATAATGAAGGAATACTACAAAGCTGTTTCTACATTTGCTTCCCACACTAGAAGTATACATTCTTAAGTGAGAACAAAGAACTCTTTCCCCAGGGGTAACCATTTAGCATCTATCATTAAGCTTAATATGGTTCAGAGAGATAGGTTGGCCATTGGCAGATTGTTCTATAACTGAAGTAATTTTGCAGTGTAGTTATATATCTTTCTTTCTGCTAGATAAAGTCTTCTTAATCTGGATTTATTTAAAAAAAAATTGTCAGAGCAGACAATTTAGTCATAGACTAACTGTGGTTGAATCTTGTGCAGACAACACCATCAGGAGTCCATGCCATTCAACCCGCATTTTTTAAGACATTGTCTTTCTCTGAGTTTTGGCTGTTTTGATAAAACTGAAAATGAAATTTATTTACTATACAAAAGAACTGTTAATGATCTAACATATGACCACTTTATAAAGCATACTAAATTATGCATTTGTAGGCTGACTTGGTGCGAATACGTATTAACATACCCTATTGCATCTGGGCAACTATTGAAATAGCTGTTTCTTAATTCTAAACTCCATCCTAACACTTGTTGTGAAATATTTCTTTGTATCCACGAACAAAATACCCAGTGCAGTTTGCTTTTATTTGGTTGAAGGAAAGAGTAATAGACCATTTAAAAAGAAGCAATCTCAGTGAGTAAAGAAGCAAATAATTCATTTACAAGTGGCTTACGTCCCTGGGCTGTTTTGTACTGGGTAGTCTATGGGAAATAGTATAATACTCCCATCTGCTGATTGGATTATGTTTAGGCAGAGCCACTTTATCCTGAGGAAGACAGTTTGCCATAGCTTGTTGGGTGGAGTTCATCCAAAGGCATGGTTAGAAAAGAAGACCCACTGAAGGCAGAGAGCCTCCAAGGAGATCAGAGACTGACAAAAATGCTAGAAGCACCTAGGATTCACAGACAGCTTCAAATGAAAGTGTAACAGGTATTTGCAAAAGAGAAAATTTGCTCCTGTGTCCCTGAAGTCCAAGTTAGTTGGCAGTTATAGAGAAAATCTGCAGAGGTATGAAGGGAAATGAAGAAGTCTTTAAAAAGTTTAAGAAAATAATAAGACGTGTAGGGATGACAGAGAAGACTTTTTCCTAGACTGCTGTTTTGGGAGGAAAACCTACTTTTGCTCCATATCTGCTCAGCCCACTCACATGAAAACTGTTTGAAAGGATCACGAACATTTGTGTCCCAGACATATAAAATGCAAAGTTTTTAACCGAAAGAGATGGATGACTGCAGATTTCAGGGGAATGAATTTTCTTCTTGGCTGTTGCAATTTCTTGCAAGGATAACTATCATGCAACTGTTGGTTTTTAAACATCAGATTCAACACTATTCAAATTGGGACGTCCACTTTGACATTACACAGTTTTGTTTTCTTTTTTTTTTTCTGTTAATCTCTACATTCTCATGCATTTCACTATCATGCCATTCCCATCACAACTGTGAGCCAAACTGTTTCAGTAGAGTTTAGGAATGTTTGAATAAAAAACATTAGCAGATTTTAATAAAAGTCTTTAAGATCCTTTTTTTTTCACTGGAAAGATGTTCTGGCTAACAGTCCTTACCAGGGCTCAGAAACCACAATCATTTACTAGCTCTCTGGTTATCATCTTTTTGTGAGCACATACAGGTTTCTTACCAGGAAAAAGGCACAACTGTATTCCTTTCACTTGTTCTTTGTCCAGCATTTACATATAGACTCTACACTCCTCAAGATATTTGCTATCATTCAACACTTAAGAAAGATTTGGTTATCTCAGTCATTCATATCATTATGTTTACACATGCCCTCATTAAAACAGTGCTGACAGACTTCCCTGCAGCCACTACCCTACACAGTGCTTTGGATCAGGTCCCAGTGAATTGTAATTATTTGATGAGTGTTTTTTTTTTTTAAGCTAACAACTTTCAACAATACATCATAATCTATTAGGCAAAACCTGCTTGGCTGCAGTGAATATAATCCATGGTCTGTGGCTCAATGTCACATGTCTGAAGCAAAGTATTAAGGATTAATTGAATACTTTTCAATTTGTTACTTCTAATATGTGCTACCAAACAGCATAAAATGAAAATAAGGACTGAAATGTTAACATTACTTTTGTTCTGTATCAGTGAAAGAGCCCGACAACCTTTCTAAAAAGACAAAATATCATCACTGAACAAGACAAAGGTTGTTGTTCTGAGGTCACAGACTTTCTTCTTTTATTCAGATATAGGAAGAGAATGGGTAAATGCATTCATTTATAGATTTTTGTACAAGTCTGCTAAGATTTGTTATACAAAGCTTTGGAATAAAGATAATGTAAAAAGTCAGACTGTGAGAAGCATGGGGACCAGCTGAACTCCCAGGATCTTTGGGTACAGTGGTGTGCATTAAAGTACTACCTCATGTTTAAAAGATATTATACTTGGTTGAATCTTATCACTTGTGTCTGATTCATCAAAAAATGTATATCAATTTAATAAACCATATTGGATGGTACCATCAAATGCAATGGGTTTATGTTGATTCATAAATAACAGCCCTACCAAGAGTTTAGAGCTTTCTTGCAGCCGGGCTTACTTCATTACCTTTGAGTCCTGATTTTGGAAGCTACTTTATACATATAGTTATGTATGTAAATAATCTCCTGGAAATCAATGGGACAACTAGCAATTTCATAACAAGCTTCATGTCTTTGCCCTGCAATTAAAGCCTACTGTATGCATTTAAACAAAGGTTTGATTTTATGTCTTGTGCGTGCTTTCATTTACTTTGAGAGGATTATTTGACCCAAGTTCAGTGCGCAATTAATTGTCTGCACAGATCTGGGATTTAACATGCTTAGCAAAGTTTCTACTTTCATTCATTTCCCTCTCCCAAGCAGCAAATTTTATCTTTTTTATTATCTACTTTAAAATATTTTTTTCCATTTACAGTTACACCTGAAAAATAATAATAAAGAGCAGTGTGTTATGCTGTGCTTGAATACCTTTCTGGAAATGTGGAGTGACAACAAGAACATCGCAGCTGATGAAGAAAATAAGGCATGGTTATTGGACTGCACAGCTAAAAAGCCATCTAAACAACATAGTTTTTGTTTGTTTTGTTTGTTTTTTCCTGAATTGGGGTTATATTTCTAGAACTCCATTTATGCTTCATGATGAAAAATAATGCATATTTACACATAAATATATTATTACTAATAAAATATATTTTTAGTTTCAATTACATTTTATCAAGTTCTTAACTTTGAAGTAGTATTTTAGTAGTTTTTTATTACTTTGCTACGTGAATTAACACATATCTGGAGTCAAAACACCATTTGGAATGAGGACTAGAAACTTGACTCTACTAAAAATTAGAATGTTGAATTAAAAAAAAATGACTGTAATCAATAACCATGAAAAATTTAAAACGGAAGTCCCTCCAAAGGAAGAAGCAAATGTTCTTTTTATCTGTTGGCAATATTCTGCTCTCAGCTGGTGTAATAATTTCAAAATAATCATCATCTGTGTGCTTCTTTTTCTTCTCAGAGTGACTCTTAGCATCTTGTTCCTCAGTGTGATGTATGTCACAAAAGAAAAAAATGAAGGACTTATTTTACTATGTATATTTTCCAGTTTTACCAAATTGAGAGATCACTTTGAGAGTAATCCTGTAAGCTCGCAAAACTGTACTCAGTTAAAAGATTATTGTGACATTGTTATTATTGTGACATTGTTATTATAAATTACTGGAGCAACAACTTTCCAAATGAACCATTAAAAGCAAACCAGATTCACTGAACCACAATAAAATTCATTAAAACCTGCTTGGGGCAATGTACAGTGTTTGAAGGCCTTTATCTTTTTACGCATTCATCTATTCTGGTATCTGTGACAAAGTCCTCCACCTCTCTTTTATGTGATGTGAGAGTAAATATTTATTTCAAAAAATCCAACTTCCATATTGTGACAAGCTTTAATGACAATGGTGATGTGTCACAGTTAAATCAGACAACCTACTGTCACACAGAGGAATGGATGAGGGGGAAAAAAGAGTCTTTTTACTACTGAAAGAAGAGATATCATATTCCTTCTGCTCTGGGGACTCTTCTCGAGGCCTTTTGTCTATTGCTGTCTTCCACGTCTGTTCTTAGTGTTTTATCAGGAAGAAGCAGTGATGTTGATTTTCAACAGGGTCCTGTGACACTTCACCCTCTTCTGTTGCCTGCCACAATACCCGCAGTGCTCTTATATTTTGATGTACGTATCTCTTCTCCTTATTCTTCTGTGTCATGTGTTATACCATGCATATATCTCCTTTTCCCACTTTAGGTTTTTTTTATATTACTATTATTTTTTCGCTATGCTATGATCTTGCTGGTATTTTCCAAATTCGGTATTCCTATAGCTCTTAATTTACAGGCGTTATTGCATAAATAAAACACAGGAAAATAAAAGCATAAAATTATTACAAAGCAGTTGGAAGGTTATGTTAAACTGCAGCTTGAAATTTCCTAATTCAAGCATTTTTGAACATTGTTTATTGCAGGAATTAAGCAGTTACATTCTAATTCCCTTGTAGGTGTAATTTGGAAGGAAATTATTATTTTTAATAGATTAAACAGACTTACACAAGAATCTGGCCAAGACTTATCTGTTTGTCTAATGATGTTCCATCTCTTTTTATCTGTTTTCAATAACTTTCATTAATCAAATGAAGAGCAGCATTAGCTGCATCTTTTTGTATTCCTATCAACTTCATAATTAACATGTATCCCTGGGGACTGCTTCATGTTAGTGAGGCAAGGTCTTATTTGAAGGAGAATCTTTCATATCTATTGAAGCAGCTGTTTGAGTGGCTGTATACCTGGCTGAATCAATTAATCATTTTGTTAAACAAAACTGCCTCTCAGCTATGCTAATCAAAAGCAGGCTGATCTCAGTTTCTCCAAGCAACCTCCTGAAACCAAAACAAAGAAAACAGTTTAAGCCTAATAAGCAAACTTTGCTGTTGTAAATAGGCAATGCTTTATTAAGAAGGAAAAAAATCTGAAAGTGATTTTACCAAATTTATGAATATATATGTTTAGGGATATAGACATTAACAAAACAGATATCTCTGATGATCTTGCCTGAAGGCTTATGCTGACTAAACACACAATTTTTGTTTTCTATATCATTTTGAATGTGACATAAAACAAGCTTTTTCTGTATGTTTGCTGTTCTTCACTGAATGTTTGTGAGTAAAGGCAGTAGCAGAGAATTTGAATGGGGAGGGAGGAACAGCATATGCTACTGGTCATAATACAGTAATTAAGCACTGGTTGAGATTTAAAAAAAAAAAAAAAGTCATCGCACATCCTAAGAACTGATCTATTGCAGTTAATCTACATGCAAAACGGTCTGTGACGTAAGAATCTCTGCTGCCAGAACAGTGCCTTGGGAATATTTTACTAGCAGGAGGCACTTGCAAAACGAGTCAACAGTAACTGCAGGCAGCCATTCCCAAATGCCATCCCGAACTGCTGGCTGCCTGAGGAGGACAGGTCTGCAGGAGAAACAAAATCCATGTTGGCCACTGATCTTGGAGGGTGAAACATCAGCCTTAGGTAAAATCTCTTTCAGAATATGTAACTGAAAAACTCAGGCTATATCGGAGTACAAATGCCCTCATCTATTTTATGAACTAGTGGACAAATGAACTAGTGGACTAGTTAACAACTGTGAGGATCTAGAACAGGCAGTGCAAACCAAAAGCCAGTCGGCAGATTTTCAGTATAATACTTAGTAATAGGAATAACAGAGCAATACGTAGCAACCTTGATTTTTGTGGGAAGTGTAGAATTTGTTTCTGATGGACTTCTCTGAGAAATTAAGCAAAATCTGTTTAGAATTGCTACTCTGCTGACCCAACAGAGAGCATTAAAGCAGATCTCTATACTGCCATAACGTGATTGTGTCACTGTATCTAATTGCAGGTGTCTGTGGGGAAACAATCTCGACTCAAAAAAAAATGAAGGCAGGAAGGAAGCATCCAGTGGGTACTGGGCACATGTATGGCCGCACAAGTAAGAGAGTAAACCAGGTGTTAGGTATGTGTAGAATGAACAGGAAATTCATGTGTTTTGTTACGGACAGGAAAGATTGAACATTATAGACACTGGAGAACTGCATGTGAAAAAAAAAAAAAAAAGTTTCTTTTTGAGCAATTGGTTGCTTGTTTGCAGCTTCTTCAACTATGGATGTGTGGTGCACATGCCCTGTGACTGCACAGATGTTTATGGATACAAATGTCAGTCATCTACACGGATGATATGTGCAGTGCATTTCTCTATCAGGCATATGGCATTCCAAATGATATCCCCTCCCCAGTTTGAAGTGAAAGGTGGGAGACTTCTCCATCCTAAAGAATGGAGGTCCTACATCCCTCAGGGGATTACCATTATTCACAGGATCCAGTTTTCTTTCAGGCTGACACTGATAGTGTAAGATACCAGCATATGTACTGCAGAAAGAAATCTTTGTAGAAGGAAGATGGGGCAATGCCTTAGAAGACTGATGAAATATTATGAGCAGGATAATACTGTTAGGGACAAAACAAACAAACAAAAACACACACACACACAGAAAACCTCATTTATTTAATAAAATGCTTTTATGAGGGAGAGTGGAAAGGACAGGTAGGATAGTTGGTGGGCATACAAAATAATGTGTAGCACAGGTTCTGTTCATCTATGACACAATCTCCTTGTCTAGGTCAGTTCCCCCTCTTGCACACACACAGAGTCAGTGAAATTGTTTTAGAGAAGATATCTGACTTTTTACAAGCATTTTTTTTTTTCCTGAAAAATGGAAAATGATGCAAAGTGCTTTTTGTTTGTTTGGTTGGTTGTTTGGTTGTTTGGTTATGTTCCATTTTGTTTTGTTTTTATAAAAGACTCTTTCTTCCATCTTCTCTTAGTGAGGTCTTACTGTCTTTGACCATTCAGCTTTTTTCCTTCCCAGAGGTTGGTCATTGCTTTCAGGAAAAGGCAGTAACCAAGCACAGAAACTGCCCAACTGGCCACACAGTAGGTCACATGGGAATTTAATTTAAGGGATCGTTAGCCCAGAAATTCAGTATCTCACTGTAATTACTGCTGAATGCACTTAGCCTGCTGCCAATTTGCTATCACTGCAAAAGTAAATCTCAGGATCGTTGTTTTTCCTGTTTTTCAGCCAAAATAACTTAGTCCAAACTTTTTCTGAATTTTTTGATAATAATTTCAGTGCCATGGAAGCATTATCTGATGGGACACTTTCTAATGGGGAGTGTAGTTATGTAGTGGGCATAGAGATTGTACCTCTGAATTTTCACACTTGCAACTTACAAGAGACTAAAAAAAAAGTGTAAAGCTATAAATGTATATGTCTTTAATTCCATGTGTAAGACATTTTCATTGTTCATGCTGCCACCTTCCTCTGTACACTGTGTAACTGATAACATATTGCCCTACTCTTTAATAGCCAGCATTTGCTCTTAGTTTTCACACATCGAGCATTCCTGTAATAACCAGAGCCTATCATTCACGTATAAGGCAGTGTGACTACTGTGTACCTAAATACACATTCATTCCAAATGTTGGCCTAATCCAGGCCGAATATGTTTTAGAAGCAAAAGTAATCTAGTTGTTTTTAATATGGTGAATTTTTCTCCTCAGGATTGGCTGTAATGTTTTGTCTCTTCCTCTCTAGTGGCAGATGGTTCTAATCTCCATATTTTTGAGGTCATAACATTAAAACAAAATGTTCACAGAGGATTTTCACTTGTTGAGGGAAATGTCATAGCCCTACCTCTCTCCCATAGAGAATGGAGGCTTTGTTAAGGTTTGCTTTACTGTATAAGAACATTGTTGTCGCTCACTACACCTCTGTTCTTTCCATGTCAAATAAGGATACTACTTCTTTTCCAATCTTTGGAAAACAGTTGAAGCTCTAGTAATAAAATTACACTAACATTTAATGACAGAAGAAAAAAAAAAAAAAGCCAGTCCCGAACACACTGCCAGAGTTGAAAGCGGTTAAAACTGAAGAAAAACATGACATAGTGACTGTGAATGGATTTATTTAATTGATTCCAGCTGCATGTATTGCACTTAGAATTCAATGGACTAATAACGGCTTAATCTCAAGCCTTATGTATAAAAAAAAAAAAAAAAAAGAATAGCCGTGAGGCAGACTGAGACCTAGTTGTGGGACATCTTGACTGGTCTCTCAGAGTGGGAAGAGCTGAAAGAATTTCAAGGTCACAAAGGCCATGTTCAGCCACTTTCAGGGCTGAACATAGTATTTACATCATAAATCTCTCCAAGTGATGAAGGGATCCACAGGTGAACCTTCTAATTCCTCGTCAGTTAGAAGGATGCATATTTTACAGAGAAGAAGATTAAAGCAGAAGATGGAAGTCAGAGAAATGGTGAATGGCAAGGCAGGAGACACTCTCTCTAGATGTACTGCTGCTTTTATACCCTGAGGCCTGATTCTGCCACAGACTTCCTGTGTAATCTGGGCTAAGGCTGTGAATCCAGTTTAATTTAAATATAGGTTTGGTTATCTACATTTCCCAGAGGATATGGGACTTGACTGCTCTGTCATGGCACAATTAAATAAGTTTGGCAGCTGCTAAGAGTGATAAGATAGATACCCTTACAACCCTGCTCCCACCTGTGGGAATTTCTCAGGTCCTTAAAGGTGTTAACAGAAATAGAAAGCCCAGCTTCTCTTCTTTGTGCAAAGGGGGGGTGCTCATGTAACTTTAGCTCATGTCTTGCAAACAATAATTATAAAAATAATCATGAGCCAAGCAGAAAAGGTTATCCATTCAACTTTCTGACCCTAGCTATGTGCTGGGCAGTCCTCCTGTCTGAGTCTCACTGATTTCAGGTGGAGGGAGAGGGTTCTGATCACACAGGCAATGGATGACTTTTGATGCTGTGATCCCTTTATCAACACCTTTAGTAAATGACATCTCTTTGCAGGACAGGAGATCTAAGTGGATGGGCTCTTCCATCTGTGGTAGCTGGAAGGTCTCCACTAAAAAAAGCCTAGCTACATTCAGCATATAATACTCAAGGGAAAGGGACTGTAAACTATGCTGATAGGGTGCTTTTCTACATGCCAAACTAACATGAGACCTATATTAGGTCTCACTCTAAAAAAACAATGAATAAAATCCAAGCCAAAGGTATACAAATAGTCCAATTATCCTGGGCAACATATTACAGGCTTTGGTATCCTCTTCTGTGAAAAGAATACTGAGAAGACAAGAATAAAAGTTAATGCTTATCAAGGTATACATGGTACAGAGTTTTCAGGCACAAATTTACTTTTGAAGTGAATGCTGGAAGGTGATTATATAGTTTCTGTCCCTTACCAAATAAATCTTTATTTTCAAAAAGACTCTGTGGGGAGAGAGGGTGGCCTTTCCTGAGGCATTTTAAGGGCAAAATTTAGGCCAGATCTTTGAGCATGTCTTTGAGCATCTTATTCAGGTCTGGGAATATGAGGGACCAAAATGCCTGGCAGATTTGAGTCTCATTGTAGCAGAAAATGGGTGTTGACCTGAAATTAGCTGTAAGTACTTTTGTTGTCCAAATGTTTCTCTTTGTTGTATCTGAGTGAATTCACCTGTTAGAAAATAAAGCAAGGGGCTTGGTTCTATAAATGATTCCTTAAAAAAAAGTCATTACTGACAGTTAAACCGAATTCTTCAAAAATAAAGAAGACAGTCTCTGGATTTCATGAAGTGAGTCAGACAACGAGGCAAGTAAGTCACTCAAGCAAAAAAAAAAAAATACTGCAAGTTGCATCACTGCCTATACTTTGGATGTGGTTGCAGCAATTGGTAACTGCTCTTAAAAGGGGACACAAACAGAGTTAACATAAAGTAAATGCTTGATTCCTATTGCTTAGCACATGCTCAAAAGCATGTATCTACTTCACTAAATAGACATTGCTACTTCTTAAAGTTGTGTGTAGTGAAGCATTAAAATAGTACAGGAGAGAATAGTTTCTTCCAATCATATAGGAAGCCATTTGTTGTTTCACTGTGGTACATTGAGAGGATTTAATCTCTGGTGATTTTCCAGTTCCTAAAATGGGAATGAGCATATTTAACAGCCCCAGTGCAATACTGCAATGGTAGTTAGTTAAAAGCTGCAAAAACACTAAACATTGTATACTAGTTGGATTAATTAAGAAAACAAACACTTAAAGCAATTACATGAAAAAATAGCATGAAAAAAGGCATTTCATTCACCACAACAACTATATCTGACTGCTTTCCCTCCATCTACAATTTGTCCTCATAGATTCTAAGACCCGTTGGAGGGGCTCTGTTCTCATCAATACCACAAAAAAGTCACCAAATTGAAATAATGCTCTAAAACATATCAATCAAGGGAATCAAAAATGTCAAAACCTTGTCATTTGAACATCTTCACAGCTGAGTATGTTCATGCTTCTAGAACTTTTGTGAGATGAGGAAGTGCTGTTATGCCCATCCCACATGAAGACAGAGAGTGGTGAAACGCCAGCAACTGTGTCACAATGAGGAAGTCCCAAACCTGGGTGGCGCACCCTAACCCTTCTGCATAATCAGGCTATCCATAGGGAGGTCAGCAGATATGACTCAAGACCTACAATGGGACACTTCCGAACAGATGGGACCAGCAAAATACCCTGAAACAGCCCAAATAGCACTTCTTGCCAAGGTTCAACACCAAGCATGCATTTAGCACTCCATGTCTATTTTTAGGCACCTTAGCCCTGTCCTAAAATCCACCCTAAAAAAGGTGCCAGAAAAAAAAAGTGACCTTTTAGAGAGCTGTGGGTGCCGAGAGGCAGCAGCCATCTTCATTTTTACTTCGTTAGCTGCTGATGTAGGCCCTAAAAGCCCACAGAATGTGTAAGTAAGTCTTATTTTGGAAGGAGCAGAATTCCAAAGCAAATGCCACAGATATGAATTTTTCTCCATTTTAGACTTAAAATAAATGTTATGAACTTGACTCTAACTTGACTATTGTCAGTTTAACCTTCTCTTCTCTGTCCTTTACTCTGTTATGTTTCACCATGTCCTGACATTTTCTGGTGGTACTTGTTGTTATCCCTATTATTTATTATTCATGAAATTTTGTCAGTGTTCTCCAGGGTAGATGGATATTCAAGAGGGTGTGTGCATTTCCTTACCAACCCAGGGAATTACTGCTGTTTCATTTTCCTTGTGAGTATCTCAAAGACTTCCTAATGGTGTTTCCAGAACCTCTGCAGTTCATATAAAAGGTTCACCAAGCTCTGGATGATGTTCCAACATACTGATATGAGTTATATTTTCCACTGTGCTGCTTTGAACAGGGCAATGTTTTTCACAGCATGTCACATTGTCCATTCCTTCCTGAGTTAGCAGTGGTTTAAGCACTCAGGGTCACACTGGAAGATCAGCAGGTGAGTTTGGATATGTTCTTCCATACAGCTAATTTATCCTGGAAGAGGGCAACTCACTGTAAAATATTCAGCAGTCTGGTCAAAGGAAGCAACACAAAATTCTGGCTCAGGTACTAATTGTCATGGACTACTTATGATCCAAAGCTTTGCTGCTTCTGAAGTTGCTCAGGTAAAGATCCGGAAATGATTTATAAACCCACAGATGTGAATACAGTAAAAATCGATCTTATGAGTCTTTTGTACTGGGATCATGTTTCCAGAGGGCAGTTCTGGCTATATGGCTTTTGTGAGCTCTGCACAAAAGCAGTCCCGAAGCCTCCAGCTGTGCACTGATGTGTTGCCAGTGTTTCAGCAAGGTGCTCCTGCAAGTAATTCTCGTCTGCATTGTTAATGTCTTTTTTTTTTTTTTTCCTCACAGTTGGGCTTTTCATGTCTCATAAACAAGCAGAAGGAAATGTGTTTAGTAAGCAAGATTATGTGTAACTCCTAAAAATGTGTGCTATTTCTATTAAAAAAGGCAAAGAAAAGCACCAGAACAAAATTAATCTGGTGAGACACACTCTGCCACCTACAGAAAGATTATTGTTTTCCATATTTTTCTGTCTTCAGATGGAATAATTCAGAGATTTTAATTCAAGAAGAGAATCGTGCAACCTGAGCCATATCTGAGTGGTCAGAGACAGCAGATCTACAGCACTTTTCAGACCTGCATGCATGCTGGTGTAGTCTGTCTTCTCCAAACCCTCTGTCCTGCCTTTAAGCTTGTCCTGCCTGCTCTGCTTTCTCTGCAGATGTTTGCTGTGATACTCCCTGCATAAACAATTGACTCGTCCTTCAGACAAAAGTCCCTGGGTTAGATGTGGTTTGGACTTCAAACCTGTTGGATTCACTGCTGTAATCTATATTCTTCTATAATACAGAACAATAAAATTTGCACCATCTTTTCTGCAGATAGCACAAAATGTCTGCCCTGAGCTACAGCAAGTCTTTTAGAAAGATTTACAACTGTCTTTGAAGATCTCAGTTAATCTGAGACTCTCCCATCCTTGGCACTTTGCTCCAATGTACAATTAGCCACTCTTTTTTTTTCTCTCAAGTGCTCTTGCCTCACACTTCCCTGCATCACTTACACTAGCCTGACTGAAGACAAAGAAATACTCTGAACTGGTCACAGCACTTTTTGCTTCAGAAAGTGACCATTTATGACTTCTAACACAAACACACACACAAGAAAAAAGGCAGCATTACCCCACTATATGCTGAACAAGCAACTGCCCCTGTAAAATGGGAAGGGACAGCTCATTGACGACAAATGTGTATGTCCTTCCTTTCTTCTGGAGTGTGTGGGTTTCCTCCATCATCCTTAAGGTGCATAAAGCACTGTGGAACAAGCATGCCATCCTTTCTAAATAGCAGCCTGCTTTCTGGAGTGAAAACCATAGTCAGGCTTAAAGCTGCTAAAACCAAAACTCAGAACAAATCTAACAGGAACTTTTACACTATTTACCTGTACTTGAAGATGAACTGAAAGCTAAAACCAACACTGCATTCCCTTCAAGAGCTCAGCAGCCAAGCACATATGTTTTAAAGGTCCAGTTTAGCTGGCAACACTTCTCATCATCTGTGCTGACTTCTACAGGCGCACCGAGTTAATCAAGCCTCACTAACTGTGAGCTTTCCTTCTGTTATGCCATAACCTCAGCGGTAAATTTTCAAAGCAGTGCATAAGGACTGAGGCCCATAACATTAAAGGGGTGTAGCTAAATCCATATGTGCAGCACAGTCAGAGTCTCCCTTGACACTCCTTTAGAATTCAGTCTTTCAACTGCAAACAGGCAGTTCATAGCCTTGTTACAGAGAGCAGCTGAAGCTACTTTCTAAGTGTAATACAAGCATTAATCTTACTGAAAAAAAATACATTTATTACACAGCATTTTCAGAAAGAAGCAGCTCAGCTTCATAATAAATGAGACAACTTATGTCTCATATTTTTTTAATGCTGCCTTTTTAAAATTTTTTAATGTTGCTTTTGATGGTATGGTGGAGTTATATTCTCTTATTTTTAGAGATCCATATATTTCAGAATCACTTTCAATTCAAAAGCTTGACCCTGGGCAATGATCTTTATGGCCTACACTGCAAGACAAGCTTGTTTTGTGTCATTAGGAGTTCTGGACAAAAGCTTCAGAGTGAAGATTTACTAGAATATAAGAAACTGAATTGAATCTAAAATTCAAACTTCTCAGATTTCTCTGGTTATGTGGAGTTCTTCAGTGTATGTTTTATGGTAATTTTGAGAGTACAATGCAGAGACTCTTCCAGTTGAAGGTGGCAGTTACAAAAGCTTTGGATGCACGTGATATTAATCCTTGCTCTCTTTAAAAACTACTGTTACTATGCAAATAGTGGAGGCAAGCAGAAGGGTGAGCTGCAGAAGCAGAAGCTTAAAGCTATGTCCTACCCACTAATCTTGAAAGAATTTTTCCCTAGCATATAAAGGGCTTTGATCTCATTTCTGTATTATCTGGGAAATTAAAGCTGGTCATTGCTGCTGCCATCATCCTGACACAACTTCAAGTGCACAGCAGGACTTGGAGCTGAGTGTTGGAATTCTGGGTATTCCTTAGGCCCCTGGCACAGACTGCTGATTGGCGCTGTGGTAGTAGTACAGAAAAGAAGGAAAACAGAATCTGACCAGGGTGTAAATGAATAAACTCCTGAGGCTGTTCTCAACATTTGCAGAAAAAACACACAGGGTCACGGGGTCACAGAATGGTTGAGGTTGGAAGGGACCTCTAGAGATCATCTAGTCCAATCCCCCTGCTCCAGCAGGGACACCTAAGGTGGCACAGGGGGGCATCCAGGTGGGTTTGGAAGATCGCCAGAGAAGGAGACTCCACAATCTCTACGTTAAAAAGCACAGGTTCTCTCTCTGCCTCCTTGCTGTCTCACTATGAAAGATGGATATTTTCAGTTGTTTCATCACTGAGCATTCATGCCCTTTGCCTTCATCTTCCAGGTAGCAAAGATGCTATTGTCTTTAGAGGCTGTTGGGATAACCACCCCTGAGCAGCAGGTTCAGTGTTAAGGAGAGAAGCTGAGAGAAATTTGGCCAGGGTTTCTTCTCTCCAGCAGGCACAGCTGCACCCTGGACGGCTGGCAGTCAGGCTTGGGAGCAAGACCCAGGAACATTTTGCCATCTTGTGGCAGTTTATGGGTAAAACATCTCTGAGTGAGGGTGAACACTCCAACCCGTGTGATGAGGATGTGTCAAATGAGGATGTGTTTTCAGCTGGGACTAACTTAGATGGTGACATACTTGATGCAGGGAAGGAATGTGGCATCTGACTGCTTATATTGATAGTGGTGTTCTCCCTTGCAGGAGATCACCTGGATCCCTGTTTTCAGTCCTGCTAAGTCTCCAGGGATTACTTTCTTCTCAATGTCTCTTCAAACTCTGCTTGCTTGCAACTAGTCTCCTCTGTGGTACAGGGACAGCTGTTAAGAATCTGCAGCACCTCAAATCTAGCAACTTCAGATCACCAATGTCTAGCCTGAATTTTGGGTGCATTTTGATGCTTTGGAAGCAGGTTTGGGCTCAGGAGTGGAGAGGACGGAAACACCTTGTATCTACCCGCCACTTATGGGGTTCCTTCTGATAAAACACAGAGGAAGCAAGCAAGCAACTAACTGATCCCTGACAACTTGCATTTCCAAGCTACTCTGTGAAGTGTTTTTTCTCTCCTCCCATAACTTGCCTTTCTCGCTCAGAAGAGTGAGCTATCGCAAAAGATGTCCTCATCCAGACCTTGCACAGTAAGAGGATGAGAACACTTTGCAAGCTTGACCTGGCCAGGTTTTACCTCCCCATTGCAAAACAGGAAGGTAGCTAGCCTGCTTGACCTCCAGTCTCTGGAGCTACCTTCTTTCCTAAGGGTGCAGGAGGTCTGTAGAGAAGGTGTGAAGCTGATTGCATCGTACCACATTGCACAATGCATCCTTTACATGTTGCATGAAGTGCTACGCTGGCCTTTGTAAATGGCTTACACTCTAGGCATCCTGAGCTCTTAAGACAGTGGAGGGCACCGCTGTTAACCTCCTCCTATCCTGTTTTGCAGTTCTCAGAATTGCCTTTAATCTCTTTGCTTCAGAAAGCTCCACTTGTAGCCCATTTACCATTCTTGCCCACAGTTAGGTGATTTTTCTTTCTCGTGCTCCCTTTGCTCCATCTGGCTGAGCTTCACAGACTCTCTTTCACTGACAAGCCCTGGGTAGCCTACTTGTAAAGGAGAGGCAGTGAGATTTCTGAGCCAGCTGAAGAAATTGCTCTGCCTCACAGTCTGCTTGTCACCTACTACCTCACTAAGCCCTCCTAACCAGGTTGGCCAGCCTTTTGGCAAAGAGACGTGTGCCCCTCTTGCTGGGAATGATGGGACCCATCTCAGCAAGAGGGGCACACGTCTCTTTGCCAAAAGGCTGGCCAACCTGGTTAGGAGGGCTTTAAACTAGGCAAGAAGGGGGAAGGGGAGTGTCACACAGACATGGCAAGCAGTACCGCGCAGCCTAGGTCAGATGGCGTCCAGCGGGAGTATGGTAGTGGAGAAGTGAGGATAGGAAATGATCACGGAGGGTCCTCTTTCACCCCTCCTGGGAAACCTGTGGCCTCTGTTGCTTCCCTGAAATGCCTGTACACCAATGTGCAAAGCATGGGGAATAAGCAGGATGAACTGGAGATCTGTGTGCGGTCCCAGCGTCATGATCTCACTGGAATCACAGAGACGTGGTGGGATAGCTCGCACGACTGGAGTGCTGCCATGGAAGGCTATGTGCTCTTTAGGAAGGACAGGCTGGGAAGGCGAGGTGGTGGAGTTGCTCTTTATGTGAGAGAGCAACTGGAATGCATGGAGCTCAACCTGGGAGTGGAGGATGAGTGAGTTGAGAGCTTGTGGGTAAGGGTTAAAGGGCAGGCTAATGTGGGAGACACTGTGGTGGGTGTCTGCTACAGGCCACCTGACCAAGACGAGGAGGTTGATGAGGCCTTCTATAGGCAGCTGGATATTGCCTCACGGTCACAGGCCCTGGTTCTCATGGGGGACTTCAACTACCCCCACATCAACTGGAAGGACAACACAGCCAGGCACAAACAGTCCTGGAGGCTCCTGCAGAGCGTCAACAATAACTTTTTGACGCAGGTTGTGGAGGAGCCGACGAGGAGAGGTGGGCTACTGGACCTCATGCTATCAAATAGGGAGGGCCTAGTAGGAGATGTTAAGGTGGGGGGTAGCCTCGGCTGCAGTGACCATGAGTTGGTGGAGTTCAGGATTCAACAAGGAGGAGGCAAGGCTGTAAGTAGCCTTGCAACCATGGACTTCAGGAGGGCCAACTTTAGCCTCTTCAGAGACCTCCTCGGTAGAATCCCATGGCCTAGAGCTCTAGAAGGCAGGGGGCCCAAGAGAGCTGGTTAGTTTTCAAGCAGCACTTCCGCCTCGCCCAGCAACAGTGCATCCCTGTGTGTAAGAAGTCAGGCAGAGGGGGCAGGAGACCTGCGTGGATGAGCAGGGAGCTTGTGGCAATGCTCAAGCAGAAGGCGACGGTATACAGAATGTGGAAAAAAGGACAGGTCCCCTGGGAGAAATACAGGAACGTAGTCAGGGAATGCAGAGATGCAACAAGGAAAGCTAAGGCACGATTGGAACGCAATCTGGCAAGGGACGTTAAAAATAATAATAAAAAAATTCTTCAAATACATTAACAGCAAAAGGAAAATCAGGGAAAACGTGGGTCCGCTGGTGAATGGGGTGGGCACCCTGGTTATGAATAACACAGAAAAAGCAGAGTTGCTGAATGCCTTCTTTGCTTTGGTGTTTACCAAGGGCAGCCCATTAGGGCCCCAGGCCCTAGGGACAAGAGAAGAAGCTGGTGGAGAGGAAGACCTGCCCTGGGTAGAGGAAGATTGGGTCAGAGAGCACCTAAGGAACCCACAAATATACCCACAAATCCATGGGCCCTGATGGGATGCACCCTAGAGTGCTGTGTGAGCTGGCAGAGGTCATAGCTAAGCCGCTCTCCATCATCTTTGAAAGATCCTGGAGAACGGGGGAGGTGCTGGAAGACTGGAAGAGGGCCAATGTCACGCCAGTCTTCAAAAAAGGCAAGAAGGAGGACCCAGGCAACTACATGCCGGTGAGCCTCACCTCCATCCCCGGAAAAGTGATGGAATGGCTCATACTGGCCCTTGTCTCCAGGCACATGGAGGACAAGAAGGTGCTCAAGAGTAGTCAGCATGGATTCACCAAGGGGAAATCTTGCTTGACTAACCTGATAGCCTTCTATGATGAAATGACTGGCTGGATAGACGAGGGGAGAGCGGTGGATGTTGTCTATCTCGACTTCACCAAGACTTTTGACACTGTCCCTCACAACATCCTCCTGGGCAAGCTCCGGAAGTGTGGGATAGATGAGTGGACAGTGAGGTGGATTAGGAACTGGCTGGATGGCAGGGCCCAGAGAGTGGTGATCAGCGGTGCAGAGTCTAGTTGGAGGCCTGTAGCCAGCGGGGTCCCCCAGGGGTCAGTCCTTGGTCCAGTCCTGTTCAATTTATTCATCGATGACATGGATGAAGGCACAGAGTGCTCCCTCAGCAAGTTTGCTGATGACACGAAACTGGGAGGAGTAGTCGATACCCTAGAGGCCTGCGCTGCCATCCAGAGGGACCTGGACAGACTGGACAACTGGGCGGTGAAAAACCTCATGCAATTCAACAAGGCCAAGTGCAAGGTCCTGCACCTGGGGAGGAATAACCCCAAACACCAGTACAGGCTGGGGACTGACCTTCTGGAGAGCAGCTCTGCAGAGAGGGACCTGGGTGTCATGGTGGATGACAAGTTGACCATGAGGCAGCAGTGTGCTCTTGTGGCCAAGAAGGCCAATGGGATCCTGGGGTGCATTAAGAAGAGCGTCTCCAGCAGGTCAAGGGAGGTGATCCTGCCCCTCTACTCAGCCCTGGTGAGGCCACATCTGGAGTACTGTGTCCAGTTCTGGGCCCCACAGTACAAGAGGGATGTGGAGCTGCTGGAGAGAGTCCAGTGCAGGGCCACAAGGATGATTAGGGGCCTGGAACATCTGCCCTACGAGGAGAGGTTGAGGAAGCTGGGCCTGTTCAGCCTGGAGAAGAGAAGGCTGAGAGGGGATCTAATCAGTGTATATAAGTACCTCAAGAGAGGGAGTGCAGAGGATGGTACTGGTCTCTTTTCAGTGGTGGCCACTGATAGGACTAGAGGAAATGGCCAGAAACCGAAGCAGCAAAATTCCACAGGAACTTAAGGAAAAAATTTCTTAACAGTGAGGGTGACAGAGCACTGGAACAGGCTGCCCAGAGAGGTTGTGGAGTCTCCTTCTCTGGAGATCTTCAAAACCCGCTTGGATGCAGTCCTGTGCCACATGCTTTAGGTGACCCTGCGTATGCAGGGGGGTTGGACTAGATGATCTCTAGAGGTCCCTTCCAACCCTAAGCATTCTATGATTCTATGATTTGCTGCTTTGTCCTTGTGACTGTTGGCTTGACCTCCACCTTGGCTGCAACACGCTTCCCTTCACCTGGTGTTTGAAACTCTCACTTTTTCTGCTGATTTGCTTTAAACTTGGCCTTGGCACTTGCCTCCTTTAACTTACAACCTGATCTCCCTTTTACCTTTGCCTCTGGCCTTTTGTAAATTTCTTGTTTCCTCTCCACACCTTTCGGACACTTCCCATAATGTTGAGAAAGTCAAGTGGAAGCTTTAGGAATCATTTCTTGATTGGAACAATTTCCCCTCCCGCCTACTAAGGTTGGACAAGACCATTGGAGAGACATCACTACAGACTTGTCTTCCAGCACAGTGGCAGCTCTGGGCCTGGAAAAGCAAGGTTTTTTTGTTTGTTGCTGCTGCTTTTCTTTGTAATCTGACTTCATAGCAGCTAAATATGTTGAAGGCTTAACCACGCTAGGATTCAGGAAAAAATAACACTTCTGCAATATTGCCTAGAAGATAGGTTTCTAGCTCAGCTAGATTACTGGTATGTTTGAGATAACCGGCATAAGCACGGAAGGATTTGAGACAAGAGGGAGAGGGAAAAGGAATCCTGCCAAATGTCACACTTGTGACATTTGTGACATAAGGGTATTACACTTTTAATTGCAGACACTAGCAGCCCAGACCATACTCCAAAAATTTCTGCTCCACCTTCTATGTGGGACAATCTACTTGTTGTTCCTTCTCCTCCTCCTTTATCATCTGTCAGAATCTATCCCATGGTCTCTAATGTGCTGTCTAATCCTGACACTTCCCAGCCAGGGGGGAAGGGGTAGGTACCAATCCCCCTCCTCCAGTGCTTACTGTATTTACTGATCAACCCAACGCAAAAAAATAGCTTGAGAGAATAACCAAAGTGCCCAGAGAACCATTTGTTGTCAACGATGATGAGAAGACAGGAGGCCATTCCTGTATTTGAGGAGAGTGCAACTCTAGTTACCTTCAGAGGGAGAAAAAGGAAGTGAAGACATCATGCTAGCAGTATGCTACCATTTTCAAAACTGAAGGAAACATGAAAACACCATGAAAATTGTCATGACCGGGCCATGTCCTGATTTCTGGGTGCTGGACATGAACTTCTTAACATGCATTGCATAGTCAGGTGCTGTTTTTTTTTTCTCTGTGGGTGCATTTTTCAGTCATTCTGCAGGTGTGTAAGGCCACAAGGATGCAGCAAAGAGCAGCACTGGAATCACCTTTAAGCCAGAAAAAGAGTGCAGTAGCAGCATGGTGTTCTGTAGCACTTCTGCCTTGAACCTTTTAGAGCAAACTGTCAGTATCTCTGAAGTCCACTTGCTGCCTGTTGGAGGGAGAAGGCTAATGAGCTCACGGGAGGTGATTCTACTTCTCTATGAGCTGACTAGCACCAAAGCAAGGGGGAAAACAAAACAAAAACAAACAAACAAACAAAACAGATTTAGAATTGCAAAGGGCTGGCATCAAAACATAGGAGAATAGGCATGTGGGGAATGGCAGATGTGTGTCCCCACCAGGGAGTGCTCTGGGGGATGAACAGGGCTCATGCTGCAGTGTGACATCACATCACGCCTCGCGCCACCTCACACGTGTGTGTGTGAGGTCACAGCCAGACAGCCCTTATAGGCGCGCATGGCCGGGGCCACCCTCAGCCCGCTGCTCGGGGCTCAACGCGGTCTCGCGACTCGTTGTGCTTAGCGGGTTTGCTCCTTCTGGGGCACTTGGTGTCTTTTTGCCTAATCGGGTGGAAAGGCTCTGTGTGCGTGAGGGAGTGAGTGAAGATCTGGTTCCTCGCAGCAATGGCGAGGAGGCAGCCTCTCCCGCGGCAAGGGCGCCGCCGGGGGGCACGGGCAGCTCCTGCGGAGCAGGACGCCCCGGTGCTGCAGAGGGCCGAGGTGGCTGTGGCTGCCCTCCGCGTGGCCAGGGAGGTCCACGTGAGCACCACGGAGCGCGCTGGGGGAAAGGCTGGTGAGTGTCGCGCTGCTGAGTCTCTCTACGTAACGCCCTCGCGTGTCCATCACCCTTGAGGCTGGTGCTTTGTGTCACACGTGGAGCGGATCCATGTCTGTGTCCCCCTGACCTGACTTGCCCGGGCTGTGCTGCGCTGCACAAATCCCAGAATCACGGTCATGGTGAGGGATTAGAGCAGGCACACAATTCCGCTGCAGCAACCTACTACTTCCCTGTTGTTTGGCTGCTGTGTAGCCGTGGGATGCACTGCTGAACCCAGCCTGGCTGAGCTGTGGCAGCAGCGCCTGCAGGGGACGGCTCCTCAGCTCCCCGATGTGTCCTTCTGCGAGGCACAACCTTGGCCCTTACTTTACCCATGGAGGCAGCACGTGCAGCTCAGTGCGTCCCTCCCGTGCAGAGCTGAAAGGCCTGGGGATCCCGCAGGAGGCCCCACAGGAGGTGGAGAGGACCTCACTTTGCACTCTTCCTTCGTGCCTAGGGATCTTCCACCGTATTACCAGCTGCCTGGCGATGCTCCTTCTCTTAATAAGGAGACTTTCTGGCATCTGTGTCTCCACCCTGTGAGTATCTCCCACAGTCCTATCCCCTTAGAAAATCATCAGTGTGTCCCTAATCTCAGAGGAGAGGACTTTTGCTGTTATAGCAAGAGAGAAAGCAAGAACACTACAAGGACTGTTTTCTCTCTTCACTTGGGACATCTCTCCACTTCCCTGGAGGCCTTTTCTCTGTCTGGTGGAGGTGCTCTTGTGGCACTTTCCTGTAGGAAGGCCTGCCAGGCCTGCCAGCCCTACCACTTTAGTAGTAACACTCCCTCTTTTGTAGGAAAAGGGTTCCCCTAAGAAACAATGTATTCGTGAAAGCTCTCCTTGGGACCTGTGTTGGTATTGGTGAGTATTTGTGAGCAAAGAGCTGCCAGCAGTAAGCAGCACGGAGCTGCTGGAGGCCGGAGGCCCTGGAGTGCCCTGGAGTGGGGCACCGTCCTGCTTCCCCTTCCTGCACTTCAGGGAGCTCCAGAGATGCTCTCTACGGGGAGTTCCCATTAGCCTAGTAACCCCGCTCTTCCTTGCTGCTGTGAATTTCAGTTGCTGGCTACTGTGTGATGATGATTCCAGCATGGACTCTGCCGGGATTATCAGATGAACCGACAGAGATGCCTGGTGGAGAGAGACAGGTAACTCCTGCAAAGGAGAGGGGCTGACGTGGGTGGCATCCATCCCCAAATACTGCCATGCCCTGCAGCGGGAAGCTCAACAAAGCTTCAGCTGGATCTTGAGCTGAGCTTGAGCTGGAGCTGGAGCTTGAGCTGGAGCTGGCTTGCCAGAGTGAAGTGGCAGGTCCTGCTGGGCTTCCTCCAGCAGCATCTGAGGGAAGCCCTGGCCGTTGTGGTAGCGGCTCTGCTCATGGAAAGCTCTTGCCTTTCAGGGGCTCCTGGGATGGCTCTTTCCAGACCTGAATGCTAACAGGTGAGACAATATCTGTCTGGGGACTCATTTCATGGCATAGTGTCAGCTGGGCATGTGCCACTTGCATGTGCGAGCAAGACTCCTTGCGTCGGCCACAAAAGCTAAAGCTGGAGGGGGAAGGGAAAGCCCTGCCAAAGCGGGCAGAGCAAAAGGGGCCCAAGCACAGGGAGCTCTTCTCTCCTCTGGGCTTAGAGGCTCCCTGCAGGGGATGGGCAGCTCTCAAACAGCAGCTTCTCTCTCTCTGCAGGGACTTGGTCACTTTGCTGGCTAAACAAGCCAAACAAATGGAGCTTCTCAGAGGGGAGGTTTTGCGCCTGAATGCTGAGATGGGGAGTATGAAGCAGGTGATGCTCCATTTTGTGATGGAAGGCTTGGATGAGCGGAAGCGCTGACAGGACCCTAGTCGTGGTGGTTGTTGCTTTCTTCTGGTTTATGGGAGCCCCCCTGCCTTTCACAGGCACTATTTGATGGAGCCTCTCTGTCACCCAGACGGGTGTTGCTGGGCACTTTCTCAGAGCAGAGGACTCCCGACACGCTTTGCCTGCAGTGCCGGAGACTCGACTAGCTCTGGCCCGGCCCCCACAGCAGGCCTGGGGCTCAGGAGGACTTTGTGGGAGCAGCTGGCGCTGGCAGGGCCTGAGCCCATCTCCTGGCTGAGCTAGAGGGTGGGGAGGATGGAGAGCAAGCTGTGCTGCCCCATGGCCCCACTCTGGCTGTGCACACGCATGGTCTTCCCCATTGCATGGGTTTCCTAGAAACACTTGTGAAAGAATGGAGCCTTTCAGGTCTCTGCACAAGGTTGCTCTTGCACTTTATTAGCCAGGCTCTTCTCTTTCCTGTGTGCTAGTTCTAGGAGTAGCCCTGCTGAGCTGCCTGCTGAGGTGGAGATTACCTCTAGTTGTTTCTCTCTTTGCCAGGAAGTGCAGCAGATGAGAGAGGCCCTGTTTGATGAAGGCCAAGTGCCCCTCCCTGACTGGGCTCTGCAGACCACAGGTGAGGACACAGGCAGACAAGTCTCTGCATGATGTGTGTGTGAACATAGGGAGGCTGCGTGGCAGCCCCTGCTCACCGAGGTGCTGGGAGATGAAAGGACACGTGGGGGTCCACGAGCAAGGCTGTGTCAGGGGGGCTGTCTGTGACCCACACCCACTCCTGTCCTGGGGATCCGTGCTGCCGCCTCTGGCACTGCCCTCTAAGTTTTCTGTGCCCACGCAGCGGTTCCCTTCCTCTTCCCTGAGCTTTCCTGTCCACCCAAAGGGGAAGGCTGCACTGTGCTGCACGTTGCCACAGCAAGACCTCCGCTTGGCCTCCAGCTGGCAAGCAGAGTTACAAATGCCCTGGAAGCAGCCTGGCTGTGGCACCTTGCAGGCAGCAGCTTCATCTTCTTTGCAGGCGCTGTAATTGACCTGCAGAGAACTTCCCGCACTTATGACTGGGGAGAGCGTTGGCTCTGCAAGGCTTTCTGGTTCCTGTGTGCTTCAAAGCCACCAGATACCATTTTGCAGGTAACAGTGCAGAAATCCTCATTGGGGCTTTAGTTCCTTCCTGGGAATTACAGCAATAGGCCAGGGCACCTGTCCTGCATTCAGAACTGCTGTTCTTGTCCCTAGCAGTGATTCTTCACACCCAAGGCTTTTACTTGATAGAAAGCAGTGACTCCTTTAGGAGTGGAACTCCAAGGAAGTAAACTCCGGGATGGCACCTGCAAATCCTCCAGATAGCATTTTGCAAGTGTCAAAAGAGAACAGTGAGGGGAAGGAGTCTCTCCTTCACAGTCCATTTGGTGGGACCAATCTCTGCTGGGCCGGTAGAGATGTTTGTGCAGAGCCCTGAGTCTGGGGTGAGGTGGCAGATGTCATGGCCCCGACAGGTCTTCCTTCCCTCATTCAGCTGTAGAGCCTGCTTGAGCAGGGGCAGGAGGTCTCTGCTTTTCTGTCCTGCCTCCCACGTGCTCTTCATTTTGGAGCAGAAATGCAAGACATAGGCAAAGGGCTGCCTGTACTTCCAGTTCCCCTGGCACTGGCACTAGTGGTGTCCCCCTCACAGCCTGCTCATTCCTTGCTGTCCTGTTCTGCTTGCAGCCTGACATGACACCTGGGCAATGCTGGGCTTTCCAAGGCTCTCGGGGGCACGTGGTCATTCAGCTGCCTTCTCGCATCTGGCCAGCTGCTGTCACTCTGCAGCACATTTCCAAGGCTGTCTCCCCAAGCGGCACGGTCAGCAGCGCTCCCCGAGACTTCACTGTTTCTGTAAGTCTGTGCTGCTTGGGCTGGGGTCGTGGGGAAAAAAATGCCACGGGGACAAGGGCCATTCACTTGCTGTGCTGCCTGCCCCTTTTGGGCCTTGGCGTCCCGAGGCTGATGCTGGTGCTTTGTCTTGAAGGGAGTGGAGAAGGAGGGAGAAGAAGAAACTCTCCTTGGAACATTCATGTATGACGTGGAAAGAGAGGCCATTCAGACCTTCCCTCTGAAGGTAGAGGAAGCGCGTGTGGGCTAAGGCCAGGCAGAATGAAGGTTTCCTCTTAGGTCTGTTGCACAAAGACCATCCCCAGGTGCAGCGCAGGCAAGGGATGGTCATTGAGACCTGCTCTTACCAGGGCCATGTCCAGGAAAGGGAGGTGTGTGACTTGTAGTGACCTTCTTTGTCCCCCAGCAACCATATTTCTTCTTCCCATGATTTCTTTACAGCATGAGCTCTCCAGAGCCTTTCAGTTTATAAAGCTGGAGGTGCAGAACAACTGGGGAAACACCGAGTACACCTGCATTTACCGAGTGCAGGTTCACGGGAAGGTAGCAAGACAGACGTCATTCCAAGATCCCAAAGACATGGGGAGAGCTGATCTTCATAACCAATAAAAATATGTAAAAAGAGAAGGCTGGCCCAAGGAAATGGCACAATAAGTGTGGTGTAAGAGGAGGTGTGGGGCAATGGCATTGCCAAGGGAGCATTCGGCCCAGGGTACTGACAGGGGCTGGGGGTGCAGGTTCACGGGAAGGTGGCAAGACAGACATCGTTCCAAGATCCTGAGAAAATGGGGAGAGCTGCTGTTAATAGGAAATAAAAATATGTAACAATAAAAGGCAGGAGCAAAGAAATGCAACTATAAGTGCGGCGTAAGAGGACGTCTGAAGTAATGGCAGTTCCAGGGGAGCCCTGGGCCCGGGGTACTGGCAGGCACTGGGGTAACGGCAGGACAGGGGGTTCTGTGCTGGACACAGGGTATGAGCAGGGTGGGGAAATGGCCCGCGAGGTAACACCATGCTCCACATAGCAGCACGGCCCGTATTGAACACAAGAGCCCGGTAGAGCAGCAGGACAGGGCAGAGCGGAAGGTCTGCGATAACGACAGGGCAGGCGGTAGCAGCAGCCCCTGTTCTGGCAGTCCTGGAGCAGGGGCACCCCGGGCAGCCTCTGGCTGCGCTAATGGCAAGGCTCCGGTAGTGGCACGAGAAGGTAAGGGCACAACTGGGGTGCCAGGAGCCCTGGGGACAGCAGCCTCGGCAGTAGGACCCCTTCCATTATCCGCACGTGTCAGGAGCCCCACATGACATGGGCAAAGATCGCCAGCGACAGCGCTCCTTGGCAGCTGAAGCTCTCCCTTCTGCTTCTCGCTTTGCTGCTTGTGCCCAGTGCTAGGGGAGGCCAAAGTGCTGCTGGAGTGTGCGGCTGCATGCAGCACCTCTGAAACAGGCAGGAGCTGCTGCCTGTGTGTGCGGCCCTTTTGTGACACATGACAGCCATGCATGGTGGGGGCTTGGAGGCATCACACAGTTCTGCAGATGCCGCCAGCTCAGGCTCTGCCGGATTCTTGCCTGGGAAGAGTCTTCAGAGACAAGGAGGAGTTGCTCCAGACCATCTTCTCGCTGGATGCGCTCCATGCTCCCAAAAGAGTGCAAAGGGGGAGAAGGGCTCTCTTCCTGCGGAGAGGCTCTTTCTCAGACTCTCTGCCTGCTAGAGGAATGCTCAGAGCCAGGTAGCTGTGAAACAATGAGCCTGATGCTTGGAGGAAACTGAGCTACAAAAAGACCACAGAAGCAGACTGGCTTAAAATACCTTTTTTTTTTTTTCCCAAATAATTCCTCCCTCCAGGCTCCGGGTGTGGTCTTGGCCCACATGACGGCTTTGGGGTTCCTACGATGCACGTGGTGCTGAAGGTATGGAAAGCTTCAGCCCTGCCACTGTTTCTTCTGGAAAACACGACTTATGGTTGAACAAGTAAAACACTACAGAGGTGTCCATTGTCTTAATTAGCTAGGGGACATAAGGTTGGGATACAAACAAGCCAGGAGAGACACTGGGTTCAGCAGCACAAGAGAAGGAGAAGGCTCTGGAGCAGAGGATTGTGCCAGGGGACCTTTTGTAGAAGAGTAAAACCATGGTCAAAGCCATGAGGCAGGAAGGTGGTGGCAGTGTGAGGAAGCGCTGCCTCACCCAGCGGGCAGTGCCAGCCCTTCATGAGAGGCAGCTGTGAGGCAGTGGGGTGATGCCAGAAGGGAAGGCGGGGGCAGCCCCGTGCCTACAAGAGCAGTTCTCAGGGAGGGCAAGGAAGCAAGGCCTCGTGCAGTCCTTAGCATGGCCATTAGCTACCTAGCGCAGCCCTTAGTTAGCGTGGCCCTTAGTGTCAGGGCCAGGGTCAGTGTGATCCTTAGTACGGGAGTGGGCAGTCTTCCTCCACGCTCAGGAGGAGAGCTCTCCTCATGGTATTTAACTCTCTGAAGAATTAGCCACACACTTCACTCTGCAGGAAGCAGCTCTAAAAAGCCTCTGGTGACACAGATGGAGCTGCCACCCCACACACGGCAGTTCAGGTCTCCAGCTACAGGGAATGTCTGAGCCTGTCACTGTTACCAAGGAGCAGCAGAGACAACACACGTGTTAGGAGGCCTCCCAGGGGCGCGGGGAAGGGACAACACTAGAAGCCTCCCTGGTCTTGTGTGACCATCTGAGTATTATCTGCTCTTCCAGATTGGCAACAAACAAAGCAGTCAATCCGAATTCCATCAAAAGAGTGTTCAGGGCATAGGGCAGGTGGTTTGATGGAGTGGGAGCGCATGTGGTCTTCTCCTCACCTCAGTGTCAGGGAAGAATGCAGAGAGGAACATGAAAAGCGACTTACGACCCACACGGCTAAGCATTGGTGTCATTCCCCCACACCAGGCTCTCCTCAGGGTAGATGCTGCCTTTGGATCATAGAATCATAGACTCATTAAGGTTGGTAAGGACCTCTAGAGATCATGTAGTTTAATCCCCCTGCACACATATGGTCACCTAGAGCACGTGGCACAGGACTGCATCCAAGCGGGTTTTGAAGATCTCCAGAGAAGGAGATTCCACAACCTCTCTTGGAAACCTTTTCCAGTGCTCTGTCACCCTCACTGTTAACAACGGTTCCCTTAAGTTCCTGTGGAACTTCTGATGTTTCACTTTGTGGCCATTACCTCTAGTTCTGTTGGTGGCCACCACTGAAAAGAGCTCTGCCCCATCCTCCTCCCTCCTTCCCTTGAGCTATTTATAAACATTGATCAGGTCCCCTCTCAGCCTTCTCTTCTTCAGGCTGAACAGGCCCAGCTCTCTCAGTCTCTCCTCATAGGGCAGATGTCACAGGCCCCTGATCATCCTTGTGGCCCTGCACTGGACTCTCTCCAGTAGATTCATTTCCCTCTTGTACTGGGGGGCCTAGGACTGGACACAGTACTGCAGATGTGGCCTCGCCAGGGCTGAGTAGAGGGGCAGTCTCCCTCGACCTGCTGGAGACACTCTTCTTAATGCACCCCAGATCCCATGTGGGATTCTGGGGTGCATTAAGATATAGGATAACCAACAACAGTGAGGGAAGCCTGCAGGCCTTGTGTGAGTGTAGGTGAAATGGTCATGGAGCCAGGGAAAAAGGGCATCACCACTGTGGAAGCACCGTGGGCTGCCCTTTGAAACCTCTTTGGAACAACCAACCCCACATTCCTCTCAGAACAAAGGACAGCCAGCCTGCAAAGGCAGCGCAGGCCCCTCGCGGAAGCGGGTGCTGAGCAGAGCTTCCTTGAGGGCCATCAGTGCAGGGTCTCCTTTAAGGAACCAGCTCCCACAGGCCAGGCTCATTTCATGATTTTGGTCTTCTCCGTGTAACGTAACGGCACGGGGCCCGTTCTCAGCCTCCTGAGGCTGAAGCTCTGCCTCCTGCCCCTGGCCTCTCTCTTTCTTCATGCGTGGGAACTGTGGCCCAAGAGCTAGAACTCCACTGCTGTTGAGAGTGTGCACCACGGGAAAGGCAAGGCGGAGAGCGTTAAAGGCTTTATGAGCAAGGCTTCAGCATTGGATCCCTTCCTCTGCCAGTGCCACTGCAATGCCAAAGTACAGAAAGGGAGGATTTTCTGTCAACACCGATGAGTCTCCTGTGGGTGCTCCAAATGGAGGAGGCATGTTGGAGGTTCTACTCAGGAGAACAAAGAAGAAAAGAGACTACAAGAACTCCAATGAGCTCCAAGGAGACTCATAAGGCAGCTGCGGCCTGCCAAGTCTGATGAGCACATTCCTCCACGTGAGAAAGGTTGAAATGATGAGATGCTAACAAATTCTGCCCTGCACTCTTGGCCTTTTTTTTTTTTTTTCCCTAAAAGAGGGGTTTTTCAACAGCAGCAGTTGCAACGGCTTGCATGTTGAACATTGAAAGTATATGTTCATTGTCCTCATGTAAGCTTTTGAAAAAGGTCTCTGTGACAATGAAAGATCATCCATCATTGTGCTGAGAAAGCAGGGGCTGCCAAAGTGCGTGTGTGTGTGTGCGTGTGTGTTTGTGCATGCGAGATGCAGAGGCAGTGCTGAAGGGAGCAGCATTTGCAGCCGGGCAGGTACAGCGGTGCCAGGTCACAAGCCAGCCCCGAGGCGGTTCTGCTCCACAGCTGCTCCTCCCAATGCTCCCCCGGTGCCCGTGTGAGTGGAGGGGTGCTGCTGGCAATGGGGCAAAGGCAGCATGGGTGGAATGACCGAGCCTGGGGCAATGGCCCAGGCAGGACTCAAGGCCTGCGGGAACAGGGCATTTGCAGTGAGATAGGTTAAGGTTGGTTAAGGGCAGGGATCAGAGTCACAACAACCCTGGGGGAAAGGCTGGCTCAGTGTGATGGTTCAGGGTAAAAGCCCCTCTAATGAAGGCAGCCAGGAGCCCATTCACAAGGGGAAAATATGTGAGGAAGTCAGAGAGTCCAGAGAGGAAAGTTTTGTACAAAGCATACTTGGTGACTGCACTCGTGGGCTTTTGAACAGTTGGGACTAGGCATCTGTGCAGCAGCAAAGTAAATTATACAATACGGTCTCACAGATGCTGACATGAAATCCTAGTCCCACAGAAAGTAAAGTTCTCAGGCAAGGAGTATCCTCTGAGCTGAAGTCTGCTGCCTCAGAGGGCCCCTTGGTTCCAAGGCTTCCTTTTGGTTAGGACTGCTAAGCTTCACACCTGTAGAAATACTTGCAGTAGCAACATTAGACCATCTGTGGCACAAGAGCTTCAAATCTGGAAAAGGAGGAGTTCTGTGGCTCTTCAGCTCAGCAATGTGCCACTGATGCGAGCAAGAGCCACGGCACTGACCCTGTCTGTGCAGGCAGCCCATGGGGTCAGTGCGTCCCTGCAGTGGGGAGCTGAGAGATATGGGAATCACACAGGAACGGCCACAGGAGGGAGACCTCATTTTCCACTGCTTGCTTTGACCAGCAAACAGTTCCCATATCACCAGCTACCTAGTGAAGGGTATTATATTCCTGCAATAGGACTGTTCAGCACCTGCATCTCTGCCATGTCTCCCAGCTGCCCCACAGGTCTGTGCGTTGAAAGATCTAGGTAATGTCAGCTGGGAAGTGGCCTGCTTTTACAGGAAAAGAGAAAGCAAGCACAGCACAAGGACTAGCTTCTGTCTTCACTTGGGACATCTGTCTGCTTGCCGTGATCATTAGCACTCCTCTTTGAAGGTACTCTTGAGGCACTTTCTTGCAGGAAGCTCTGCCTGGCTGGTGAACACAGCTGGCAAAAGCCACGGGCACCCAGGAAAGCAAATTTAGCACCTGAACAGAAAACACATTCTCCCTTCAACCTGATTCACATAGATTTATCTGCACCTTGTGTTTGCAGTGACTCAGCAAGGGGGCCTATGGGCAATTGCCAAGCTCTCAGGGTCAATCCTGTGAAATGCCTATGCCTGGTCCAATGAAAGGGAGGAAGTCTTTTGTTGAAAACTTTGTTGAAGACGCTGATTTGTTGATCCTTGCAAAGCGTGCACAGAAAAAGTCTCAACGTTTTGGGCATGCAGGAGCCCCTTCCACACGCATGGTCTTGGAGGAGGGTGCCGGGCATGTGAGGAGGCTGCAGCCAGGGGAAAAAGCTGGGTATGTTTGTTCTGCCAGTGACCAGGTAGATCTGGCGGTTTATTTCACTGTGCCCGCTGGTGGCAATGGGAAGCAGATTGCACAGGGAGTTATGACCAGGCCGTGTCCTGGTTTGGGAGTCCTGGTTGACAACAAATTAGCCGTGAGGCAGCAATGTGCTCTTGTGGACAAGAAGGCCAACGGGATCCTGGCCTGCATCAGGAGGAGTGTTGCAAGCAGGATAAGGGAGGGGATCCTGCCCCTCTACTCAGCTCTGGTGAGGCCACACCTGGAATCTTGTGAGCAGTCCTGGGCTCTCCAGTACAAGGGGGAGGCGCAACTTTGAGAGAGGGTCCAGCGTAAAGCAACAAAGATGATTAAGGGACTCGAGCATCTATTGTATGAGGAAAGACTAAGTGAGCTGGGCTTGTTTAGCCTGGAGAAGAGAAGATTGAGGGGATCTTATCAACATGCACAAGTACCTGAGGGGAAGATGTAAAGAGAATGGGGCCAAACTCTTCTCAGTGGTGGCCAGTGAGAAGACAAGGCAGGACAAGGTGGGGACAAACTGATACACAGAAGTTTCATGTCCATAGGCAGAGGAACTTCTTTACTCGTTGGGTGGCAAAGCCGCCCAGAGAGGTTGTGGAATCTTCTTCTTTGGAAGGAGATCTTCAAAACCCGTCTGGATGCAATCCTGTGCCACATGCTCTAGGTGCCCCTGCTGGAGCAGGGGGTTGGCTTCGATCTTCGAACTAAGAAGGAGTTACAGGGATTCCTTGGAGCTGTGGGATTTTGCAGAGCATGGATACTGGGGCTGGGGGAATTAACAATCCCCCTGACCTGAGGGAGGCAATTGTGCGGAAAATATCGCTGTCAAGAACTGAATGTCCAAAAGGAGACAGAGGAGTCCTAAAACTTTATTCGAATAAAGGGAGAGTCCACCGGACATATCCCTGTGGGGTCTCTCAAATTGCTGCGGGACGCAGCCCCCCTTTTATCCTAATTTCCCACCCGAGGGACGCCCTCTCCTTTTCCCCATTGGCCAAGGTACTCAGAAGTTACAGCCTTCCCGGCCTGCCTACACCCAACTCCGGCCTCCCGCCATCTCTTCTCACCTGAACTCACCAACTCCTTTGTCCCCCTTGCTGAAGAATGTGGGGGAATTGCCCTATTTCCCTCCTTTGTAAAGGCCCCCATATCCTTGCAGATCGCTCTTTTTGTCCTTCTCGGCTCATGGCTCCTCTCGGTCTCCCCTCCCTTCGTCCTGCTCTTCAGCCAAACTGTGGAGAAACCCCCTTATTGATGAATACAGAAACTTGAGCATTCCGCTCACAATGAAGAAGAAAAGGCAGAATCCACTGCATGCATCCCTGAAATCCCTGAAAGAAACCAAGGTTTTTGAAGCATAGGAGTTTTGGCATCTGCAACTGCTCTCAGACACCTGCATCATACTAAGCCCTTTTGTATGAGCAGGACAGAAAGAGAAATGCCAGTGGAACAGTAACACAGAAATGAGGACTCCACTAGAGACCAGCAGATTATTCTTCTCAACTAGATGGGAGTGCAGTGAGGGGGCCATCCTGCACCAGGCGGGAGGCAGCAGCAGTGGTCAGGGTCGTTCTTGGAGGAAAACGGCTCCCCGCTGCACCCGCCATACCAGACGTGCCCAGCACTAAGGGTCGCTTTGACCCCCAAGGGCAGAGCGAGGGAGCCTGACAACAGCCAATCAGGGAGAAGAAAGGCTCTAGCCAATCAGGTGAGACGGGAGCCGCTCCCTGCTGTTGTGGGGGGCGCTGCTTTGGCCAGAGACAACCGGCCTCGAGACAAGGAAGGGGAGCGATGGAGAGCAGGGAGACCCAGGGCCCATCCATGTGCCAGACACAGCTGGTGCGGGGAAGCAGGTGGTATAAGCAGACTAGGACCAAATAAGGAGGAAAAAAAAAAAGATCTGCAAAAGGTCTGCATCTGCAATAAGATCTGCATGGAGCCCTGGAGAATAGGCATGGGGATGCTGGCACATGTGTGTCCCTGCCAGGGGGTGCTCTGGGGGATGTGATGGACTCAAGCTGCAATGGGACATGACACCACGCCTCGCGCTGTCTCCCGGGTGTGTGGGAGCTCATGGCCTGCCACCCCTCACAGCCTTTGAGCAAGCAGCAGACTTCTAGAATGGCTTATTTCCTGCTTTGATGGAAACAAGCTACTTGTGAGTGGGGGTAGGCAGAGCTGGATTCTTGCTCACAAAAGAGATGCTGGTTTCTCTAGGCTAAAGATGTCCCTGAACCTCCTGCTGTTTGTGTGTTTTGTTCTTGGTGAGTACGCCCTTTTTGTGCAAAGAGCAGTCGGCAGCAGCACAGAGCTGCTGGATGAGGGAGAGCCTGGCGTACCTCTGGGGCACGGTCTTGCTTCCCATTTCAGCGCTTCCAGCAGCTCCAGAGAGCTGCATGCAGGAGCCCCTTCCACACGCATGGTCTTGGAGGAGGGTGCCGGGCATGTGAGGAGGCTGCAGCCAGGGGAAAAAGCTGGGTATGTTTGTTCTGCCAGTGACCAAGTAGATCTGGCAGTTTATTTCACTGTGCCCGCTGGTGGCAAGGGGAAGCAGATGGCACAGGGAGTTATGACCAGGCCGTGTCCTGATTTGGGAGTCCTGGTTGACAACAAATTAGCCATGAGGCAGCAATGTGCGCTTGTGGCTAAGAAGGCCAACGGGATCCTGGCCTGCATCAGGAGGAGTGTTGCCAGCAGGTTAAGGGCAGGGGATCCTGCCCCTCTACTCAGCTCTGTTGAGGCCACCCCTGGAATCTTGTGAGCAGTTCTGGGCTATCCCGTACAAGGGGGAGGTGCAACTTTGAGAGAGGGTCCAGCGTAAAGCGACAAAGATGATTAAGGGACTCGAGCATCTATTGTATGAGGAAAGACGAAGCGAGCTGGGCTTGTTTAGGCTGGGGAAGAGAAGATTGAGAGGGGATCTTATCAACATGCAGAAGTACCTAATGGGGGGATGTAAAGAGAATGGGGCCAAACTCTTCTCAGTGGTGGCCAGTGAGAAGACAAGGCAGGACAAGGTGGGGACAAACTGAAACACAGGAAGTTTCATGTCCATAGGCGGAGGAACTTCTTTACTCTTTGGGTGGCAGAGCACTGGAACAGGCTGCAGAGAGGTTGTGGAATCTCCTTCTTTGGAAGGAGATCATCAAAACCCGTCTGGATGCAATCCTGTGCCACATGCTCTACGCGTCCCTGCTGGAGCAGGGAGTTGGCTTCGATCTTCTCCAGAGGTCCCTTCCAACCTCAACCATTCGGTCATTCTGTGTGATTCTGTGATTTCTGGGGACCAGACATGGACTTCTCAGCATCCTTGGCATGACTGAGTGCAGTTTTCCGTTCTCTGTGGTGGCAGTTTTCATTGACTTGGTTGGTGTGTCATGCCACAGGGATGCAGCAAAGAGACCTGCTGGCACCACCTTTACACCAGAAAAAGAGCACAACAGCAGTATGCTGCCCCGTGGCACTTCTGCCTTGAACCTATTGGAGGATCCTATGAGGACCTCTGAAATGCACTTGCTCCCTCATCCCAGGAGAAGGCTGGCTCACGAGAGCTCCCTCTACTTCTCTGGCTCTCTGCTGGTTAGGGCCAAAGCAGGGCAATAGGAAAGTCCTGCCTCATGCTTTCTGCACTCCAGAACTCCTCATCACAGGAGTAATAATTCCTGCTGCAATACATGACTCTTCAAAAGACAGTATTACCATACTTCCTTACCTATGGAAAGAAAAACTAAGAAAGAACAACAACAAAATCCGTAGTGATTTGGCTGTGCAAGGGGCTGGTATTCACGCGTGGGAGAAAAGGCAGTTGGCGAGCAGAAAAGTTCCTTCAGATCAATACAAAGCTACTCTTGGTGCTCGGTGGCTGCTCACACCTAGCCCAAATAGAGTTGGGATCCCTAATTTCAAGAAATGGCTGCCAAGGAAAGCATCCTGAAAGGGCCAATTTACAAAAGTTTGACTCCGGACACCAGATTAGGTTCTTCTCTGTCACTCTGTGTGGCAAGGCAGCTGAGTGAAAAACACCAGGGTGCCTGAGGTCTGGAGAAGCCACCCCTTTTTCAAGAGAGGGCTTTCTTGGAAAGGGCTACTTAGGCAACGGTCCAGTATTGAAGGAAAAGGACCTAAGAGGCTGATGCACATAAGAAAGAAGTGCTTTCTGTCAGGCCTCTCATAATAGTGGGACTCCATGTGAGGCTTCGAGATAAGCATGCAGAGAGGTGAAGGAGAAGATCTTGGTCGCAGAAGCGGAGAAAAGGAGAGCAGGGACGAAGAGCCTAAAGGGTTTCTTTTCTCTGCCAGGAGTTATCCAATTTAATGGAGGAATCTAATAGCGCAGGAGGAAAAATGAAACATGGAGAACCACCAGCCCGTGACGGAAGAGTGTGGACAAGAGCAGTGCTGTAGGGAAGGAGGGACGCGTGGTCTGGGGCCACTCGGAAGGATGGCAGATGTGTGTCCCTGCCAGGAAATGCTCTGAGGGGTGAACAGGGCTCATGCTACAGTGTGACATCACATCACGCCTCGCGCCACTTCACACATGTGTGTGTGAGGTCACAGCCAGACAGCCCTTATAGGCGCGCAGGGCCGGGGCCACCCTCAGCCCGCTGCTCGGGGCTCAACGCGGTCTCGCGACTCGTTGTGCTTAGCGGGTTTGCTCCTTCTGGGGCACTTGGTGTCTTTTTGCCTAATCGGGTGGAAAGGCTCTGTGTGCGTGAGGGAGCGAGTGAAGATCTGGTTCCTCGCAGCAATGCTGTGGAGACACACTCCCCAGCAGGAACAGGGATTAGAAACATCTTTTGCCATCCTGGATGCCAGGCTGCTGCAGGGGTGCCATCAACACGGGGCTGTCTCCGACACAGCTAGCCAGGTGCCCTCAAGCAGCAGTGAGCACACTGAGGGCAATGGTGGTAAGTGCCACTCGGCTGAGTAGTCTCTCAGAGCAGCCCATTCCTCGGCCGTTCCCTGTCTGCACTGGTGCTTCATGTGACACATGTTCTGCTCTCCAGCTTGCTTTGACCAGGCCCTGCAGAAACAAAACGTTCACAAAATCACTGTCACGGGGATGATTTTAGCCCAGTCATGTGACTACCATGCAGTGATCTACAATTTCCGAAGGAGAAAAGCCTGGCTGAGCTGGGGCAGCAGCGCCTCGAGGGGACAGCTCCTCAGTTCTCTGCTGCAGCCTCTGCTGTGAGGCAGGGCCATGGCACGCACCCTGCCATTGGAGGCAGCTCGTGGGGCTCAGTGCATTCCTCCTGCGAGGCTGAAATACTTGGGGATGCCACAGCAGGGAGCACAGGACAGACGCTTCACTTCCCACTGCTTTCTTTGCCCAGGGCTCTTCTGCTTTGGTAGACAGCCAGTGATTGCCTTGTGGAGAATCTTGGGAACCTTCATTTCCACCATGTGAGTAGCTCTCCTCCATGCCCCATATGCGATAAACACTTATGCCATCTCAAGTGGAAACTGGCCTGTTTTCATAGCAGAAGGGAAAGCAAGGACACCACAAGGATTTATTTTCTCTTTTCACTCGCGACAATTGTCTGCTTCGCTGGACGTTTATCATCCCTCTTCTGAAGGTGCTCTTGGGCACTTTCTTGGAGGAAGCTGTGCCTGGGTAGTGAATGGTGCTGACCAAAGCCACGTGCCTTTCGGAGCACAGATGGGTCAGCTTTCTGTCAGCAGCACACTTCTAGAATGAGTAGCTTCTTTTCAGCTTTGGCAGAAACAAGCTCATTGTGAGTGGGAGTATGCAGAGCTGGAGGCTCGCTTATAACATGGCTCCCTCTTTTTCTAGGCTAATGATGTCCCTGAAACTTTTGCTGTTCTTGTCTTTTGTTCTTGGTGAGTATGCCCTTTGTGTACAAAGATCTACCTGCAGTAGTACAGGTCTGCTGGATGACAGAGGCCTGGGGCACGGTCCTACTTCCCATTCCAGCGCTCCAGGGCGCTCCAGAGATGCTCTCTACAAGGCGATCCCATTAGCTTAGTAACCCCACTGTTTCTTGGTGCTGTGAATTACAGTTTGTGTCTACTGGGGTCTGATGCTGCCAACATGGACACAGTGGGCCAAAGGAGCATCAGAGGTCAGTGAGTGTTAATGTGGGACGGGTAACTGCAGCAAAGGGGACGTATTGGCGGAGGGCTGGATACATCCCCAAATATCCCCACTGCTGCAGAGAGAAGCCCAGCAAAGCTTTCCTTTGGCAGAGTGAAGCAGCAAGTGCTGCTGGGCCTTCCTGGAGCAGTGTCTGCGAGAAGCCCTGGCAGTTGTGCTAGCGGCTGTCCTGATGGAAAGCTCTTGCCTTTCAGGGATTGCTGCGATCGCTGTTGCCGGAGGTGGAGGCCAAAGAGTGAGATAATATCTGTCTGGGGATTCATTTCATAGAGTAGTATCAGCTGCCATGTGCTGTTTGTGCAGCTCAGCAAGGTCCTTTGTGCTAGCTGTTTGCTAAAGCTGGAGGGTGAAGGGAAAGCACTGCCAAACCAGGCAGAGGAAAAGAGCCCCAAGAACAAGGAGCTCTTCTCTCCTCTGAGCTTAGAGGTTCCCACAGGGGATGGGCAGCTCTCTAAGAGCAGGTTCTCACTCTCTGCAGGGACTTGATGAGATTGCTGGCCGAACAAGCCGATTTGATGAAGGTTCTCAGGAGGGAGGTTATCCATCTGTTTGCACAGATCGAGAGGATGAAGCAGGTGATGCTCCATTTTGTGAAGGAAGGCTTGGATGAGCAGGAGCGCCGACAAGACACTAGTTGCGGTTGTTGTTGCTTTCTTCTGCCTGCTGCAGCCACGCTGCCTTTCACAGGGGCTTGTTGGTAGAGCTTCTCTGCCACTGAATCTCTTCTAGACAGGTTTTATTGGGCTCCTTTGGGAACAGAGGACTCCCGACACGCTTTACCTGCAGTGCTGGAGCCTCGGTTAGCTCTGGCCCTGCTCCTGCAGCAGGCCTGGGGCACAGGAAGACACTGTGGGAGCAGCTGGCACTGGAAGGGCCTGAACCCATCTCCAGGCTGAGCTAAAGAGTGGGCAGGGTGGAGACCAAGTGTTGCAAACTACCCCATGGATCTACTCTAGCTCTGTACACAGATGTTATTCCCCACTCCTCACATTTCTCAGAGTTACTTCCAAAAGAATTGAGCCTTTCAGGTCTTTTCACAAGGCTGGTCTTGCACTTTATTAGCCAGGCTCTTCCCATTGCTCTATGCTAGGTGGAGTGGCCCTTCCGAGCTGGTGTTGAGGTGTCAATTTCCTGTGTTGGTTCCTGTCTTTGCCAGGAAGTCGAGGAAATGAGAGAGGCCCTGTTTGATGAAGACCACGTGCGGCTGCCTGCCTGGGCTCTGAAGACCTCAGGTGAGGACGCAGGCAGACAAGTCTCCGTGTGCCCTGCGTGTGAACATAGGGAGGCTGCGTGGCAGCCCCTGCTCACCAAGGTGCTGGGAGATGAAAGGACACGTGGGGGTCCACGAGCAAGGCTGTGGCAGAGGGGCTGTCTCTGACCCACACCCACTCCTGCCCTGCGGCTCTGTGCTGGTGCCTCTGGCACTGCCCTAGCAGCTCTCTTGCTCTCCCCTGAGCTTTCATCTTGACCAAAAGGGCATGGCTTTGCCATGCACAGAACAGGATCACAGCTTTGGTCTGTCCTCCATCCTTGGCTTTGGCTATCTCTCAGCATCCGCACACCTGGCTTGTCCTGCTGCTGTGAGTGAGCAGTAGTGGCCAGGCGCAGTGAGTGCGCTTTCCCGAGACACCTGGGCACCTCAGACAGGGTGCCGCTTAGTGTGGCAGGCAGAGACACAGCTGGCACGCAGTGTTAGGAATGTCCTGCAAGAAGCAGGGCTGTGGCATCTCACAGCAGCTCCATGTCCTTTTCAGGTGCCTCCATTGATAGGCGACGGACATCCAGCAGCTATGCATGGGGAGGCAGTTGGATCTGTAGGGCTTTTGGGTTCCTGTGTGCTCCAAATCCACCAGATAATATTTTGCAGGTATAGTAGAGGGAATCAGCAAGACTGCTTTAGTTTCTTCCCACACAGCTGGGTGGAAAGCCCCAGGGCATCTCCCCTCTGCGCAGCATTGCTGCTCATTCCCCAGGACCGGGCTTCCTGACTCCTCAGGGTTGTCTTGATAGAAACCAGCTCCTTCCTCTCTCAGGCGAGAGAATCTCATGAACTGATCTCAGTGGCCACATGCAGCTTGCAGTGCCTGGTCACAGTTGGGCAAAGGAGTCTCTGCCTCGAGGCCCTTTTCTGAGGGGATGGCATGTGGCGGCTCCTCTAAATCTGATCGGCAGGGAGGTGTGCCCTGGCAGGTTTTCTGTACCCCGTAAGGTCTTCCTTTTCTCCAACTTTTTGAGTTTCCCTGAACAGGCGGGGAAGAAGGCCTCCTGCTTCAACAACAACGTGCACAACACATAGAGTAAGGGGAGCCTGTGCTTCCCATCACACAGGTTGAGGTGAAGCCCCCATCATTCCCTCAGCATTCCTTGCTGTTGTTTTCTGCTTTCAGCCTGACATGACTGCTGGAGACTCCTGGGCTTTCCGAGGCTCTAAGGGCCAAGTGGTCATTCGTCTGGCTGCACGCATTTGGCCCAGTGCTCTCACTGTGCAGCACCTCCTCGAAAGCGGTGCTGCAGGTTGCAGCACCAGCAGCTTCCCCAGAAACATCGCTGTCTCTGTAAGTCTTTGTGGGGCACAAGCGGCTGAAAGGAAAAACCACAGGCGAGGCTTGCTACTCTTTGCCCACGTGCTAAGATGCCTGTGCTCTCTGCTGAGCACACCTGGCAGTGCCTGAGGGGGCCATTTCAGGCACTGTGGTGCTTTCACGCCTCTCAGGATTTGACTTGTGCCGGGCTTTTTGGGCAAGCATCTGAGGACAAAACTTGGAGAGGACAGTTAGCTGCATGACAAAGTGTGCCAGACTCCTGCTCAAGGCCTGGGAGAGGCCAGGGTTGTAACAGGTCCTAGGGGTGCTGAGTGTGTTTCCCCCACCTCGGCTCCTGCGTGATCTCTTTGTGCTTTGTCTTGGAGGGCCTGGATGAGGAAGGAAAAGACACTCCGCTTGGCACCTTTACCTATGACATTGGGAAGAAGGACATTCAGGTGTTTTCCCTGAAGGTACCGTGAGTGCGTGTGGCCAACACCAGGGAGGGAGGCTGACAGGTTGGCAATTGCATGGTGGAGCTAGTGTTCCCAGCGGCTCCTGGCAGGGCAGAAGGGCCGCACCACGGTCGAGGGACACACATGGGGTTTAGGGGGATGAGCAGCAGCAGCAAAGGCAGAACAAGGCCTGGGGACATTTTCTCCTTTGCATGGCCAGCAATGGCAGAGGTTCATATGCCAACTGTAGTTGTTGCTGTTTCTATGCCAATAATGCTCTTCTGCTTTCCTATGTTTTCTTTCCAGAGTGAACGTTACAATGCCTTTAAATATATAAAGATTAATATCCTGAACAACTGGGGAAACAGAAAATACACTTGTCTTTATCGAGTGCAAGTGCACGGAAAGAGAGCCACACAGGACTAATGTCGTTATTTGGAAGATATCAGGAAAACTTTTAGTAAATAAAAACATTCATAATTAAAAAAAAAAAAAAAAGAAAAAGCTGTGGATGTTGTGTTTGGTGTAGATTGCTGTCAATTCCCTGATGCTGTCGCTTCCAGCACATTTCACATGCAAGGACATCCACCGTGGGAGGGGGAGGAACGACCACCCCTGCAACGACCACCCCCCACAGCGCCCGAGATGGACGTGGATCCGATTAAAGCACCGATCCCGGATGGGTTGGACGACAATGCAACGAGAATGCAACGAGAACTTCCGGAGCAAGCGGAGAGAATGACGGAGTTATTGGAACAGATGCGGCAATTAGACGGCGGGTCCAGGGCAAGGGATGTGAAGGCAGCATATAAGGCTGCCCATAAGGCTATAGTAGAGGGGTTGGAGAATGTGGATAAACAATTGGGGCAGTGGGAGGCGCGAAAAGGCACTTCTAGCTTTAAGGCGGTGACTGAAGAGGTTTTGGGACAGAAAAAAAGAGTGGGTACTGCAGATGGTCAATGAAGGGAGTATGACACTTGATGAAGCAAAAAATTATCTGCAGGCAAAGTTTGGCCTGGAGGGCTGCCTTTTGGGCAGGGAGGTCGAGGAGTTATGGAAGATTCAAAAGAAACGGGAAGCAGCTGGAGGAAGCGATCCAGCTGAGGAGGCGTTGTTGTCGTGGCTTCGAGCCACTGTAAGTGGAAATGGTGGTGGGGGAAAGTGTAAGGATATGGCGCCACCTGTTGATCCAACTTTTAACGCGGGAGCACGGTATAAGGGGTTGATAGAGAATGCTCGGTTACACGGGGAATTTGTATTAGCTCCACTAGCAGCCCCTGTAATAGTGGGAGCCCAGGTCCTCAAGTGGGAACCTTTAGATTGGAAATTGGTGCAAAGTTTACAAAAAAACAATGATGCAATATGGACATGATAATAAGCTAGTTCGAAACCAAATCTCTGCTTTGTTTAAATATTCTAATATGGTTCCTGCAGACAGCAGGGCTATAATGGAACTTCTGCTTTCCTCTACTACCTATATGCTCTGGCTAGCGAAGTGGCAAGAAAGGTTGGAAGAAAAGCAATTGGAAAATTTAAATTGTAGTATGGATGATCCATTAAGGATTGCCACTCTCGACCAACTGATGGGAAATGGGTGTTATCAGGCACCCGAGGCCCAAGCAGCGCTTCATCCTAGAATATTACAACAGTCGAAAAATGCAGCTTTAGCAACCTTTCTTGCCCTGCCACAGATAGGAACACCTCAATTACCACATACCAAAATAGTACAAAAGCCAGACGAGCCTTTTTTCGGCTTTGTCGACCGGCTAAAGGATGCCCTGGATATGGCACCTAATGTGCCTCCAGAGATGAAAGCGATATTGGCTAAGGAATTGGCAATACAAAACACGAACCAACCCTGTAAACAACTGTTTGCTACTCTGCCACCAGGGGCCTCAATTGTTCAAATGATAGAAGTATGTTCCCGAGTACCAATGGTTGAGGAAGAGCAAAAGGCTAAAATGCATGCTGTGGCTTTGGCCGCAACCCTCAAGGAGGGGAGAATGTCTGGAAAGGGGGATAAAGGATCTCACGGAGTGTGTTTTCAATGTGGCCAACCAGAATATGTGAAAAGGAGGTGTCCCAACAAATTTAGGTGTGGGCCCGAAAGGATTTAATGGGAACTGTGCAAAATGCCAAAAGTTTGGGCATAGGGCAGCAGAGTGTCGGTCACGATTTTATAAGAACGGTACACCGTTGCAGGGAAATGGGAGCTGCCGCGTTATGAGGGACGTGGCGAACAAATATCCCCAAACGATGGCTGCCTCTGCGAACTCTCCTCCGCAACTTGCGGAAGTGCAGGAGTCGATCTGGCCGTGGCAAAATCCACAATAATTAGAGAGTCTACGTGCACTGGTCCCCTGGGGAGGGGCCTATCCGCTTTGGTGATTGGCTGTTCCTCAGCTTCAAAAATGGGCATTTTTGTTCTACCAGGGTGTATTGATGCTGATTACTCTGGAAATATTGGTATAATGATAAAAATTTTCAACCCTCCTATTACTATTCCAGCATTGAGCAGGATAGCCCACATGATACCTTTTTGAGCCATAGTTCCTAATCCTGGACAGGCCCAGCATGGAAACAAAGGCTTTGGATCTTCTGGACCCCCCCAGGTCGCCTTTTGTGAAAAGTAACTGCTCAGCATCCGACAAGACTCGTGAGTATGGTGGGACCGGATGGTGTTCATCTTACTGATGTTGCCATGATGATTGATACAGTGGGAGGAACCACCGGAGCAAAACGTAGTATGGTTCCCATTACTGTTACAATCAAAGATCCCCAGAATGAGGAGGGTCCACCGTTGAAGGCCGTGGTGTACATCTACATAGTGCAGGCACCGGAGCCTCTACTGGGCCGGGACTGCCTGGCTCAGGTGAAGCTCTACCTAGCCACAGCCTCAAACCTTCAAAATTTAGCCTAGAGGCCACTGTCTACCTGATGCGCCCATCACATGCAATACCCCTGAGATGGAAGACTGAAGAACCAATATGGGTAGAGCAGTGGCCGTTAAAATCAGAGAAGCTCGAGGTAGAGCATCAATTAGTGAAAAGAGAATTGGAGATGGGACACATTGAACCTAGTACTAGCCCCTGGAACACACCGATTTTTGTAATACAAAAGAAGGATAGATTTAAATTCTGACTACTACATGATTTAAGGGCGGTAAATGAGAGAATGGAGGATATGGGGGCGCTACAGCCAGGCCTTCCACTACCGTCAGCGGTCCCAAAAGACTGGCTGGTGGTGGTAATGGACATTAAGGACTGCTTCTTTTCGATTCCGCTAGCGCCCCAAGACTACTGCAAATTTGCCTTTACCCTCCCATCCACTAACCTCTGCGAGCCAGCTCAGCGGTACCAGTGGAAGGTCCTTCCCCAAGGCATGAAAAATTCGCCTACGATATGCCAAGTGCTGGTAGCCAAGGCCTTGTGGCCAGCTAGGCAAAGGCACCCTGGAGCGGTCATCATCCACTATATGGATGATCTCCTGCTAGCAGCCCAAACAAATAGGGAGCTAGATATCCTAGAAAAGGAGGTGATGGAGAATTTGCAGGGAGAAGGCTTATTCTTACAAGAAGCAAAGACCCAGAGGGGCGATTCGGTTCAGTACCTAGGGACAGTCATCAAACCTGCGACGGTCCTCCCACAACCCGTGAAATTGTGCAGATACATAAAAACGCTGCATGATGCCCAAAAGCTCGTGGGAGCCATACAGTGGCTCAGACCCATGCTAGGTATACCCGCGGACCTGATGCAACCGTTATTTGCATTGCTTCGCGGGCAGCACCCATGGGAGGAGAAACAGCTTACTCCGGACGCTATCCAAGCGTTGGACAGAACTGAGGAACTAGCGAACCAGGGGCGACTGGATCGCTGGGACCCAGGCCAGCAATTGGGCCTTTACATTGCAATAACCAGTAAAGGGGCCATTGCAGACCTGGGTCAAGGCAATCCAGAAAGGCCTTCGGTATTGTTGTGGCTGACCTCCAACCAGGTAACCACTGCATTTGTGACATACACACAAGCAGTGGCCGGAATAATAACCAAGGGTCACGCCGCATCAGTTAGGCACTTTGGAAAGGACCCGGAGTATATCTGGGTGCCCATTAAAAAACAGCATTGGGAGGAGGTTAATCAGTATCAGGAACACCTGGCGCTTGCATTAGAAGGATATTCGGGACGTGTCTGCCATGGTCCCACCCTGGAACTATATAGACACCTGCCTGTGGTTATGCCCAGAGAATCCTTACGGGTGCTCACGAAACCACAGCCCGGTCGCACAGTCTTTACTGACGCATCCTCCCGCACGTGTATGGCGGTAGTGGTCTGGCAGGAGCCCGAGGGCTGGCAACGGGTGAGAATATACGAGCCAGGTACTAGTGTCCAGTACCTGGAGGCTCGAGCCGGTGCCCATGCCCTGGGATTGTGGCCGCACGAGCATGTGAACATCGTTACTGACTCTATGTTCGTGTACAAGCTCTTACAGCACATGGCAACTCCGGGCTGGGCAGGAACACAAATAGCCATAATGCTGGAGGAGGCACTCCAAGGGAGACAAGCCACAGTATCTGTGCTCCACGTGCGGAGCCACTCTAACATCCCTGGGTTCTACCAACAAGGGAATGATGTGGCGGACAAGGTAGCACAAGGGATATGGACCGTGTAACAAGCACGGGCCCTTCATGAGGCGATCCATGTGGGCGCAAAGGCGCTTGCAAAGAGCTGTGATATCACACTGAGCCAGGCGAGAGACATTGTCGCCACCTACCCGTACTGCCAAAAGGGGGTACTCTGGGGTGCAGGGGTAAACCCGCGGGGACTGAAGCCGAATCAGGTCTGGCAGACGGATTTTACCCTCTGCCCGGCGCTACGTCCTCAGCCATGGCTAGCAGTGACCGTGGACACGTACAGTGGCTATATTATTGCCACTCAACACCGAAAGACGACTGCTCAAGCAATACAGCAGCACTGGGCGTCGGCTATTGCCATATTAGGTGTTCCAAAGGTCATTAAGACGGACAATGGCCCATGCTTTGTAGCCCAATCCACCAAACAATGGGCTGCGGCTTGGGGCGTTGACCTCAAGCATGGGATTCCATACAACAGTCAGGGTCAGGCTATCGTGGAAAGAGCCAATCAAACCCTCAAGCGGAAGCTCAAGGTTCTTGGGGAGGGGGAAGGATATGCCCAAGGTATCCCCGTAGGTAGACAGGCGGAAATACTCATGAAAGCACTATACTCATTAAATCATTTCATTCGCGGGGAAGACACAAAATCTCCCCAAGAAAAGCATTGGGCGGTCAAGGCCATAGAAGAGGGGCCGTGGGTTCAGGTGAAGGACCCAGAAACAGGAAAATGGGAAAAAGGGTGGATGTTGGTACTGCAAGGACGAGGCTATGCAGCAATAAAGGGGGATAGCGGGATAAAATGGGTACCTGCCAGATGGGTGAAACCTGACCTAACTGGTGGGGAAGAGAAGGGTCTTTCTCTCTCCTCAGAGACGGTACCTGGGACGCCCCCTGAATGCCTACTCCCAGCTGCAGGAGCCGAAGGTGGCTGAGCGCTGTCGTGCACCAGTGCACGGGGGAACCGGAGAAGCGGCACAGAAGAAATCTCAGTGGACGGAACAACAACGCCCCCAAAGGTGTATTCTGCTTATAATTACTATTGCTTTCGCTTTAACTGCTAAGCTTCCACGAGGTAGCACTGAATCATGGGCCCGACGGTGGGCTAAGGCACATAACGCTTCTCATTATTGCCTTCCCACTGGGATAGGAAATGCTGACCCACTAGCGTGTTTTATGTTCGTGGGCTACGAGGCGGAGACAGGAGGACTAAGTGAGGAATGCCCTCTGACAAAATACATCAGGAACGCCACCAACCTTACCGTAGTCACATCGTTCAGCAGCATTGACATATGCTCCCATCAGTCATCCCAGAAACAGAGTAGTCACAATTGCGGAAGATACACGGTACAGGTCAGTATACTGAGAAGGAAACGGAGCCTGCAATTAACGCATGATTGGTCCCAATGGTGGACACCATTTCTGAGGAATGAGAGCTTTAATGACACTTCCCCTCAAGCGAACTTTTCAGGGCAATTACAATACTTTAATGGGACGCACTGGTCCTAATGCCCCTAAGGTACAACGACTTTGACCAGACACTCAAGGTGCCGAACGGAACGGCGAGATATTTTTGCCGAGATAGGGAGTCCGCAAGGGAATGGTCCGTCCCTGAAGATATGTTTAAATAGTCGGGATGGGTCGGAAGCGGGAATAAGTCACAGAGTGCATTGTGTATGCTAGCTGTAGCCTACCGACCCGAATCCGATATACCCATGAGCGAAAGGGAGTATTACACCCCACTAAAGGTACCCCTGGGCTACCTCGGACAAAATCCCATATTAGTATGGATCAACCCAAATAGAACGGAACTAGGGGTGACATGGAAACCCAGAACGCAGATAGAAAAGGTACTCCCCTGGATAGAGGTGACAGCCAGGGAGCCAGGAAATGATACGAATATCACTCTCCCTGGAAGTCTCACTACAGCAGATTTGAACAAGCCTATAGAGTGGTGGCTGCTACAGAGGACAGCTTGCCTAGCCTCCCCAGTGGTGTTGTGGTGTGAGGGAACGGCTTATAGTTGCATACCAGTAGGAAGAGAGCTCGGGCTCTGTGCAATAGGATACCTGCACCCGGCAGTGCTTCCTATACAAAGCAAACGCCAAAAGAGGGATTCAGACCTGAAAATACTCAACGAGCCTGAGATTTTGTCGAATGGCAACTGCACGGGTACTGGACTACTAAACAGCTACGTTACAGTGCCGGTGGGCATTCTGTCCGTCTTTATGCCCTGGCTTACGGGGCTAGCCCAATCCGCCCAGATAGACATAATGTCATGCCTCATAAGAGAAAACAATGAAGCAATTAGACAGCTAAGCAGAGAAGTTGCCAAAGGATTCAGGGACGTAGCGAAAATACTCAAGGCCCAACATGAAGCAATAGAGGTGCTTTTCAAGATCGTGCAGGCTGGGGGGTGTAGATCTCAAAGGTTCCGGAATTTGTCCTTCTGCTGCCTAACCACAGAGGATTATGAAAAGATAAGCAGACGGGCAGAGGTTATCCAGCGCATAGGGCACGATCTAACTAGAGTAATCGCAAAGAACCCGATAGGCTGGAGTTGGCTAACAGACATCGGTGGGAGTGTATGGGCATGGCTGATGTCATGGTTCAGCTGGGACTGGTTATGGAAGTTAGGCATCATAGCGCTGGTAGTGCTTGTAGTAATTTTTGTGGGACACCGCTAATAACATGTATTTTAAGGCATATTATGCGGCAGATAGCTTCGCTGCGCACGTGGGACCGCTCACGGATGCAGTACCACCAGCTTGCTCAAGACTTAGAGCTTTAACGGCATGGGGAGGGGGAGATGTGGGAGATGGCAAGGCTAAACGACAGGGCCCGGTGCTCGGAAGATCTCGCGATGTATGGAAAGCGCAGGAGTAAGCAGGCATAATCCGTATAAGGCAAAATATGCAACCCACGCACGCTATTGGTTAACGCGCAGCCCTTCGGCATCGAGCACGAGCATAAAAGACGCTGACACGTAGCAATAAACGCCATTTGAAGCATCCTCATATTGGTGTCTGTACTTCTTTGGCCCGGGCGCGGGGGTGGCGCCCGTGCCGCCTCGGACAGCGATCATCAGTTGCCAAACCAAAGGCAGCACAGGAGGACTTTGTGGGAGCAGCTGGCGCTGGCAGGGCCTGAGCCCATCTCCTGGCTGAGCTTGAGGGTGGGGAGGGTGGAGAGCAAGCTGTGCTGCCCCATGGCCCCACTCTGGCTGTGCACATGGTCTTTCCCATTGCATGCGTTTCCTAGAAATACTTGTGAAAGAATGGAGCCTTTCAGGTCTCTGCACAAGGTTGCTCTTGCACTTTATTAGCCAGGCTCTTCTCTTTCCTGTGTGCTAGTTCTAGGAGTAGCCCTGCTGAGCTGCCTGCTGAGGTGGAGATTACCTCTACCTGTTTCTGTCTTTGCCAGGAAGTGCAGCAGATGAGAGAAGCCCTGTTTGATGAAGGCCATGTGCCCCTCTCTGACTGGGCTCTGCAGACCACAGGTGAGGACACAGGCAGACAAGTCTCTGCGTGATGTGTGTGTGAACATAGGGAGGCTGCGTGGCAGCCCCTGCTCACCGAGGTGCTGGGAGATGAAAGGACACGTGGGGGTCCACGAGCAAGGCTGCGGCAGAGAGGCTGTCTCTGACCCACACCCACTCCTGCCCTGGGGCTCCGTGCTGGTGCCCCTGGCCCTGCCCTCTAAGTTTTCTGTGCGGACGCAGCGGCTCTCTTCCTCTCCCCTGAGCTTTCCTGTCCACCCAAAGGGGAAGGCTGCACTATGCTGTGCTTTGCCACAGCAAGACCTCCTGGTCTACCTGGGCAGGTAGAGATGTTTGTGCAGAGCCCTGAGTTTGGGGTGAGGTGGCAGATGTCATGGCCCCGACAGGTCTTCCTTCCCTCATTCATCTGTAGAGCCTGCTTGAGCACGGGCAGGAGGTCTCTGCTTCTCTGCCCTGCCTCCCACGTGCTCTTCATTTTGGAGCAGAAATGCAAGACATAGGCAAAGGGCTGCCTGTGCTTCCAGTTCCCCTGGCACTGGCACTGGTGGTGTCCCCCTCACAGCCTGCCCATTCCTTGCTGTTCTGTTCTGCTTGCAGCCTGACATGACACCTGGACGGTGCTGGGCTTTCCAAGGCTCTCGGGGGCACGTGGTCATTCAACTGCCTGCTCACATCTGGCCAGCTGCTGTCACTCTGCAGCACATTTCCAAGGCTGTCTCGCCAAGCGGCACGGTCAGCAGCGCTCCCCGAGACTTCACTGTTTCTGTAAGTCTGTGCTGCTTGGGCTGGGGTCGTGGGGAAAAAAAATGCCACAGGAAGAAGGGGCATTCACTTGCTGTGCTGCCTGCCCCGTTTGGGCCTTGGCGTCCCGATGCTGATGCTGGTGTTTTGTCTTGAAGGGAGTGGAGAAGAAGGGAGAAGAAGAAACTCTCCTTGGCACATTCACGTATGACGTGGAAAGAGAGGCCATTCAGACCTTCCCTCTGAAGGTAGAGGAAGCGCGTGTGTGACTTGTAGTGACCTTCTTTGTCCCCCAGCAACCATATTTCTTCTTCCCATGATTTCTTTACACCATTAGCTCTCCAGAGCCTTTCAGTATATAAAGCTGGAGGTGCAGAACAACTGGGGAAACACGGAGCACACCTGCATTTACCGAGTGCAGGTTCACGGGAAGGTGGCAAGACAGACTTCATTCCAGGATCCCAAAGACATGGGGAGAGCTGATCTTTATAACCAATAAAAATACGTAAAAAGAGAAGGCTGGCCCAAGGAAATGGCACAATAAGTATGGTGTAAGAAGAAGTGTGGGGCAATGGCAGTGGCAAGGGTGCACTCGGCCCGGGAAACTGACAGGGGCTGAGGGTGCACGTTCACAGGAAGGTGGCAAGACAGACATCGTTCCAAGATCCTGAGAAAATGGGGAGAGCTGCTGTTAATAGGAAATAAAAATATGTAACAATAAAAGGCAGGAGCAAGGAAATGCAACTATAAGTGCGGCATAAGGGGACGTCTGAAGTAATGGCAGTTCCAGGGGAGCCCTGGGCCCGGGGTCCTGGCAGGCACTGGGGTAACGGCAGGACAGGGGGTTCTGTGCTGGACACAGGGTATGAGCAGGGTGGGGAAATGGCCCGCGAGGTAACACCATGCTCCACATAGCAGCACGGCCCGTATTGAACACAAGAGCCCGGTAGAGCAGCAGGACAGGGCAGAGCGGAAGGTCTGCGATAACGACAGGGCAGGCGGTAGCAGCAGCCCCTGTTCTGGCAGTCCTGGAGCAGGGGCACCCCGGGCAGCCTCTGGCTGCGCTAATGGCAAGGCTCCGGTAGTGGCACGAGAAGGTAAGGGCACAACTGGGGTGCCAGGAGCCCTGGGGACAGCAGCCTTGGCAGTAGGACCCCTTCCATTATCCGCACGTGTCAGGAGCCCCACGTGACATGGGCAAAGATCACCAGCGAGAGCGCTCCTTGGCAACTGAAGCTCTCCCTTCTGCTTCTCGCTTTGCTGCTTGTGCCCAGCGGTAGGGGAGGCCAAAATGCTGCTGGAGCGCGGGGCTGCGTGCAGCACCTCTGAAACAGGCAGGAGCTGCTGCCTGTGTGTGCGGCCCTTTTGTGACACATGACAGCCATGCATGGTGGGGGCTTGGAGGCATCACACAGTTCTGCAGATGCCGCCAGCTCATGCTCTGCCGCATTCTTGCCTGGGGACGAAAGAAAAGGAGGAGTTGCTCCAGACCTTGCTCCAGAGACAAGGAGGAGTTGCTGCAGATCTTCTCGCTGGGTGGGCTCCGTGCTCCCAAAAGAGTGCAAAGGGGGACAAGGGCTCTCTTCCTGCGGAGAAGCTCTTTCTCCGGCTCTCTGCCTGCTAGGTGAATGCTCAGAGCCACGTGGCTGTGAAACAATGAGCCTGATGCTTGGAGGAAACTGAGCTACAAAAAGACCACAGAAGCAGACTGGCTTAAAATGCCTTTTTTTTTTTTTTTTTTTCCTCAAATGATGCCTCACTCCAGGCTCACGGTGTGTGCTCTTGGCCCACATCACAGCTTTGGGGTTCCTAAGCTGCACGTGGTGCTGAAGGTATGGAAAGCTTCAGCCCTGCCACTGTTTCTTCTGGAGAACACGCCTTATGGTTGAGCGAGTAAAACACTACAGAGGTGTCCACTGTCTTAATTAGCTAGTGGACAAAAGGTTGGGATACAAACAAGCCAGGAGAGACACTGGGTTCAGCAGCACAAGAGAAGGAGAAGGCTCCGGAGCACAGGATTGTGCCAGGGGACCTTTTGTAGAAGAATAAAACCATGGTCAAAGCCATGAAGCAGGAAGGTGGTGGCAGTGTGAGGGAGCACTGGCTCACCCAGCGGGCAGCGCCAGCCCTTCATGAGAGGCAGCTCTGAAGCAGTGGGGTGGTGCCAGAAGGGAAGGCGGGGGCAGCCCTGCGCGTACAAGAGCAATGCTCAGGGAGGGCAAGGAAGCAAGGCCTCGTGCAGTCCTCAGCATGGCCATTAGCTACCTAGCGCAGCCCTTTTAGTTAGCATGGCCCTTAGTGTCAGGGCTGGGGTCAGTGTGATCCTTAGTGCGGGAGTGGGCAGTCTTCCTCCATGCTCAGGAGGAGAGTTCTCCTCATGGTATTTAACTCTCTGAAGAATTAGGCACACACTCCACTCTGCAGGAAGCAGCTCTAAAAAGCCTCTGGTGACACAGATGGAGCTGCCACCCCTACACACGGCGGTTCAGGTCTCCGGCTACAGGGAGTGCCTGAGCCTGTAACTGCTACCAAGGGGCAGCAGAGACAACACACGTGTCAGGAGGCCTCCCAGGGGCACAGGGAAGGGACAACACTAGAAGCCTCCCAGGTCTTGTGTGACCATCTGAGTATTATCTGCTCTTCCAGATTGGCAACAAACAAAGCAGTCAGTCTGAATTCCATCAAAAGAGCGTTCGGGCATAGGGCAGGTGGGTTGATGGAGTGGGAGCGCACGTGGTCTTCTCCTCTCTCACCTCAGGAAAGAATGCAGAGAGGAACATGAAAAGCGACTTACGACCCACACGGCTAAGTCATTGGTGTCATTCCCCCACAACAGCCTCTCCTCAGGGCAGATGCTGCCTTTGGAGCATAGAATCACAGAATCATTAAGGTTGGAAAGGACCTCTAGAGATCATGTAGTTTAACCCTCCTGCACACATATGGTCACCTAGAGCACGTGGTACAGGACTACATCCAAGCGGGTTTTGAAGATCTCCAGAGAAGGAGATTCCACAACCTCTCTTGGCAGCCTGTTCCAGTGCTCTGTCACCCTTACTGTTAACAGTGGTTCCCTTAAGTTCCTGTGGAACTTTTCATGTTTCACTTTGTGGCCATTACCTCTAGTTCTGTTGGTGGCCACCACTGAAAAGAGGTCTGCCCCATCCTCCTCACTCCTTCCCTTGAGGTATTTATAAACATTGATTAGGTCCCCTCTCAGCCTTCTCTTCTTCAGGCTGAACAGGCCCAGCTCTCTCAGTCTCTCCTCATAGGACAGATGTTGCAGGCCCCTGATAATCCTTGTGGCCCTGCGCTGGACTCTCTCCATTTCCCTCTTTTACTGGGAGGCCTAGGACTGGACACAGTACTGCAGATGTGGCCTCGCCAGGGCTGAGTAGAGGGGCAGGATTACCTCCCTCGACCTGCTGGAGACACTCTTCTTAATACACCCCAGATCCCATGTGGGATTCTAGGGTGCATTAAGATATAGAATACCCAACAATAGTCAGGGAAGGCTGCAGGCCTTGTGTGAGAGTAGGTGAAATGGTCATGGAGCCAGGGACAAAGGGCATCACCATTGTGGTCGCACCACGGGCTGCCCTTTGAAACCTCTTTGGAACAACCAACCCCACAGTCCTCTCAGAGCAAAGGACAGCCGGCCTGCAAAGGCAGCGCAGGCCCCTCGCGGAAGCAGGTGCTGAGCAAAGCTTCCTTGAGGGCCATCAGTGCAGGGTCTCCTTTAAGGAAGCAGCTCCCAAAGGCCAGGCTCATGTCATGATTTTGGTCTTCTCCGTGTAACGTAACGGCACGGGGCCCGTTCTCAGCCTCCTTGAGGCTGAAGCTCTGCCTGCTGCCCCTGGCCTCTCTCCTTCTTCATGCGTGGGAACTGTGACCCAAGTGCTAGAACTCCACCGCTGTGACAGTGTGCACCATGGGAAAGGCAAGGCGGAGAGCGTTAAGGGCTTTATGAGCAAGGCTTCAGCATTGGATCCCTTCCTCTGCCAGTGCCACTGTAATGCCAAAGTACAGAACGGGAGGATTTTCTGTCAACACCGATGAGTCTCCTGTGGGTGCTCCAAATGGAGGAGGCATGTTGGAGGTTCTGTTCAGGAGAACAAAGAAGAAAAGAGACTACAAGGAGAACTCCAATGAGCTCCCAGGAGACTCATAAGGCAGCTGCGGCCTGCCAAGTCTGATGAGCACATTCCTCCACGTGAGAAAGGGTGAACTGATGAGATGCTAACAAATTCTCCCCTGTACTCTTGGCCTTTTTTTTTTTTCCCCTAACAGAGGGGTTTTTCAACAGCAGCAGTTGCAATGGCTTGCATGTTGAACATTGAAAGTATATGTTCATTGTCCTCATGTAACCTTTTGAAAAAGGTCCCTGTGACAATGAAAGATCATCCATCATTGTGGTGAGAAAGCAGGGGCTGTGAAAGTGCCTGTGTGCGTGTGTGCATGCGAGACGCAGAGGCAGTGGTAAAGAGAGGAGCATTTGCAGCTGGGCAGGTGGAGCGGTGCCAGGTCACAAGCCAGCCCTGAGGCAGGTTCTGCTCCGCAGCTGCTCCTCCCAATGCTCCCCCGGTGCCCGTGTGAGTGGAGGGGTGCTGCTGGCAATAGGGCAAAGGCAGCATGGGTGGAATGTCCGAGCCTGGGGCAATGGCCCAGGCAGGACTCAAGGCCTGTGGGAACAGGGGATTTGCAGTGAGATAGGTTAAGGTTGGTTAAGGGCAGGGATCAGAGTCACAACAACCCTGGGGGAAAAGGCTGGCTCAGTGTGATGGTTCAGCCCGTCTAACGAAGGCAGCCAGGAGCTGATTCACAAGGGGAAAAAAATGTGAGGAAGTCAGAGAGTCCAGAGAGGAAAGCTTTGTACACAGCATGCTTGGTGAGTGCACTGGTAGGCTTTTGAACAGCTGGGACTAGGCATCTGTGCCGCAGCAAAGTAAATTATACAATGTGGTCTCACAGATGCTGACATGAAATCCTAGCCCCGCAGAAAGCAAAGTTCTCAGGCAAGGAGTATCCTCTGAGCTGAAGTCTGCAGCCTCAGAGGGCCACTTGGTTCCAAGGCTTCCTTTTAGTTAGGACTGCTAAGCTTCACACCTGTAGAAACACTTGCAGCAGGAACATTAGACCATCTGTGGCACATGCTGCCTTTTGGCTTCAATTGCCTCATCGTTACCTCGAGCGAGCACGGGCGCCACCACCCGGGAACCTGGGCCAAATGAGCACAGACACCAATATGGTGGATGCAGCAAACGGCGTTTATTGCAGGGACATCCGAACTTATATAGGGTGCCTGTGTGCGGAAGCGCGCCCCCGTAGCCAATAGCATTAACATTGCCTTATACGGGCACGTGCCCATCTCCCCTGCACGTGCCCATCTCCCCTATTCTTTCCGCATAGCACGAGATCTTCCGACCGCCGTACCCTACATCTCCCCCTCCCCTAGACATCCTATGTCAACGTAAACGTCCCATGTTAACCCAAACATCCTATGTTAACCTAAACATCACTACTTTGAACGAATTAGGCACGACAAAACGGGCATGCCGCAAAAGATGCCTACTAACACTATTATAGCTATTAATCCAAACCTCCATAACCAATCCCAATTGAACAATAACAGGATAACACACAAGTGCGGCGGCCTTTTCCCATCACGTCTACGAGGGTTTCACTCCTCCAGATTCCTCGTCTCCTCCAGACGGGCGTACAGGTTACGAGGACGTCCCACAATTCGGTCCTGTAAGAGAAGACTTATTAGTCTTAAGGTCCGGCCTCACCCATCTTGCCGGCACCCATTTAATTATTCCCTGCTGTCGCACAGCTGCATAACCCCTTCCCTGGGTTACCAGGTCCCAGCCGGGTTCCCAAACCCCCTGTTCCGGGAATCTGACCAGAACTGGAGGTCCATCCTCCACAGCTGCGACCGCCCAATGTTTATCTATTGGCGTCTTGTTCTCGTCACCCCGGACAAAGTGGTTTAGCGAGTATAACGCTCGCATTAAAATTTCTGGTTGCTTCACCACGGGGATTCCTTGGGGATGTCCTTCCCCCTCCCCAAGAACCCTAATCTTCTCTTTGAGTGTTTGGTTCGCTCTCTCAACTATAGCCTGCCCCTGACTGTTGTATGGGATTCCATGTACCAGACGGATCCCCCACTTCTCGGCCCAGTCCTGTGTGGACTGAGCCGTGAAGCAAGAGCCGTTGTCTGTCTTGATGGTGTGTGGAACACCTAGCCAGGCAATGACAGTAGTCCAGTGTTGCTGTGCGGCACGTGCAGTCACCTTGCGGTGCTGCGTAGCCATGATTATCCCACTGTGCGTATCCACCGTGACGGCCAGCCATAGTTGCGGCTTCAAGAGAGGGCAGAGGGTAAAGTCAGACTGCCATATTTGATTCGCCTGCAGTCCTCGTGGGTTGACTCCTGCTCCCCAAAGGCTTGACCGCTGGCAGTACGGGCAAGCTGCCACCACGTCTCTAGCCGCCACTAGTGGGATCCCGCAATGCTTTGCTAACGCTTTTGCTCCTATATGTAGGTACTCGTGCACCTCTCGGGCATGTGCAGCAGTCCAAACCCCTTTTGCAGCCTCATCAGCTTTCTGATTGCCTTCTTGGTAGTATCCCGCTAGGGAGTCATGGCTTCTTACATGCACAATGGAGGCCGTGGCCGTTCTATACTGTAACGCTTCCTCCAGCATGACTGCTATTGGGGTTCCTGCCCATCCGGGGGCGGCCATGTTAAGCAGTAGCTTATAAACAAACATTGAGTCTGTAACTATGTTCACATGCTGTCCCGGCCAGATTCTCAAAGCATGAGCGACCGCAGTAGCTTCCAGATATTGTACACTACTGCCCGGTACGGTAATCCTGACCCTTTTCCAGGTAATATCACGCCATACTACAACAGCTGAGTCAGTTGTGGAGGAGGCATCGGTGAAGACCGTAAGGCCCTCCCTCGGCTCGCTCAACACTCGTGGGGTGCACCGTAGTGCAACGAGTGGCAGGTGCCGGTATAGTTCCAAGGCGGGGCCGTATTTCACCTCCCCAGGGTACCCTTCTATGGCCACGAGCAGACTGCTCTGCTTTTGCATCGCTTCATCCCATAATTCCTTTTTAATTGGCACCCACACCGCAGTCGGTTCAACGCCAAAATGTCTAATGCATGCGGCCCTGCCTTTAATGATTAGCTTAGCCATCGCCGTTAAATAGGACATGTAGGCTGTTGTCAGTTGTTTGGACAAGATCCACCATAGGGCATGTGGTCTCTCAGGGTTCCCTTGTCCTAACAGCCCCACGGCTCCCCTTTTTGTTACATTTAGGTATAGCTCAACAGGGCGCGCCGGGTCCCACCTGCAAAGGTGGCTTTCAGAGGCTAGGCTTTCGATCTTTTTTAGGGCCTCGATAGCTGCGGGCGTCAGTTCCCGCTTCTCCCATGGGTGCTGGCCCTTCAGCAGTTCGAACAACGGTGTCATGAGGTCGGTAGGTATGCCAACCAAGGCACGCAAGCATTGAATCGCCCCTACCAACTTCTGAACATCATGTAAGGTTCTCACCTCCAGGTCAAGTTTGATCGGCTGTGGACGGACGGTTTCAGGAAGGATTTGTGTCCCTAAGTAAGACACCGAACTACCTCTCTGCGTCTTTGCCTCCTGAATATACAGCCCTTCCTGCTGTAGATGATCAACCACCTCCTTTTCCAGTTTGTCAGTGGCCTGCTGCGTGGCTGTAGCCAGCAGCAAATCGTCCATGTAATGGATGATCACCGCCCCGGGGTGGCGGTCACGAATGGGTTGCAATGCTTGGGCCACTAACCTCTGGCAAATAGTTGGGGAGTTTTTCATTCCCTGAGGGAGCACCTTCCACTGATATCTCTGCGCTGGCTCTGTCAGGTTCGCAGCTGGGACTGTAAAGGCAAATTTCTCACAGTCCTGAGGGGCCAGTGGGATTGAGAAGAAACAGTCTTTGATGTCCATTACCACGACCGGCCATCCTCGAGGGATCGCCGCGGGTAGTGGAAGCCCCGGCTGAAGAGCCCCCATGTCCCTCATTCTCTTATTTACCTCTCTTAAGTCGTGTAGCAATCTAAACTTACTTTTATCCTTCTTTAGAATGACAAAGATAGGCGTATTCCATGGGCTCAGGCTCGGCTCTAAATGTCCTTGATCCAATTCGCGTTGTATAATGGCCCGTGCGGCCACCAGCTTCTCTTGAGTTAAGGGCCACTGCTCTACCCACACCGGCTCCTCTGTTTTCCATTTCAAGGGAATGGCCTTGTTAGGGCTCAACAGGTAAGCAGTGGCCCCTACGCTAAATTTGTCAGGCGAATGCCGAGTTGAGCCAATACGTCACGCCCGATCAGGGATTCCTGTATTGTCACTATGAATGGGCGGACAATCGCTTGCATGGGGGGCCTTCCCGGGTCCTCTAATTCACACGCCAGAGGCACAGCACTGCATTGCGCGTCCGTTGTTCCCCCCACCCCATCTAGCAAGCCCGCTGGGGATGCCGGCCAGGTGGCCGGCCAGTTGCTTTCTGGTATGCACGTTACATCTGCCCCTGTAACACGGGGTCTCTGCTGGCAGCCTAGGACCAGGGCCACCTGGCTTCGTTCTCCTCTTGTTGTCCTTGTCCTCCCTCCCCAGGGTGCCCCGTCGGATACGCCCTGGGGCTCTGCTTCCACCCTCCTTGCGGGGGGGCGCGCACTCGCGGAGAAGGGCGGCCCCCCCTCGCCCCTCCCCGCCCGGAGTTTCCCTGCGGCCTCCGGCAGTCTCGGGCCCGATGCCCTTTGGCCGTCAGCTCCCCCACGGAGTCCCCCCCCCCGGAGGAGGAGTCTGACCCCTCCCCCGCCTCCTCTCTCAACATCGACAAAGGCGCTGGCCGTCTCCCGGCGGCGCCATTAACCCGCTGGGGGGCCCTCCGAGGCGGTTCATCCTCTTCTGGAGGGTATTGAGGTCGCAGGAGCATCCCTGGAACCCAATCTCTGGGGTCGTCCACTACTATCGGCATCGGTGGGGCTGTCGGGACTAGACGTTCCCCTTGATTTACGTGGCCGCCACCTCCCGGATCGTGCTCAGCAGGGGACTGGTCTAACCGCCGCCCCGCGGCCTGCAGTTCCTCCCAAGGGTACGCAGGGGGCCTCCCCTCCCCATCCCTGGCTGCCGGATAGACTTGTGGCGCTTCTTCCGCCCCCCCCATTCTCGGCTCTCCGGCCCCGGACTCCTTTCCACCGGCCTCTTCCCCTTCCCTGACCACATGTCTCGGAGCCCCCGCAGTATCGGTCACGCCCTCTGCCTCCCACGCGGTTTCCCAGGACTCGCTCTCTTCCCGAGTTCTTTGTAAAAGTTGCCTGATAGTTCCCCAAGTCTTCAATTCTTTTGCCGATTTACTACTCATACTGTACTCCGCTAGTGCAGCAGTACAGTCTGCCCAATGCTGGGGAAACACAACATCCCCGGCATTGTGAATCGCCCCATCCTTTCAGGAGCCGCTCGATGCAGTTTCATAGAAACATCTCATTCCCGAGCACACACTAACACGACCTTCACCGTCGTCGCCCCATCCTTTCAGGAGCCGCTCGATTAACTGCACTAAGTTTCACAGAAACATCTCATTCCCGAGCACACGCTAACACGACCTTCACTGTCGCGCCTCCATGGAGTTCTCGCCGCTTCCCGGCCGCCCCGTCTTTCAGGAGCCGCCCGCCGAATCACGTCGAGGTCACCACTTGCTGCCTTTCGGCTTCAATTGCCTCGTCGTTACCTCGAGCGAGCACGGGCGCCACCACCCGGGAACCCGGGCCAAATGAGCACAGACACCAATATGGTGGATGCAGCAAATGGCGTTTATTGCAGGGACATCCGAACTTATATAGGGTGCCTGTGTGCGGAAGCGCGCCCCCGTAGCCAATAGCATTAACATTGCCTTATACGGGCACGTGCCCATCTCCCCTGCACGTGCCCATCTCCCCTATTCTTTCCGCATAGCATGAGATCTTCCGACCGCCGTACCCTACAGGCACAAGAGCTTCAAATCTGGAAAAGCAGGAGTTCTGTGGCTCTTCAGCTCACCAATGTGCCACTGATGCGAGCAAGAGCCATGGCACTGACCCTGTCTGTGCAGGCAGTCCCTGCCGTGCGGAGCTGAGAGACACGGGAATCACACAGGAACGGCCACAGGAGGGAGACCTCATTTTCCACCGCTTTCTTTGACCAGCAAACAGTTCCCATATCACCAGCTACCTAGTGAAGGGTATTATATTCCTGCAATAGGACTGTTCAGCACCTGCATCTCTGCCATGTCTCCCAGCTGCCCCACAGGTCTGTGCGTTGGAAGATCTGGGTAATGTCAGCTGGGAAGTGGCCTGCTTTTACAGCAAAAGAGAAAGCAAGCACAGCACAAGGACTAGCTTATGTTTTCACTTCGGACATCTGTCTGCTTGCCGTGATCATTAGCACTCCTCTTTGAAGGTGCTCTTGAGGCACTTTCTTGCAGGAAGCTCTGCCTGGCTGGTGAACACGCCTGGCAAAAGCCACGGGCACCCAGGAAAGCAAATTTAGCACCTGAACAGAAAACACATTCCCACCTCAACCTGATTCACATAGATTTATCTGCACCTTGTGTTTGCAGTGACTCAGCAAGGGGGCCTATGGGCAATTGCCAAGCCTCTCAGGGACAATCCTGTGAAATGCCCATGCCTGGTTCCATGAAAGGGAAGAAGTCTTTTGTTGAAAACTTTGTTGAAGACGCCTATTTGTTGATCCTTGCAAAGCGTGCACAGAAAAAGTCTCAATGTTTTGGGCATGCAGGGGCATGCAGGGAATAAGCTGGGTATGTTTGTTCTGCCAGTGACCAGGTAGATCTGGCGGTTTATTTCACTGTGCCCGCTGGTGGCAATGGGAAGCAGATTGCACAGGGAGTTATGACCAGGCCGTGTCCTGGTTTGGGAGTCCTGGTTGACAACAAATTAGCCGTGAGGCAGCAATGTGCTCTTGTGGACAAGAAGGCCAACGGGATCCTGGCCTGCATCAGGAGGAGTGTTGCAAGCAGGATAAGGGAGGGGATCCTGCCCCTCTACTCAGCTCTGGTGAGGCCACACCTGGAATCTTGTGAGCAGTCCTGGGCTCTCCAGTACAAGGGGGAGGCGCAACTTTGAGAGAGGGTCCAGCGTAAAGCAACAAAGATGATTAAGGGACTCGAGCATCTATTGTATGAGGAAAGACTAAGTGAGCTGGGCTTGTTTAGCCTGGAGAAGAGAAGATTGAGGGGATCTTATCAACATGCACAAGTACCTGAGGGGAAGATGTAAAGAGAATGGGGCCAAACTCTTCTCAGTGGTGGCCAGTGAGAAGACAAGGCAGGACAAGGTGGGGACAAACTGATACACAGAAGCTTCATGTCCATAGGCAGAGGAACTTCTTTACTCGTTGGGTGGCAAAGCCGCCCAGAGAGGTTGTGGAATCTTCTTCTTTGGAAGGAGATCTTCAAAACCCGTCTGGATGCAATCCTGTGCCACATGCTCTAGGTGCCCCTGCTGGAGCAGGGGGTTGGCTTCGATCTTCGAACTAAGAAGGAGTTACAGGGATTCCTTGGAGCTGTGGGATTTTGCAGAGCATGGATACTGGGGCTGGGGGAATTAACAATCCCCCTGACCTGAGGGAGGCAATTGTGCGGAAAATATCGCTGTCAAGAACTGAATGTCCAAAAGGAGACAGAGGAGTCCTAAAACTTTATTCGAATAAAGGGAGAGTCCACCGGACATATCCCTGTGGGGTCTCTCAAATTGCTGCGGGACGCAGCCCCCCTTTTATCCTAATTTCCCACCCGAGGGACGCCCTCTCCTTTTCCCCATTGGCCAAGGTACTCAGAAGTTACAGCCTTCCCGGCCTGCCTACACCCAACTCCGGCCTCCCGCCATCTGTTCTCACCTGAGCTCACCAACTCCTTTGTCCCCCTTGCTGAAGAATGTGGGGGAATTGCCCTATTTCCCTCCTTTGTAAAGGCCCCCATATCCTTGCAGATCGCTCTTTTTGTCCTTCTCGGCTCATGGCTCCTCTCGGTCTCCCCTCCCTTCGTCCTGCTCTTCAGCCAAACTGTGGAGAAACCCCCTTATTGATGAATACAGAAACTTGAGCATTCCGCTCACAATGAAGAAGAAAAGGCAGAATCCACTGCATGCATCCCTGAAATCCCTGAAAGAAACCAAGGTTTTTGAAGCATAGGAGTTTTGGCATCTGCAACTGCTCTCAGACACCTGCATCATACTAAGCCCTTTTGTATGAGCAGGACAGAAAGAGAAATGCCAGTGGAACAGTAACACAGAAATGAGGACTCCACTAGAGACCAGCAGATTATTCTTCTCAACTAGATGGGAGTGCAGTGAGGGGGCCATCCTGCACCAGGCGGGAGGCAGCAGCAGTGGTCAGGGTCGTTCTTGGAGGAAAACGGCTCCCCGCTGCACCCGCCATACCAGACGTGCCCAGCACTAAGGGTCGCTTTGACCCCCAAGGGCAGAGCGAGGGAGCCTGACAACAGCCAATCAGGGAGAAGAAAGGCTCTAGCCAATCAGGTGAGACGGGAGCCGCTCCCTGCTGTTGTGGGGGGCGCTGCTTTGGCCAGAGACAACCGGCCTCGAGACAAGGAAGGGGAGCGATGGAGAGCAGGGAGACCCAGGGCCCATCCATGTGCCAGACACAGCTGGTGCGGGGAAGCAGGTGGTATAAGCAGACTAGGACCAAATAAGGAGGAAAAAAAAAAAGATCTGCAAAAGGTCTGCATCTGCAATAAGATCTGCATGGAGCCCTGGAGAATAGGCATGGGGATGCTGGCACATGTGTGTCCCTGCCAGGGGGTGCTCTGGGGGATGTGATGGACTCAAGCTGCAGTGGGACATGACACCACGCCTCGCGCTGTCTCCCGGGTGTGTGGGAGCTCATGGCCTGCCACCCCTCACAGCCTTTGAGCAAGCAGCAGACTTCTAGAATGGCTTATTTCCTGCTTTGATGGAAACAAGCTACTTGTGAGTGGGGGTAGGCAGAGCTGGATTCTTGCTCACAAAAGAGATGCTGGTTTCTCTAGGCTAAAGATGTCCCTGAACCTCCTGCTGTTTGTGTGTTTTGTTCTTGGTGAGTACGCCCTTTTTGTGCAAAGAGCAGTCGGCAGCAGCACAGAGCTGCTGGATGAGGGAGAGCCTGGCGTACCTCTGGGGCACGGTCTTGCTTCCCATTTCAGCGCTTCCAGCAGCTCCAGAGAACCTCTCTGCAATGGGGGTGGCATTAGCCTGGTAAATTGGCTATTTCTTGCTGCTGTAAATTATAGTTGGTGCCTACTGGGGTCTGATGCTGCCAACGTAGACACAGTGGGCAAAAGGAGCACCACAGGTCAGTGTGTGTTAATGTGGGACAGGTAACTGCAGCAAAGGGGACGTATGGCAGGGGGCTGGATGCATCCCCAAATCTCCCCATTGCTGCAGAAAGAAACCCAACAAAGCTTCCCTTTGGCAGAGTGAAGCAGCAAGTGCTGCTGGGCCTTCCTGGAGCAGTGTCTGCAGGAAGCCCTGGCAGTTGTGGTAGTGGCTATGCTGATGGAAAGCTCCAGCCTTTCAGGGACTGCTGCAATGGCTCTTGCCAGCTGTGGAGGCCGAAGAGTGAGACGGTATGTCACTGGGGATTCATTGCACAGAGTTGTATCCGCTGGCATGTGCAGTTTGCACACCCCAGCAAGACCCTTTCTGTTGGCCTTTTGCTAAAGCCGGAGAGTGAAGGGAAAGCACTGCCAAAGCAGGCAGAGGAAGAGGGGCCCAAGCACAGGGAGCTCTTCTCTCCTCTGGGCTTAGAGGCTCCGGGCAGGGGATGGGCAGCTCTCAAAGACCAACTTCTTGCTCTCTGCAGGGACTTGGTGAGATTGCTCTTCCAAAAAGCCAATTTAAGGAAGGTTTCCAAGAGGGAGGTTATCCATTGGTTTGCACAGATAGAGAGGATGAAGCAGATGATGATTGAAAAGCTCTGACTCAAACCGCTAGATTCTGTTCTTCTCTATCACTCTGTGTGGCAAGGCAGCCGAGTCAAAAAAAAACAGGGTCCTTGAGTTGTGGAGACGCCAACCCTTGTTTCAGGAGAGTACTTTCTTGGAAAGGACTGCTTAGGCACCTGGCTAGTATTGAAAGCAAAGATCCTAATAGGCTGATGCACTTCTGAAGTGCTTTCTGTCAGCCTTCTCATAATGGTGTGACAGCTTCTGAGTCTTTGGTTGTAAGCATACAGAGAGGTGAAGGGGAAGATGTTGGTCTCAGAAATAGGGAGAGCCTAAAAGGTTTCTTTTCTCTGCGAGGGGGTGTCCAACTTGATAGAAGACTCTAAAACTGCAGGAGGAGAAATGGAAGAGGAGAACAATCTGTCCATGAGGGATGAGTATGGACAGGAGCAGTGCTCTCATGAAGGAGGGATGAGTGGGCTGGTACCACTCTGGAGGATGGCAGGTGTGTGTTCCTGCCAGGGTATGCTCTGGGGCATGTCCTGGGCTCAGGCTGCAATGGGACATGACACCACACCTCGCACCACCTCACATGTGTGTGTGAGCTCACAGCTGGCCAGCCCTTATAGGTGCATAGGGCCAGGGCCACCCTCAGCCCACTGCTCGGGACTCAACGCGGTCACGTGACTCGTCGTGCTTAGTGCATTTCCTCCTTTTGGGGCGTTTTGTCTCTCTTTGCCCAATTGGGTAGAAACTTGTTGTGTGTGGAAGGGAGACAAGACCGTGTTTCCTCGCAGCAATGATGAGGAGACACACTCCCCAGCAGCAACAGTACCTCTAGCGGGCAGCAGCGTCTTTCGCCATGCTGGATGCCAGGCTGCTGCAGGAGCGCCATCAACTTGGGGCTGTCATCGACACGGCCAGCAAGGTGCCCTTGAGCAGCAGTGAGCACACTGGGGGCAGTGCAGGTAAGTGCCGTTCTTTGGAACGGTCCCCTAGAGCAGCCCGTCCCTCGGCCATTGCTTGGCCACACTGCTGCTTCATGTGACACGTGGGAAGGACCCATGTCTGCGCTCCATGACCTGGCTGTACCAGGCCCTGCAGAAACAACACAATCACAAAATCACTGTCACAGGAAGAGCTTTAGTACAGTCATGTGACTGCGATGCAGTGACCTACAATTTCTGAAGGAGAAAAGCCTGGCTGAGCTGGGGCAGCAGCGCCTCGAGGGGACAGCTCCTCAGCTCTCTGCTGCAGCCTCTGCAGTGAGGCAGGGCCATGGCACGCACCCTGCTGTTGGAGGCAGCTCATGGGACTCAGTGCATTCCTCCTGCGAGGCTGAAATAACTGGGGATCCCACAGCAGAGAGTAAAAGCGAGACACCTGACTTGCCACTGCTTTCTTTGCCCAGGGCTTTTGTACTTTGTTAGCCACTCAGTGATAGCTTTGTGGAGGTTCTTGGAAGCCTTCATTTCCCCAACGTGATTATCTCTCCCCCATGCGACACAGGCGATAAATGTGCAGTAGGTGTGTTCTCTTCTTCTGGGGCACTTGGTGCCTTTTTCTGTCTTTCAGGTGGAAGGGCTCTGTGAGTATCTCTCGTGGCGCATCCCCCCAGAAAATCATCAGTGTGTCCCTAATCTCAGAGGAGAGGACTTTTGCTGTTTTAGAAAGAGAGAAAGCAAGGACACTACAAGGACTGTTTTCTGTCTTCACTTGGAATATCTCTCCACTTCCCTGGAGGCCTTTTCTCCCTCTTGTGGAGGTGCTCTTGTGGCACTTTCCTGTAGGAAGGCCTGCCAGGCTTGCCAGCCCTGCTGCTTTAGTAGTAACACTCCCTCTTTTGTAGGAAAAGGTTCCCCGTAAGAAATAATGTGTTCGTGAAAGCTCTTCTCAGAACCTGTGTTGGTATTGGTGAGTAGTTGTGAGCGAAGGGCTGCCAGCAGTAAGCAGCACAGAGCTGCTGGAGGCCGGAGGCCCTGGAGTGCCCAGGAGTGGGGCACCGTCCTGCTTCCCTTTCCTGCACTTCAGGGAGCTCCAGAGATGCTCTCTACGGGGAGTTCCCATTAGCCTAGTAACCCCGCTCTTCCTTGCTGCTGTGAATTTCAGTTGCTGGCTACTGTGTGATGATGCTGCCAGCATGGACTCTGCCAGGATTATCAGATGAACCGACAGAGATGCCTGGTGGAGAGAGACAGGTAACTCCTGCAAAGGAGAGGGGCTGATGAGGGCGGCATCCATCCCCGAATACTGCCATGCCCTGCAGCGGGAAGCTCAACAAAGCTTCAGCTGGAGCTGGAGCCTGGCTTGCCAGAGTGAAGTGGCAGGTCCTGCTGGGCTTCCTCCAGCAGTTTCCAAGGGAAGCTCTGGCAGTTGTGGTAGCGGCTCTGCTCATGGAAAGCTCTTCCTTTCAGGGGCTCCTGGGATGTTTTTTTCCAGACCTGAACGCTAAAAGGTGAGAGAATATCTGTCTGGGGACTCATTTCATGGCATAGTGTCAGATGGGCATGTGCTACTTGCGTGTCCGAGCAAGACTCCTTGCGTTGGCCACAAAAGCTAAAGCTGGAGGGGGAAGGGAAAGCCCTGCCAAAGCGGGCAGAGCAAAAGGAGCCCAAGCACAGGGAGCTCTTCTCTCCTCTGGGCTTAGAGGCTCCCTGCAGGGGACGGGCAGCTCTCAAACAGCAGCTTCTCTCTCTCTGCAGGGACTTGGTCACTTTGCTGTCTAAACAAGCCAAACAGATGGAACTTCTCACAGAGGAGGTTTTGCGCCTGAATGCTGAGATGGCGAGTATGAAGCAGGTGATGCTCCATTTTGTGAAGGAAGGCTTGGATGAGCAGGAGCGCTGACAGGACACTAGTTGTGGTGGTTTTTGCTTTCTTCTGGTTTACGGGAGCCCCCCTGCCTTGCACAGGGACTTTTTGGTGGAGCCTCTCTGCCGTTGATTCCCTTCTCCCAGACGGGGATCGCTGGGCACTTTCTCAGAGCAGAGGACTCCCGACACGCTTTGCCTGCAGTGCCGGGGACTCGACTAGCTCTGGCCCGGCCCCCACAGCAGGCCTGGGGCTCAGGAGGACTTTGTGGGAGCAGCTGGTGCTGGCAGGGCCTGAGCCCATCTCCTGGCTGAGCTGGAGGGTGGGGAGGGTGGAGAGCAAGCTGTGCTGCCCCATGGCCCCACTCTGGCTGTGCACACGCATGGTCTTCCCCATTGCATGGGTTTCCTAGAAACACTTGTGAAAGAATGGAGCCTTTCAGGTCCCTGAACAAGGTTGTTCTTGCACTTTATTTGCCAGGCTCTTCCCTTTCCTGTGTGCTAGGTCTAGGAGTAGCCCTCCTGAGCTGCCTGCTGAGGTGGAGATTACCTCTACCTGTTTCTGTCTTTGCCAGGAAGTGCAGCAGATGAGAGAGGCCCTGTTTGATGAAGGCCACGTGCCCCTCTCTGACTGGGCTCTGCAGACCACAGGTGAGGACACAGGCAGACAAGTCTCTGCATGATGTGTGTGTGAACATAGGGAGGCTGCGTGGCAGCCCCTGCTCACCGAGGTGCTGGGAGATGAAAGGACACGTGGGGGTCCACGAGCAAGGCTGTGTCAGGGGGGCTGTCTGTGACCCACACCCACTCCTGTCCTGGGGCTCCGTGCTGCTGCCTCTGGCACTGCCCTCTAAGTTTTCTGTGCCCACGCAGCGGTTCCCTTCCTCTTCCCTGAGCTTTCCTGTCCACCCGAAGGGGAAGGCTGCACTGTGCTGCGCGTTGCCACAGCAAGACCTCCGCTTGGCCTCCAGCTGGCAGGCAGAGTTACAAATGCCCTGGAAGCAGCCTGGCTGTGGCACCTTGCAGGCAGCAGCTCCATCTTTTTTGCAGGCGCTGTAATTGACCTGCAGAGAACTTCCCGCACTTACGACTGGGGAGAGCGTTGGCTCTGCAAGGCCTTTTGGTTCCTATGTGCTGCAAAGCCACCAGATACCATTTTGCAGGTAACAGTGCAGAAATATTCAGTGTGGCTTTAGTTCCTTCCTGGGAATCACAGCGATAGGCCAGGGCACCTGTCCTGCATTTAGAACTGCTGCTCTTGTCCCTAGCAGTGATTCTTCACACCCAAGGCTTTTACTTGATAGAAAGCAGTGACTCCTTTAGGAGTGGAACTTCAAGGAAGTAAACTCCAGGGCGGCACCTTCAAATCCTCCAGATAGCATTTTTCAGGTGTCAAAAGAGAACAGTGAGGGGAAGGAGTCTCTCCTTCACAGTCCATTTGGTGGGAGCAAACTCTGCTGGGCAGGTAGAGATGTTTGTGCAGAGCCCTGAGTCTGGGGTGAGGTGGCAGATGTCATGGCCCCGACAGGTCTTCCTTCCCTCATTCATCTGTAGAGCCTGCTTGAGCACGGGCAGGAGGTCTCTGCTTCTCTGCCCTGCCTCCCACGTGCTCTTCATTTTGGATCAGAAATGCAAGACATAGGCAAAGGGCTGCCTGTGCTTCCAGTTCCCCTGGCACTGGCACTAGTGGTGTCCCCCTCACAGCCTGCCCATTCCTTGCTGTCCTGTTCTGCTTGCAGCCTGACATGACACCTGGGCAATGCTGGGCTTTCCAAGGCTCTCGGGGGCACGTGGTCATTCAGCTGCCTGCTCGCATCTGGCCAGCTGCTGTCACTCTGCAGCACATTTCCAAAGCTGTCTCGCCAAGTGGCACGGTCAGCAGCGCTCCCCGAGACTTCACTGTTTCTGTAAGTCTGTGCTGCTTGGGCTGGGGTCGTGGGGAAAAAAATGCCACAGGAAGAAGGGGCATTCACTTGCTGTGCTGCCTGCCCCGTTTGGGCCTTGGCGCCCCGAGGCTGATGCTGGTGCTTTGTCTTGAAGGGACTGGAGAAGGAGGGAGAAGAAGAAACTCTCCTTGGCACATTCACGTATGACATGGAAAGAGAGGCCATTCAGACCTTCCCTCTGAAGGTAGAGGAAGCACGTGTGGGCTAAGGCCAGGCAGAATGAAGGTTTCTCGTCAAGCCTGTGTCACAAAGAGTTCTGTGACGAAGTCTCAAACAGGGTGGGGTTGGTCAGAGAGGCCTGCGCTTAGCAGGGCCACATCTGGTAGAGGGAGATGTGTGGCTGGTAGTGACCTTCTTTGCACCCCAGGAACCATATTTCTTCTTCCCGTGATTTTTTTACAGCATGACCTCTCCAGAGCCTTTTAATATATAAAGCTGGAGTTGAAGAGCAAGTGGGGAAACGTGGAGTACATCTGCATTTACAGAGTGTAGGTTCACAGGAAGGTGGCAAGACAGATGTCATTCCAAGATCCCAAGAACATGGGGAGAGATGATCTTCATTACCAATAAAAATATGTAACAAGACAAGGCAAGGCCCATTGAAAATCCTACGATAAGGGTGGTGTAAGAGGAGGTGTGGGGTAACGGCAGTTCCAGGGGAGCCCTGGGCCCGGGGTACTGGCGGGCGCTTGTGTAACGGCAGGACAGGGGGTTCTGTGCTGGACACAAGGTATGAGCAGGGTGGGGAAATGGGCCGCGGGGTAACACCATGCTCCACACAGCAGCACGGCCCGTATTGAACACAAGAGCCTGGGAGCGCAGCAGGCCAGGGCAGAGCAGAAGGTCTGGGATAACGGCAGGGCAGGCGGTAGGGGCAGTCCCTGTTCTGGCAGTCCTGGAGCAGGGGCACCCCGGGCAGCCTCTGGCTGCGCTAATGGCAAGGCTCCGGTAGTGGCACGAGAAGGTAAGGGCACAACTGGGGTGCCAGCAGCCCTGGGGACAGCAGCCTCGGCAGTAGGACCCCTTCCATTATCCGCATGTGTCAGGGAGTCCCACGTGACACGGGCAAAGATCGCCAGCGACAGCGCTCCTTGGCAGCTGAAGCTCTCCCTTCTGCTTCTTGCTTTGCTGCTTGTGCCCAGCGCTAGGGGAGGCCAAAGTTATTGCTGTCTGCATGCACTCTCTTCTGTTTGGAGAATGGTGCATTTAAGAACTGAAGTCCATAAAGGAGACAGCAGTGCTAAAACTTTGTTTGAATAAAGGGCCCATTCACCAGCTATGCCCTTGTGGGTTCTGTCAAAGTGCTGCTAGGCGCAGCCTCTTTTATCCTAATTTCTGATCGAGGTATTCCCTCTCCTTTTGCCCACTGGCCAAGCTACGCAGAGGTCACAGACCCCCCTGGCCGTTACATAACTGAACTCCCTGCCCCTCTCTTCGCCTGAGCTCCGCTGGCTGCTTTGTCACGCTCACCAGCCGAGAACGGGGAGCAATTCCTCCATTTGTAAAGACACCAACGCTCAGCTCCGCTCAGTTCCTCCCGCCCACCCCACATATGCTCCTTTGTCCCGCTCATGAGGGCATGCGGAGGAGCTCCGTTGCGTGTCAGGACGCGGGGCCGCCCCACTGTGTGCGAGGACACGGGACGGCTGCCGCCATGTTCGGGACGCTCCCTTCTTCCGCCCGCTTGCAAGATGTCGGGCGAGCGGTCGAGCGGAAGTGACGTCTCGGCGGTGCCGGCCGCGCGCGGGAAGTGACGCCGCGGCCGATCTTGGCTTCCGCGCGGCGCCGCGCAGCCCCTGCGCTGCCCCGCTGGCGCCGCGGCTCCGGTAGCGGCTCCGGTAGCGGCCCCGGCAGCGTCCCCGGTGGCGGCAGTGGCCCCGGCTCCGGCAGCGGCCCCGGTCGCGGCAGTGGCCCCGGCTCCGGCAGCGGTCCCGGCAGCGGCCCCGGTCGCGGCAGTGGCCCCGGCTCCGGCAGCGGTCCCGGCAGCGGCCCCGGTCGCGGCAGTGGCCCCGGCTCCGGCAGCGGTCCTGGTAGCGGCCCAGCTCGCGGCAGTGACCCCGGTTCCGCGGCGGCGATGTCGGAACCGCGGCGCCGCCCGGGCGACGGTGCCCGCCGCCGGCACCCGGCAACGGGGCAGTGCCCGCGGCGACCGCGCCCCAGCGCCGTCTCGGCGGCCGCCCGCGCCCGGCGGCGCCCGGCCGAGGAGCCCGTGGCGACGGTGAGTGCGGCGGGACGGGCCCGGCGGCCGTTAGTGGCGCCGGGGCCGCCGGCGGGGCTGGGGAGCCGTTAGTGGCGTTGGGGCCGGCGGCGGGGGCGCCGCGTGTTCTGTTCCTCCTCCTGAATCACTTTTTTTGGGGGGGAAGTGTGCCCCAGATTAACCCTTGTTGATGACAACGGTGTTGGAAAAGAATAGTGGCAAAACAGTGACTTAAGGGTGGGGAGGAGGACAAGAGCCTGTGTGTAGTCGCCAAAAATGCCAGCGTGTTTCAAGTTCCAGTTAAATTGTGCCATGCTCTAAGCTCTGCTTGTGCTGACAGAAAGAGCAAGACCTGGATGTGCTTTAGTATTTTAAAAATTACGCGTTTCAAATGTAGATGAGCTAAATCTCATCACTTCAGGTATTAGCTGACAGAAATATCTTTGTGGATTCAACAAAAAAAATGTATTATTTTGCTATGATATCGTAAAGAATTCACTGCAGGTGTGCTGGTAGTGATCTCTTGTATGTGTTTCTCGGACCATTTTTGAAGCTGCTTTGTATGACTGTTGTCCATCTACTAACCATAACCCTTACTATGTGTATATGTTGCTTTCCATATTCATATTTGATGCATCTTACTTTATATATACTTTCTAGCAGGGCAGAAACTACAGAGTGCTGACTGTTGGGAGACTTTCCCTGAAAATACAATGCCAGTCAGTTACCCTTATGCATCATCCCTGAAGAGCTTTGTAGGCAGAGTCTGCAGCAAGGAACTATCTGCCAAACAAAAAGGTGCAGTGCGAAAAGGTGTCATTCATAAAAGAAGAATATGGAGTTGAAAAGCAAAAAAAAGCGTTCCTTTCCAAATAAGAAGGAACAAACACCAGTGTCAAGGCTGGATGCCTAAGAATGAGAATAAAAACGATGTTTTGGCTAACAGTACTTGTCAGTTACTGAGATTTCTGGTAGGTCCACCTCCATAAGTGAGTAGCTGTTTTAGAACAAGATAGAAGCTCTGCTGAATACATGGTCACACAGGCTCTTACTTTCCTTTAAAATAGATTGTAGTTTAAACAAGGGCTTGAAAAAAATGTAGGAGGGAGGACAGTTCTGCACTTATTAGGGAAGGCAGATTAGTTTACCTCAGAGGGTAAAGCAGGATTGCTGGAACTGCGGTTCCTAAGTCTGGGCAACTTTCACAGTCATTTGCTTTTTTTCTGTGTTGGGATGGAATTTAACTATGGCTTCTAACTTCTTGATAGAAGCAGTATTCTAAGGAGAAGACAAGAAAAGGACTTACATCATCGTGTCTTTTTCTTTAATATCTTGTCAAAGCTTATCATTGCTTTTTACAACCTAAAGGAAAAATAGCACAGGTTTCTTTGCCTAGACTTTCACATTCTTTCATCTCAGGAAGGCTAATGATGTTCTGGTGTTTCTCTTTTTTAGAACATGTCTTCGTCAGAATTTGAAGTGGATAACAACTTCTCTCCAAAAGCTAGCACAAGCAAACTGCATCAGACAGTGCCAACAGATGCATCTCCTGACTCCAAATGCCCTATCTGCTTGGACAGATTCGACAACGTTGCATATCTAGATCGTTGTTTGCATAAATTCTGTTTCCGTTGTGTCCAGGAATGGTCAAAAAACAAGGCAGAATGCCCGCTCTGCAAACAACCGTTCCATTCCATTTTCCATACAGTTCGTGCTGAGGATGACTTTAAGGAGTACATACTGAGACCATCAGAAAACGGCTCTTTTGCCAGCCCTGATGGCCGGAGATTTCGTTATCGTACTACGTTAACAAGAGAACGTCGCACTTCATCTTACCATCGTCACACTTCCTCTTCTCGAAGGACGCTGTCCCCTCCTGATAATGGGATATTGTTTGAAGGGCTGTCAAGCGAACCAGTGCGGCAGAGAGATGGAGAGATTCAGCAGATGATAAGGAGGCTTGCCTCAAGGAGGCAAGCTAGCGCAGAGGGCAGGTCTCTGCGGCAGATTCAGGAGGAGGACATGATCAACTTCCGCAGAGCTCTCTATCGCACCGGTGTGCGTGTTCGTAGTATTCAGGATGGTGGCCGCTATCGAGATATTTCAGCAGAGTTTTTCCGCCGGAACCCTGCTTGCCTTCACAGGTTGGTTCCCTGGTTGAAGCGGGAACTTACAGTCCTGTTTGGTGCCCATGGATCTTTGGTTAACATTGTACAGCATATCATCATGAGTAATGTGACGAGGTATGATCTGGAAAGCCAGGCCTTTGCTGATGATTTAAAGCCATTTTTGCTGAATCGTACTGAACATTTCCTACACGAATTTGTCAGTTTTGCCCGATGTCCTTTTAACCTAGAGGCGTATGATCAGCATGCCAACTATGACTGTCCTGCTCCATCATATGATGAAGGAAGTCACTCAGATTCATCAATTATTACAATATCTCCAGATGAAGCAGATTCTCAAGGTCCAGATCGCAGTTCCTCCATGACTGGTATAGATCAAGCTCCCTGGGATGATGAAACTCCAGGGCCCTCATATTCCATCTCGGAAGAGGTTCATGCAACCATCGCTTCTTCTTTGGAGACTTCAGAAAGTTCTGATGAGGACTCCGCAACAAAAAGAACTGAAATGCAAACTCAGTTGCAGGCTAATGCTGATTCAAATGACAGTGACTATTCTTCTGACAACTGTGTTATTGTTGGGTATGTTAAGCCTATAGCTGAGAGGACACCAGAACTGGTTGAATTGTCTTCGGATTCTGAGGAATCAGTCAAGGAAGAGAGAAGGGAAGATGTTAAGAAACAGCAGCCAATCCAGTTCCACAGTTGCAGTGACAGTGAACCAAGCAGGAGTTCCTCACCACACTCCCCTACGTATAATGAAAACCTAGGTAGCTGTAAAAGCCGTTTCTCCCCTGCAATTGAGAAGATAGAGTCAAAAGATGATGACAACAAAAGTAAAATAAAAAATCTATCTGCAGAGGAATTGATCTGGAGCCCTTCTTCAGGAAGAGACAGGATGCGTTCTCCTTGTGATCACAGACTGTCCAGAAAGAGAAAGTCCAAGAGTCCACAGTCCTATTCAAAGCACAGCAGAGGAAGTCTTGGCCACAGAACGAGGAAGGAGCATCACAGCAAAGACCGATTCAAAAGGAAACGATCAGAAAGCAGAGATAGCAGCAAACATAGAAGCAAAAGAAACAAGAGGAGGTCAAGAACTCGTGATTCTAGCATCTCTCGAAAAAGCCAGAGAGGCTCTCTAAGTCGTGAGAGCACAATATCCAGGGAAGTAAGCAGATCACGATCGCGTAGCAAGGGCCATAGCAAAAGAAGATCGAGAAGCAGAGACAGTGATCATTATTATGTAAGAGACAACTATCAAAGTAGATACCAATGGGGTTATACTTTTTATAGTCGAAATGTGGTTGGAGATGGCTATGAATCGTCTTATAGGAGGAAGACTCAATCTAGAGCTCACTATTCAAGACAATCTGCTAGTCCAGAATACAGGATACAATCCTTTACTGAAAGGACAGATCCACGTAGTCAGAGAGGACTCCATGAGAGACATTATTACTATTATGAAAGATGCAGGTCCAGGAGCCGATCAAGTAATAGGTCCAGGACACCATCTGGAGGGACTGACAGAATGAAAAGTGAAAAGCCTGGTGGAAAAAGAAAGTATAAAACCCGCCACTTGGAGACTGCAGACAAGGAGAGTACGGTTCTAGAGAAAGAAAATGACCCCAAGAAAACTTTGTCAAAATTCAGTGACTGCTACAAAAACGAAAATAGCCTTTCAGACAACCAAGCAAGTAGTGAGACAAAGCATAAGAAGAAGAAGAAGAAGACCAGGAGTCCAAGTGTGGAGATAGTTTATGAAGGAAAAATGACAGACACAATGAGACATCATAAAAAGAAGAAGAAAAAGCACAAGAAGAAACACCGGAAACACCAGCTGAGTAACTCAGTACATTCTTCTCCGGTTGTAATTACAATTGATAGTGATAGTGACAAGGAGCCAGAAAGTATTGAGTGTGACAGTAGTATTACTTGGACAGGCTCAACCCAGGTAAATGAGAGAGAAAATGAGTCTGTCTCTTCTTTTCTGGGAGAGGCAGAATGTAAGGATATTTATAAGGTCAGCAAAGAAACTGGAATAATGGGTAAAAACCGTAGTATTGCTACCGCAAGACAGGACTTAGTTGGTGACTTTAGAAATAGTGACGTCGAGGTTCAGGAAACATCAGCTGATCAGAGTCTTGCAGCAGTGGCTAATAGTAGCAATACATCTCACACAGGAATTACAGCTAGCCATGTTCAACGAGTACAAGCAGCAGCATCCAGTCAGCTGCCTTCTCCCAGGACTTCCTTTCTAGAGAATCCAGAGAGACCACCATTGATACTAAGACTCCCAAAGAGACTTGTCAGCAAATCCTTTTGGTCTGACTCTGCAGGAAAAAAAATGTAGCATGTTTTATAATGAACCCTTCTTTAAATAGTCAATCTGTTTTAATTACCTTCTTTTCCTCTGGAGAACAAGACACCTCATTGGAGTTGTGTGTGTTAAAAATGGCTGAGAAATGTGTAAAAATTTTTGAATGTGTATGCACTTTTAAGTAAGAGAAGATACAATATGGTTCGTAGGTATCTTAGAAGTTTCTCACAAGAGTATTTGGAAATTGTAGCCATCCTGTATTCTCATATTGTGTAAAAATATAACCACAGAATGTTTCAAAGTTGCGTTGTTTTTATATAAAAAAAAAACAAACAAACAAAACTAAATTGAAAGCCAGAAATACCTTTTCCAAAGGTTCTTCATTATACAGAGAAAAAGTTGTACTGGTCGCAAAAGTGTCATTCAGTTCTATTATCATTTGGGTCTATGTGGGTAAAGTTGATATCTGCTTAAAAATATGCAATGGTTACTACATAAATCTTGAACAAAACTTACATTAAAGTAAAAATTAATTTGGTCAAAATTCAAATAAAGCAATAAGACTTCTTTAAAAAACAAAAGATATGTATGCATGAACTATATATTTTACCAACAGAACACTTGTCTTGGGTGTCTTACTGCACAAACTTTAATAGCTTGTACTAGTAAGAAATAATTCAGAAGTGCCTTCTGGAAGTCCTGCTTGTCACTTAAAGCAAGCACAATTTCAATCAGATTGTTCAGGATCTGAAGAATTATGAATATCCCAAAAGCTGGAGATTCCACAACATATGTAGGGGACATGTTTTAATGTTTCATTATTCTTGGTGTAAAATCTTTCTTTCTCAGATCTTTCATATTTCCCTTGTTGCAACTTGTCTGTTCTTTCTTATACTATTTACTTGCAATTTGGAAAAGATTCTGTTTTTGTGTTCTGTATGCTCAGCTGTTAACACGTTTGAAGACATGAAACATTATCTGTAGCTTTTAAGATACAGTTACTCCTGTTGCCCTATGTGCTTTAAGCATTATCTCAGTTTGCCCCGGATGTTCTACTGCATGTATGTAAGGCACAAGGGTCAGACAGGATTGTATGTTTCTGGTTTGTCTTCATGCACAGCAATAGCTTTTAGTGTTGAATCAAGGAGTTGCTTTCTCTCTTGGCTGACATATTTATAGAATCATAGAATCATTAAGGTTGGAAAGGACCTCTAGAGATCATGTAGTTTAACCCCTCTGCACACGTATGGTCACCTAGAGCACGTGGCACAGGACTGCATCCAAGCGGGTTTTGAAGATCTGCAGAGAAGGAGACTCCACAACCTCTCTGGGCAGCCTGTTCCAGTCTGACTTGACTCATGTTGATTCCCTGTAGCTGTTACTGTGGGCCACATGTGTAAAAATGAAGAGGCATGTTCAGCAGCACTGAAGACTTCTGAATTTCTGTCCTATCTAAATTTATAAGTCAGTAGTCCTTTCAGGCAGTTACTGAATGCCCAGTGTTGCAGTCTCCTTTATTAGCTACACTGAGCAAAGACTGCGTTATCATTCTGTATTAACACGGTGTCACACTTCAGTCTACTCTGAGTGTTTTTCTTCAGAAGATGCCATCCTCTCCAGAGAAGGTAGGATTTTTTTACAGGTTGCTAGGCCAATCAATGCAGAAAGATGCAGAGATTGATATGACAGGTAGTGTTGTCACAAAAAGTCAGGTTGCTGCAGAAGATAATCTCAGGCTGACACGCAAGTATGTTTGATCTCTACTAGAAGAGTTCTACATGGATGTATGTGTCCAGTGCATTCCTAGCAGTAGCTTGTATTAACATCAAAGTTTCACAGCAAGGTGGCAGGGCACTCTTGCCTCCAGGGATCCTGTTCGTGACACCAATAAAAATGTCCCAATCCAGTGTTGGAGGAGGATTCAATATGATCCCACGAGCGAGATGAAGACACAAACGAGGTCAAATGCCATACGACCTTGTAAGCTTTATTCTCGTAAGTGCAATAGAACAGAGAGAAGGAGGAAAAAAAAAAAAAAAAAGAAAGATAAGCAAGCAGGAGGGAGAGATGTAGCAGGATTATAGTTATCACCACCACCAGTTCAGATAAGTGTTGTTGGCTCTGCTTTGGCGCAGGCAGAGGTGGCTCGGTGCTGTGATATCCCGCATGCACCTTGCTGCAGGTGATGTCCCAGGAAAGAAGCTGTGCACCCCAGAAGAAACTGCACACACCTGGGGAGAAGCCACTGCACGCCCCCCGAGGTGGGGGGAAATATGCAGTCTTTTTATGTCCCTGTTCTTGCAGAGTCTGCCCCACTTCTCTACGTGCTCTGGTGCTCCTCTTCCCCCAACTCGAGTGCCAGCGCCACTCCATAGACAGTGCTTGGCATTGTTTGGGCCTCGTGTTAGTCTCACTGTCCTCCCAGAGGTGGGGTGCCAAGGTCAAGAAGTAGATAATTAGTAGATAAGTAGATAATAAGTAGGGAGATGAAACACCTGGAGCCGACATCAAGGTCTTCCCAGAGCCAAAGCCAAGGAGTCATTAATTGTACGGAGATAAGACACCTCGAGCTGATAGATGGGATGCTTAGGTCAAAAAGTCCTAACTTATGGCAACAATGTCGAGACAAAAGATTCAAAGCAGTCTCTTACAAGTAGTCATCTGGAAATCCTGGTTATAAACAGTTATTTCTTCCTACAGAATTAGTATCTCCTGTCTTACTGACTTTTGTTTAAACAACCAAAATATCAGAGTTAAAAAAAAAAAAGTTTTGGGTAACCAGTTTCCATCCTGCTTCATGAAGAACCAAGAGGTAGTGTCCTCCTGTAAAGCTGTTGTCTGTGGTCCGTACTACAGTAAAGTGATTGGTCTGTAGGCTCCAAGTCATCCTCAGTCAGGATGACTGAGGAGAGGGGAGTGAGACACAGCCAAGGGGTAGAAAGAGGACATAAAGGAGAGAGAAACATTTGCACATCCCAGGCAGGAAACAAAGCACCAGCCTCAGAGAGCTGAGTGAGTTAGGTGTTAGTGCAAAACTGACTGGCTTTCACAAGAGCTTTCAAGCCTGTACTGCCAGTGCCCCCGACAACATTGGTGTTACCCCGCGGCCCATTTCCCCACCCTGCTCATACCCTGTGTCCAGCACAGAACCCCCTGTCCTACCGTTACCCCAGCGCCCGCCAGGACCCCAGGCCCAGGGCTCCCCTGGAACTGCCATTACTTCAGACGTCCCCTTATGCTGCACTTATAGTTGCATTTCCTTGCTCCTGCCTTATATTGTTACATATTTTTATTTCCTATTAACAGCAGCTCTCCCCATTTCCTCAGGATCTTGGAACGATGTCTGTCTTGCCACCTTCCCGTCAACTTGCACCCCGAACCCCTGCCAGTACCCCGGGCCGAATGCTCCCTTGCCACTGCCATTGCCCCACACCTCCTCTTACACCACACTTATTGTGCCATTTCCTTGGGCCAGCCTTCTCTTTTTACATATTTTTATTGGTTATGAAGATCAGCTCTCCCCATGTCTTTGGGACCCTGGAATGAAGTCTGTCTTGCCACCCTTCCGTGAACCTGCACTCGGTAAATGCAGGTGTACTCGGTGTTTCCCCAGTTGTTCTGCACCTCCAGCTTTATGTACTGAAAGGCTCTGGAGAGCTCATGCTGTAAAGAAATCATGGGAAGAAGAAATATGGTTGCAGGGGTGCAAAGAAGGTCACTACAAGTCACACACCTCCCTTTGCTGGACATGGCCCTGGTAAGAGCAGGTCTCAATGACCATCCCTTGCCTGCGCTGCACCTGGGGATGGTCTTTGTGCCACGGGCCTAAGAGGAAACCTTCATTCTGCCTGGCCTTAGCCCACACGCGCTTCCTCTACCTTCAGAGGGAAGGTCTGAATGGCCTCTCTTTCCACATCATATGTGAATGTGCCAAGGAGAGTTTCTTCTTCTCCCTCCTTCTCCAGTCCCTTCAAGACAAAGCACCAGCATCAGCCTCAGGACGCCAAGGCCCAAACGGGGCAGGCAGCACAGCAAGTGAATGCCCCTTCTCCCTGTGGCATTTTTTTCCCCACGACCCCAGCCCAAGCAGCACAGACTTACAGAAACAGTGAAGTCTCGGGGAGCGCTGCTGACTGTGCCGCTTGGCGAGACAGCTTTGGAAATGTGCTGCAGAGTGACAGCAGCTGGCCAGATGCGAGCAGGCAGCTGAATGACCACGTGCCCCCGAGAGCCTTGGAAAGCCCAGCATTGCCCAGGTGTCATGTCAGGCTGCAAGCAGAACAGGACAGCAAGGAATGGGCAGGCTGTGAGGGGGACACCACTAGTGCCAGTGCCAGGGGAACTGGAAGCACAGGCAGCCCTTTGCCTATGTCTTGCATTTCTGATCCAAAATGAAGAGCACGTGGGAGGCAGGACAGAAAAGCAGAGACCTCCTGCCCCTGCTCAAGCAGGCTCTACAGATGAATGAGGGAAGGAAGACCTGTCGGGGCCATGACATCTGCCACCTCACCCCAGACTCAGGGCTCTGCACAAACACCTCTACCGGCCCAGGAGAGTTTGCTCCCACCAAATGGACTGTGAAGGAGAGACTCCTTCCCCTCACTGTTCTCTTTTGACACTTCCAAAATGCTATCTGGAGGATTTGCAGGTGCCACCCCGGAGTTTACTTCCTTGGAGTTCCACTCCTAAAGGAGTCACTGCTTTCTATCAAGTAAAAGCCTTGGGTGTGAAGAATCACTGCTGGGGACAAGAGCAGCAGTTCTGAACGCAGGACAGGTGCCCTGGCCTATCACCATGATTCCCAGGAAGGAACTAAAGCCACACTGAATATTTCTGCACTGTTACCTGCAAAATGGTATCTGGTGGCTTTGAAGCACACAGGAACCCAAAGGCCTTGCAGAGCCAACGCTCTCCCCAGTCATAAGTGCGGGAAGTTCTCTGCAGGTCAATTACAGCGCCTGCAAAGAAGATGGAGCTGCTGCCTGCAAGGTGCCACAGCCAGGCTGCTTCCAGGGCATTTGTAACACTGCCTGCCAGCTGGAGGCCAAGCGGAGGTCTTGCTGTGGCAACGCGCAGCACAGTGCAGCCTTCCCCTTCGGATGGACAGGAAAGCTCAGGGGAGAGGAAGGGAACCGCTGCGTCGGCACAGAAAACTTAGAGGGCAGTGCCAGAGGCGGCAGCACGGAGCCCCAGGACAGGAGTGGGTGTGGGTCACAGACAGCCCCTCTGCCACAGCCTTGCTCGTGGACCCCCACGTGTCCTTTCATCTCCCAGCACCTCGGTGAGCAGGGGCTGCCACGCAGCCTCCCTATGTTCACACACACATCATGCAGAGACTTGTCTGCCTGTGTCCTCACCTGTGGTCTGCAGAGCCCAGTCAGAGAGGGGCACGTGGCCTTCATCAAACAGGGCCTCTCTCATCTGCTGCACTTCCTGGCAAAGACAGAAACAGGTAGAGGTAATCTCCACCTCAGCAGGCAGCTCAGCAGGGCTACTCCTAGACCTAGCACACAGGAAAGGGAAGAGCCTGGCAAATAAAGTGCAAGAACAACCTTGTTCAGGGACCTGAAAGGCTCCATTCTTTCACAAGTGTTTCTAGGAAACCCATGCAATGGGGAAGACCATGCGTGTGCACAGCCAGAGTGGGGCCATGGGGCAGCACAGCTTGCTCTCCACCCTCCCCACCCTCTAGCTCGGCCAGGAGATGGGCTCAGGCCCTGCCAGTGCCAGCTGCTCCCACAAAGTCCTCCTGAGCCCCAGGCCTGCTGTGGGGGCCAGGCCAGAGCTAGTCGAGTCCCCGGCACTGCAGGCAAAGCGTGTCGGGAGTCCTCTGCTCCGAGAAAGTACCCAGCGATCCCCGTATGAGAGAAGGGAATCAATGGCAGAGAAGCTCCCCCAAAAAGCCCCTGTGCAAGGCAGGGGGGCTCCCGTAAACCAGAAGAAAGCAACAACCACCACGACTAGGGTCCTGTCAGCGCTTCCGCTCATCCAAGCCTTCCTTCACAAAATGGAGCATCACCTGCTTCATACTCCCCATCTCAGCATTCAGGCGCAAAACCTCCCCTTTGAGAAGCTCCATCTGTTTGGCTTGTTTAGCCAGCAAACTGACCAAGTCCCTGCAGAGAGAGAGAAGCTGCTGTTTGAGAGCTGCCCATGCCCTGCAGGGAGCCTCTAAGCCCAGAGGAAAGAAGAGCTCCCTGTGCTTGGGCCCCTTTTGCTCTGCCCACTTTGACAGTCCTTTCCCTTCCCCCTCCAGCTTTAGCTTTTGTGGCCGACGCAAGGAGTCTTGCTCGGACATGCAAGTAGCACATGCCCAGCTGACACTATGCCATGAAATGAGTCCCCAGACAGATATTGTCTCACCTGTTAGCATTCAGGTCTGGAAAGAGCCATCCCAGGAGCCCCTGAAAGGCAAGAGCTTTCCATGAGCAGAGCCGCTACCACAACTGCCAGGGCTTCCCTCAGACGCTGCTGGAGGAAGCCCAGCGGAACCTGTCACTTCACTCTTGCAAGCCAGCTCCAGCTCCAGCTCCAGCTCAAGCTCAGCTCAAGATCCAGCTGAAGCTTTGTTGAGCTTCCCACTGCAGGGCATGGCAGTATTCGGGGATGTATGCCACCCACATCAGCCCCTCTCCTTTGCAGGAGTTACCTGTCTCTCTCTACCAGGCATCTCTGTCGGTTCATCTGATAATCCTGGCAGAGTCCATGCTGGAATCATCATCACACAGTAGCCAGCAACTGGAATTCACAGCAGCAAGGAAGAGCGGGGTTACTAGGCTAATGGGAACCCCCTGTAGAGAGCATCTCTTGAGCTCCCTGAAGTGCAGGAAAGGGAAGCAGGACGGTGCCCCACTCCAGGGCACTCCAGGGCCTCCGGCCTCCAGCAGCTCTGTGCTGCTTACTGCTGGCAGCAATTTGCTCACAAATACTCACCAACACCAACACAGGTCCCAAGGAGAGCTTTCACAAACACATTGTTCCTTAGGGGGACCCTTTTCCTACAAAAGAGGGAGTGTTACTACTAAAGTGGCAGGGCTGGCAGGCCTGGCAGGGCTTCCTACAGGAAAGTGCCACAAGAGCACCTCCATAAGAGGGAGAAAAGGCCTCCAGGAAAGTGGAGAGATGTCCCAAGTGAAGAGAGAAAATAGTCCTTGTAGTGTTCTTGCTTTCTCTCTTGCTATAACAGCAAAAGTCCTCTCCTCTGAGATTAGGGACACACTGATGATTTTCTAAGGGGACAGGCCTGTGGGAGATACTCACAGGGTGGAGACACAGATGCCAGAAAGTCTCCTTATTAAGAGAAGGAGCATCGCCAGGCAGCTGGTAATACGGTGGAAGATCCCTAGGCACGAAGGAAGAGTGCAAAGTGAGGTCCCCTCCACCTCCTCTGGGGCCTCCTGCGGGATCCCCAGGCCTTTCAGCTCTGCACGGGAGGGACGCACTGAGCTGCACGTGCTGCCTCCATGGGTAAAGTAAGGGCCAAGGTTGTGCCTTGCAGAAGGACACATCGGGGAGCTGAGGAGCCGTCCCCTGCAGGCGCTGCCGCCACAGCTCAGCCAGGCTGGGTTCAGCAGTGCATCCCACGGCTACACAGCAGCCAAACAACAGGGAAGTAGTAGGTTGCTACAGCGGAATCATGTGCCTGCTCTAATCCCTCACCATGACCGTGATTCTGGGATTTGTGCAGCGAAGCACAGCCCGGGCAAGTCAGGTCATGGGGACACAGACATGGATCCGCTCCATGTGTGACACAAAGCACCAACCTCATGGGTGATGGACACGTGATGGGCGTTACGTAGAGAGACTCAGCAGCGCGACACTCACCAGCCTTTCCCCCGGCACGCTCCGTGGTGCTCACGTGGACCTCCCTGGCCACGCGGAGGGCAGCCACAGCCACCTCAGCCCTCTGCAGCACCGGGGCGTCCTGCTCCGCAGGAGCTGCCCGTGCCCCCCGGCGGCACCCTTGCCGCGGGAGAGGCTGCCTCCTCGCCATTGCTGCGAAGAACCAGATGTTCACTCACTCCCTCACGCACACAGAGCCTTTCCACCCGATTAGGCAAAAAGACACCAAGTGCCCCAGAAGGAGCAAACCCGCTAAGCACAACGAGTCGCGAGACCGCGTTGAGCCCCGAGCAGCGGGCTGAGGGTGGCCCCGGCCCTGCGCGCCTATAAGGGCTGTCTGGCTGTGACCTCACAAACACATGTGTGAGGTGGCGCGAGGCGTGATGTGATGTCACACTGCAGCATGAGCCCTGTTCACCCCCCAGAGCACTCCCTGGTGGGGACACACATCTGCCATCCTCCCGACTGGCCCCAGGGATATAGGAGGAAGAACGCACTGGTAAGAACGAAGGAAGAAAGAAGAGGCTAAGGAGGAAGAGAAAATAAGGAAAAAGGGAGGAAGGGAAGACTGCATTGTAACTTCTGAATCAGTCGACAGGCTGAACCCCTTTCCTGCCCTCAGGAATGAGGATGGGTCCAGCCACCACCAGTCCCTCTAATCTTTGAGGATTGCCTGGAACACAAGGGCATTCATCTCTTACCAAAATTGCGTCCCCCCATCAAACAGCAACAGACACGCATCTGCCATCCTGCCGAGTGACCCCAGACCACGCATCCCTCCTTCCCTACAGCACTGCTCTTGTCCACACTCTTCCGTCACGGGCTGGTGGCTCTCCGTGTTTCCTTTTTCCTCCTGCGCTATTAGATTCCTCCATTAAATTGGATAACTCCTGGCAGAGAAACCCTTTAAACTCTTCGTCCCTGCTCTCCTTTTCTCCGGTTCTGCGACCAAGATCTTCTCCTTCACCTCTCTGCATGCTTATCTCGAAGCCTCACATGGAGTCCCACTATTATGAGAGGCCTGACAGAAAGCACTTCTTTCTTATGTGCATCAGCCTTTTTGGTCCTTTTCCTTCAATACTGGACAGTCGCCTAAGTAGCCCTTTCCAAGAAAGCCCTCTCTTGAAAAAGGGGTGGCTTCTCCAGACCTCAGGCACCCTGGTGTTTTTCACTCAGCTGCCTTGCCACACAGAGTGACAGAGAAGAACCGAATCTGGTGTCCGGAGTCAGACTTTTGTAAATTGCCCCTTTCAGGATGCTTTCCTTGGCACCCATTTCTTGAAATTAGGCATCCAAACTCTACTTGGGCTAGGTGTTGAGCAGGTGTGAGCAGCCGTCCAGCATGAAGAGTAGCTTTGTATTGATCTGAAGGAACTTTTCTGCTCGCCAACTGCCTTTTCTCCCACAGGGGAATACCAGCCCCTTGCACAGCCAAATCACTACGGATTTTGTTGTTGTTCTTTCTTAGTTTTTCTTTCCATAGGTAAGGAAGTATGGTAATACTGTCTTTTGAAGAGTCATGTATTGCAGCAGGAATTATGACTCCTGTGATGAGCAGTTCTGGAGTAGAGAATGCATGAGGTAGGTCTTTGCTATTGCTCTGCTTTGGCCCTAGCCGTCACAGAGCCAGAGAAGTAGAGGGAGCTCTCGTGAGCCAGCCTTTTCCTGGGATGAGGGAGCAAGTGCATTTCAGAGGTCCTCATAGGATCCTCCAATAGGTTCAAGGCAGAAGTGCCACAGGGCAGCATACTGCTGTTGTGCCCTTTTTCTGGTATAAAAGTGGTGCCAGCAGGTCTCTTTGCTGCATCCCTGTGGCATGACACACCAACCAAGTCAATGAAAACTGCCACCACAGAGAACAGAAAACTGCACTCAGTCATGCCAAGGATGCTGAGAAGTCCATGTCTGGTCCCCAGAAATCACAGAATCACACAGAATGACCGAAAGGTTGAGGTTGGAAGGGACCTCTGGAGAAGATTGAAGCCAACCCCCTGCTCCAGCAGGGACACCTAGAGCATGTGGCACAGGATTGCATCCAGATGGGTTTTGAAGGTCTCCTTCCAAAGAAGGAGATTCCACAACCTCTCTGGGCAGCCTGTTCCAGTGCTCTGCCACCCAAAGAGTAAAGAAGTTCCTCCGCATATGGACATGAAACTTCCTGTGTTTCAATTTGTCCCCACCTTGTCCTGCCTTGTCTTCTCACTGGCCACCACTGAGAAGAGTTTCGCCCCATTCTCTTTACATCTTCCCCTCAGGTACTTGTGCATGTTGATAAGATCCCCTCAATCTTCTCTTCTCCAGGCTAAACAAGCCCAGCTCGCTTAGTCTTTCCTCATACAATAGATGCTCGAGTCCCTTAATCATCTTTGTCGCTTTACGCCAGACCCTCTCTCAAAGTTGCACCTCCCCCTTGTACTGGGGAGCCCAGGACTGCTCACAAGATTCCAGGTGTGGCCTCACCAGAGCCGAGTAGAGGGGCAGGATCCCCTCCCTTATCCTGCTTGCAACATTCCTCCTGATGCAGGCCTGGATCCCGTTGGCCTTCCTGTCCACAAGAGCACATTGCTGCTTCATGGATAATTTGTTGTCAGCCAGGACTCCAAACCAGGACACGGTCTGGTCATAATTCCCTGTGCAATCTGCTTCCCCTTGCCACCAGCAGGCACAGTGAAATAAACTGCCAGATCTACCTGGTCACTGGCAGAACAAACATACCCAGCTTTTTCCCCCGGCTACAGCTTCCTCACGTGCTCGGCACCCTCCTCCAAGACCATGCGTGTGGAAGGGGCCCCTGCATGCCCAAAACGTTGAGACTTTTTCTGTGCACGATTTGCAAGGATCAACAAATCAGCGTCTTCAACAAAGTTTTCAACAAAAGACTTCCTTCCTTTCATGGAACCAGGCATAGGCATTTCACAGGATTGTCCCTGAGAGGCTTGGCAATTGCCCATAGGCCCCCTTGCTGAGTCACTGCAAACACAAGGTGCAGATAAATCTATGTGAATCAGGTTGAGGTGGGAATGTGTTTTCTGTTCAGGTGCTAAATTTGCTTTCCTGGGTGCCCGTGGCTTTTGCCAGGCGTGTTCACCAGCCAGGCAGAGCTTCCTGCAAGGAAGTGCCTCAAGAGCACCTTCAAAGAGGAGTGCTAATGATCACGGCAAGCAGACAGATGTCCCAAGTGAAGACAGAAGCTAGTCCTTGTGCTGTGCTTGCTTTCTCTTTTGCTGTAAAAGCAGGCCACTTCCCAGCTGACATTACCCAGATCTTCCAACGCACAGACCTGTGGGGCAGCTGGGAGACATGGCAGAGATGCAGGTGCTGAACAGTCCTATTGCAGGAATATAATACCCTTCACTAGGTAGCTGGTGATATGGGAACTGTTTGCTGGTCAAAGCAAGCAGTGGAAAATGAGGTCTCCCTCCTGTGGCCGTTCCTGTGTGATTCCCATATCTCTCAGCTCCCCACGGCAGGGACGCACTGACCCCATGGGCTGCCTGCACAGACAGGGCCAGTGCCTTGGCTCTTGCTCGCATCAGTGGCACATTGCTGAGCTGAAGAGCCACAGAACTCCTGCTTTTCTAGATTTGAAGCTCTCGTGCCACAGATGGTCTAATGTTCCTGCTGCAAGTGTTTCTACAGGTGTGAGGCTTAGCAGTCCTAACCAAAAGGAAGCCTTGGAACCAAGTGGCCCTCTGAGGCAGCAGACTTCAGCTCAGAGGATATTCCTTGCCTGAGAACTTTGCTTTCTGCGGGGCTAGAATTTCATGTAAGCATCTGTAAGACCGCATTGTGTAATTTACTTTGCTGCTGCACAGATGCCTAGTCCCAGCTGTTCAAAAGCCCACCAGTGCACTCACCAAGCATGCTGTGTACAAAGCTTTCCTCTCTGGACTCTCTGACTTCCTCACATTTTTTCCCCTTGTGAATGAGCTCCTGGCTGCCTTCATTAGAGGGGCTGAACCATCACACTGAGCCAGCCTTTCCCCCAGGGTAGTTGTGACTCTGATCCCTGCCCTTAACCAACCTTAACCTATCTCACTGCAAATCCCCTGTTCCCGCATGCCTTGAGTCCTGCCTGGGCCATTGCCCCAGGCTCGGACATTCCACCCATGCTGCCTTTGCCCCATTGCCAGCAGCACCCCTCCACTCACACGGGCACCGGGGGAGCATTGGGAGGAGCAGCTGTGGCGCAGAACCTGCCTCGGGGTTGGCTTGTGACCTGGCACCGCTGTACCTTCCCGGCTGCAAATGCTGCTCTCTTTACCACTGCCTCTGCGTCTCGCATGCACACACGCACACACGCACTTTCACAGCCCCTGCTTTCTCAGCACAATGGTGGATGATCTTTCATTTTCACAGGGACCTTTTTCAAAAGCTTACATAAGGGCAATGAACATATACTTTCAATGGTGAACATGCAAGCCGTTGCAACTGCTGCTGTTGAAAAACCCCTCTGTTAGGGGGAAAAAAAAACAAAAGGCCAAGAGTACAGGGGAGAATTTGTTAGTACCTCATCAGTTCACCCTTTCTCATGTGGAGGAATGTGCTCATCAGACTTGGCAGGCTGCAGCTGCCTTATGAGTCTCCTGGGAGCTCATTGGAGTTCTCCTTGTAGTCTCTTTTCTTCTTTGTTCTCCTGAACAGAACCTCCAACATGCCTCCTCCATTTGGAGCACCCACAGGAGACTCATCGGTGTTGACAGAAAATCCTCCCTTTCTGTACTTTGGCATTGCAGTGGCACTGGCAGAGGAAGCGATCCAATGCTGAAGCCTTGCGCCTTGCTCATAAAGCCCTTAACGCTCTCCGCTTTGCCTTTTCCGTGGTGCACACTCTCACAGCGGCGGAGTTCTAGCACTTGGGCCACAGTTCCCACGCATGAAGAAGGAGAGAGGCCAGGGGCAGCAGGCAGAGCTTCAGCCTCAGGAGGCTGAGAACGGGCCCCGTGCCGTTACGTTATGCGGAGAAGACCAAAATCATGAAATGAGCCTGGCCTGTGGAAGCTGGTTCCTTAAAGGAGACCCTGCACTGATGGCCCTCAAGGAAGCTCTGCTCAGCACCTGCTTCCGAGAGGGGCCTGCGCTGCCTTTGCAGGCCGGCTGTCCTTTGCTCTGAGAGGACTGTGGGGTTGGTTGTTCCAAAGAGGTTTCAAAGCGCAGCCCGCGGTGCGACCACAATGGTGATGCCCTTTTTCCCTGGCTCCATGACCATTTCACCTACTCTCACACAAGGCCTGCAGCCTTCCCTCACTGTTGTTGGGTATCCTATATCTTAATGCACCCCAGAATCCCACATGGGATCTGGGGTGTATTAAGAAGAGTGTCTCCAGCAGGTCAAGGGAGGTAATCCTGCCCCTCTACTCAGCCCTGGCGAGGTCACATCTGCAGTACTGTGTCCAGTCCTAGGCCCCCCAGTACAAGAGGGAAATGGATCTACTGGAGAGAATCCAGTGCAGGACTACAAGAATGATCAGGGGCCTGCGACATCTGTCCTATGAGGAGAGACTGAGAGAGCTGGGCCTGTTCAGCCTGAAGAAGAGAAGGCTGAGAGGGGACCTGATCAATGTTTATAAATAGCTCAAGGGAAGGAGTGAGAAGGATGGGGCAGACCTCTTTTCAGTGGTGGCCACCAACAGAACTAGAGGTAATGGCCACAAAGTGAAACATCAAAAGTTCCACAGGAACTTAAGGGAACCAATGTTAACAGGGTGACAGAGCACTGGAACAGGTTGCCAAGAGAGGCTGTGGATTCTCCTTCTCTGGAGATCTTCAAAACCCGCTTGGAAGCAGTCCTGTGCCACGTGCTCTACGTGACCATATGTGTGCAGGGGGGTTAAACTACATGATCGCTAGAGGTCCTTTCCAACCTCAACAATTCCATGATTCTATGATCCAAAGGCAGCATCTACCCTGAGGAGAGCCTGGTGTGGGGGAATGACACCAATGCTTAGCCGTGTGGGTCGTAAGTCGCTTTTCATGTTCCTCTCTGCATTCTTCCCTGACACTGAGGTGATAGAGGAGAAGACCACGTGCGCTCCCACTCCATCAACCTACCTGCCCTATGCCCTGAATGCTCTTTTGATGGAATTCAGATTGACTGCTTTCTTTGTTGCCAATCTGGAAGAGCAGATAATACTCAGATGGTCACACAAGACCTGGGAGGCTTCTAGTGTTATCCCTTCCCCGCGCACCTGGGAGGCCTCCTGACACGTGTGTTGTCTCTGCTGCTCCTTGGTAACAGTGACAGGCTCAGACATTCCCTGTAGCCGGAGACCTGAACAAGCGTGTGTAGGGGTGGCAGCTCCATCTGTGTCACCAGAGGCTTTTTAGAGCTGCTTCCTGCAGAGTGGAGTGTGTGGCTAATTCTTCAGAGAGTTAATTACCATGAGGAGAGCTCTCCTCCTGAGCGTGGAGGAAGAGTGCCCACTCCCGCACTAAGGATCACACTGACCCTGGCCCTGACAGTAAGGGCCATGCGAACTAAGGGCTGCGCTAGGTAGCTAATGGCCATGCTGAGGACTGCACGAGGCCTTGCTTCCTTTCCCTCCCTGAGCACTGCTCTTGTAGGCGCGGGGCTGCCCCCGCCTTCCCTTCTGGCACCACCCCACTACCTCAGAGCTGCCTCTCATGAAGGGCTGGCGCTGCCCGCTGGGTGAGGCAGCGCTTCCTCACACTGCCACCACCTTCGTGCCTCATGGCTTTGACCATGGTTTTACTCTTCTACAAAAGGTCCCCTGGCACAATCCTGTGCTCCGGAGCCTTCTCCTTCTCTTGTGCTGCTGAACCCAGTGTCTCTCCTGGCTTGTTTGTGTCCCAACCTTCTGTCCACTAGCTAATTAAGACAGTGGACACCTCTGTAGTGTTTTACTCGCTCAGCCATAAGGCGTGTTCTCCAGAAGAAACAGTGGCAGGGCTGAAGCTTTCCATACCTTCAGCACTACGTGCATCTTAGGAACCCCAAAGCCGTGATGTGGGCCAAGAGCACACACCGTGAGCCTGGAGTGAGGCATCATTTGGGGAAAAAAAAAAAAAAAGGCATTTTAAGCCAGTCTGCTTCTGTGGTCTTTTTGTAGCTCAGTTTCCTCCAAGCATCAGGCTCATTGTTTCACAGCCACGTGGCTCTGAGCATTCCTCTAGCAGGCAGAGAGCCGGAGAAGGAGCTTATCCGCAGGAAGAGAGCCCTTGTTCCCCTTTGCACTCTTTTGGGAGCACAGAGCCCATCCAGCGAGAAGATGGTCTGGAGCAACTCCTCCTTGTCTCTGAAGACTCTTCCCAGGCAAGAATGTGGCAGAGCATGAGCTGGCAGCATCTGCAGAACTGTGTGATGCCTCCAAACCTCCGCCATTCATGGCTGTCATGTGTAACAAAAGGACCGCGCACACAGGCAGCAGCTCCTGCCTGTTTCAGAGGTGCTGCACACAGACCCACACTCCAGCAGCACTTTGGCCTCCCCTAGCGCTGGGCACAAGCAGCAAAGCAAGAAGCAGAAGGGAGAGCTTCAGCTGCCAAGGAGCGCTGTCGCTGGCGATCTTTGCCCATGTCACATGGGACTCGCTGACATGTGCGGATAATGGAAGGGGTCCTACTGCCGAGGCTGCTGTCCCCAGGGCTGCTGGCACCCCAGTTGTGCCCTTACCTTCTCGTCTCACTACTGGAGCCTTGCCATTAGCGCAGCCAGAGGCTGCCCGGGGTGCCCCTGCTCCAGGACTGCCAGAACAGGGGCTGCCGCTACCGCCTGCCCTGCCGTTATCGCAGACCTTCCGCTCTGCCCTGGCCTGCTGCTCTCCCGGGCTGTTGCGTTCAATACGGGCCGTGCTGCTATGTGGAGCATGGTGTTACCCCGCAGCCCATTTCCCCACCCTGCTCATACCCTGTGTCCAGCACAGAACCCCCTGTCCTACCGTTACCCCAGCGCCTGCCAGTACGCCGGGCCCAGGGCTCCCCTGGAACTGCCATTACTTCAGACGTCCTCTTACACCGCACTTATAGTAGCATTTCCTTGCTCCTGCCTTTTATTGTTACATATTTTTATTTCCTATTAACAGCAGCTCTCCCCATTTTCTCAGGATCTTGGAACGATGTCTGTCTTGCCACCTTCCCGTCAACCTGCACCCCGAGCCCCTGCCAGTACCCCGGGCCAAATGCTCCCTTGCCACTGACATTGCCCCACACCTCCTCTTACACCACACTTATTGTGCCATTTCCTTGGGCAAGCCTTCTCTTTTTACATATTTTTATTGGTTATGAAGATCAGATCTTGCCATGTCTCTGGGATCCTGGAATGAAGTCTGTCTGGCCACCTTCCCGTGAACCTGCACTCGGTAAATGCAGGTGTACTCCGTGTTTCCCCAGTTGTTCTGCACCTCCAGCTTTATATACTGAAAGGCTCTGGAGAGCTCATGCTGTAAAGAAATCATGGGAAGAAGAAATATGGTTGCTGTGGGACAAAGAAGGTCACTACAAGTCACACACGTCCCTTTGCTGGACATGGCCCTGGTAAGAGCAGGTCTCAATGACCATCCCTTGCCTGCGCTGCACCTGGGGATGGTCTTTGTGCCACGGGCCTAAGGGGAAACCTTCATTCTGCCTGGCCTTAGCCCACACGCGCTTCCTCTACCTTCAGAGGGAAGGTCTGAATGGCCTCTCTTTCCACATCATATGTGAATGTGCCAAGGAGAGTTTCTTCTTCTCCCTCCTTCTCCAGTCCCTTCAAGACAAAGCACCAGCATCAGCCTCAGGACGCCAAGGCCCAAACGGGGCAGGCAGCACAGCAAGTGAATGCCCCTTCTTCCTGTGGCATTTTTTTCCCCACGACCCCAGCCCAAGCAGCACAGACTTACAGAAACAGTGAAGTCTCGGGGAGCGCTGCTGACCGTGCCACTTGGCGAGACAGCTTTGGAAATGTGCTGCAGAGTGACAGCAGCTGGCCAGATGCGAGCAGGCAGCTGAATGACCACGTGCCCCCGAGAGCCTTGGAAAGCCCAGCATTGCCCAGGTGTCATGTCAGGCTGCAAGCAGAACAGGACAGCAAGGAATGGGCAGGCTGTGAGGGGGACACCACTAGTGCCAGTGCCAGGGGAACTGGAAGCACAGGCAGCCCTTTGCCTATGTCTTGCATTTCTGATCCAAAATGAAGAGCACGTGGGAGGCAGGACAGAAAAGCAGAGACCTCCTGCCCCTGCTCAAGCAGGCTCTACAGATGAATGAGGGAAGGAAGACCTGTCGGGGCCATGACATCTGCCACCTCACCCCAGACTCAGGGCTCTGCACAAACACCTCTACCGGCCCAGGAGAGTTTGCTCCCACCAAATGGACTGTGAAGGAGAGACTCCTTCCCCTCACTGTTCTCTTTTGACACTTCCAAAATGCTATCTGGAGGATTTGCAGGTGCCACCCCGGAGTTTACTTCCTTGGAGTTCCACTCCTAAAGGAGTCACTGCTTTCTATCAAGTAAAAGCCTTGGGTGTGAAGAATCACTGCTGGGGACAAGAGCAGCAGTTCTGAACGCAGGACAGGTGCCCTGGCCTATCACCATGATTCCCAGGAAGGAACTAAAGCCACACTGAATATTTCTGCACTGTTACCTGCAAAATGGTATCTGGTGGCTTTGAAGCACACAGGAACCAAAAGGCCTTGCAGAGCCAACGCTCACCCCAGTCATAAGTGCGGGAAGTTCTCTGCAGGTCAATTACAGCGCCTGCAAAGAAGATGGAGCTGCTGCCTGCAAGGTGCCACAGCCAGGCTGCTTCCAGGGCATTTGTAACACTGCCTGCCAGCTGGAGGCCAAGCGGAGGTCTTGCTGTGGCAAAGCGCAGCACAGTGCAGCCTTCCCCTTCGGGTGGACAGGAAAGCTCAGGGGAGAGGAAGGGAACCGCTGCGTCGGCACAGAAAACTTAGAGGGCAGTGCCAGAGGCAGCAGCACGGAGCCCCAGGGCAGGAGTGGGTGTGGGTCACAGACAGCCCCTCTGCCACAGCCTTGCTCGTGGACCCCCACGTGTCCTTTCATCTCCCAGCACCTCGGTGAGCAGGGGCTGCCACGCAGCCTCCCTATGTTCACACACACATCATGCAGAGACTTGTCTGCCTGTGTCCTCACCTGCGGTCTGCAGAGCCCAGTCAGAGAGGGGCACGTGGCCTTCATCAAACAGGGCCTCTCTCATCTGCTGCACTTCCTGGCAAAGACAGAAACAGGTAGAGGTAATCTCCACCTCAGCAGGCAGCTCAGCAGGGCTACTCCTAGACCTAGCACACAGGAAAGGGAAGAGCCTGGCAAATAAAGTGCAAGAACAACCTTGTTCAGGGACCTGAAAGGCTCCATTCTTTCACAAGTGTTTCTAGGAAACCCATGCAATGGGGAAGACCATGCGTGTGCACAGCCAGAGTGGGGCCATGGGGCAGCACAGCTTGCTCTCCACCCTCCCCACCCTCTAGCTCGGCCAGGAGATGGGCTCAGGCCCTGCCAGTGCCAGCTGCTCCCACAAAGTCCTCCTGAGCCCCAGGCCTGCTGTGGGGGCCAGGTCAGAGCTAGTCGAGTCCCCGGCACTGCAGGCAAAGCGTGTCGGGAGTCCTCTGCTCCGAGAAAGTACCCAGCGATCCCCGTCTGGGAGAAGGGAATCAATGGCAGAGAAGCTCCCCCAAAAAGCCCCTGTGCAAGGCAGGGGGGCTCCCGTAAACCAGAAGAAAGCAACAACCACCACGACTAGGGTCCTGTCAGTGCTTCCGCTCATCCAAGCCTTCCTTCACAAAATGGAGCATCACCTGCTTCATACTCCCCATCTCAGCATTCAGGCGCAAAACCTCCCCTTTGAGAAGCTCCATCTGTTTGGCTTGTTTAGCCAGCAAACTGACCAAGTCCCTGCAGAGAGAGAGAAGCTGCTGTTTGAGAGCTGCCCATGCCCTGCAGGGAGCCTCTAAGCCCAGAGGAAAGAAGAGCTCCCTGTGCTTGGGCCCCTTTTGCTCTGCCCACTTTGACAGTCCTTTCCCTTCCCCCTCCAGCTTTAGCTTTTGTGGCCGACGCAAGGAGTCTTGCTCGGACATGCAAGTAGCACATGCCCAGCTGACACTATGCCATGAAATGAGTCCCCAGACAGATATTGTCTCACCTGTTAGCATTCAGGTCTGGAAAGAGCCATCCCAGGAGCCCCTGAAAGGCAAGAGCTTTCCATGAGCAGAGCCGCTACCACAACTGCCAGGGCTTCCCTCAGACGCTGCTGGAGGAAGCCCAGCGGAACCTGTCACTTCACTCTTGCAAGCCAGCTCCAGCTCCAGCTCCAGCTCAAGCTCAGCTCAAGATCCAGCTGAAGCTTTGTTGAGCTTCCCACTGCAGGGCATGGCAGTATTCGGGGATGTATGCCACCCACATCAGCCCCTCTCCTTTGCAGGAGTTACCTGTCTCTCTCTACCAGGCATCTCTGTCGGTTCATCTGATAATCCTGGCAGAGTCCATGCTGGAATCATCATCACACAGTAGCCAGCAACTGGAATTCACAGCAGCAAGGAAGAGCGGGGTTACTAGGCTAATGGGAACCCCCTGTAGAGAACATCTCTGGAGCTCCCTGAAGTGCAGGAAAGGGAAGCAGGACGGTGCCCCACTCCAGGGCACTCCAGGGCCTCCGGCCTCCAGCAGCTCTGTGCTGCTTACTGCTGGCAGCAATTTGCTCACAAATACTCACCAATACCAACACAGGTCCCAAGGAGAGCTTTCACAAACACATTGTTCCTTAGGGGGACCCTTTTCCTACAAAAGAGGGAGTGTTACTACTAAAGTGGCAGGGCTGGCAGGCCTGGCAGGGCTTCCTACAGGAAAGTGCCACGAGAGCACCTCCATAAGAGGGAGAAAAGGCCTCCAGGAAAGTGGAGAGATGTCCCAAGTGAAGAGAGAAAATAGTCCTTGTAGTGTTCTTGCTTTCTCTCTTGCTATAACAGCAAAAGTCCTCTCCTCTGAGATTAGGGACACACTGATGATTTTCTAAGGGGACAGGCCCGTGGGAGATACTCACAGGGTGGAGACACAGATGCCAGAAAGTCTCCTTATTAAGAGAAGGAGCATCGCCAGGCAGCTGGTAATACGGTGGAAGATCCCTAGGCACGAAGGAAGAGTGCAAAGTGAGGTCCCCTCCACCTCCTCTGGGGCCTCCTGCGGGATCCCCAGGCCTTTCAGCTCTGCACGGGAGGGACGCACTGAGCTGCACGTGCTGCCTCCATGGGTAAAGTAAGGGCCAAGGTTGTGCCTTGCAGAAGGACACATCGGGGAGCTGAGGAGCCGTCCCCTGCAGGCGCTGCCGCCACAGCTCAGCCAGGCTGGGTTCAGCAGTGCATCCCACGGCTACACAGCAGCCAAACAACAGGGAAGTAGTAGGTTGCTACAGAGGAATCATGTGCCTGCTCTAATCCCTCACCATGACCGTGATTCTGGGATTTGTGCAGCGCAGCACAGCCCGGGCAAGTCAGGTCATGGGGACACAGACATGGATCCGCTCCACGTGTGACACAAAGCACCAACCTCATGGGTGATGGACACGTGATGGGCGTTACGTAGAGAGACTCAGCAGCGCGACACTCACCAGCCTTTCCCCCGGCACGCTCCGTGGTGCTCACGTGGACCTCCCTGGCCACGCGGAGGGCAGCCACAGCCACCTCAGCCCTCTGCAGCACCGGGGCGTCCTGCTCCGCAGGAGCTGCCCGTGCCCCCCGGCGGCACCCTTGCCGCGGGAGAGGCTGCCTCCTCGCCATTGCTGCGAGGAACCAGATCTTCACTCACTCCCTCACGCACACAGAGCCTTTCCACCCGATTAGGCAAAAAGACACCAAGTGCCCCAGAAGGAGCAAACCCGCTAAGCACAACGAGTCGCGAGACCGCGTTGAGCCCCGAGCAGCGGGCTGAGGGTGGCCCCGGCCCTGCGCGCCTATAAGGGCTGTCTGGCTGTGACCTCACAAACACATGTGTGAGGTGGCGCGAGGCGTGATGTGATGTCACACTGCAGCATGAGCCCTGTTCACCCCCCAGAGCACTCCCTGGTGGGGACACACATCTGCCATCCTCCCGACTGGCCCCAGGGATATAGGAGGAAGAACGCACTGGTAAGAACGAAGGAAGAAAGAAGAGGCTAAGGAGGAAGAGAAAATAAGGAAAAAGGGAGGAAGGGAAGACTGCATTGTAACTTCTGAATCAGTCAACAGGCTGAACCCCTTTCCTGCCCTCAGGAATGAGGATGGGTCCAGCCACCACCAGTCCCTCTAATCTTTGAGGATTGCCTGGAACACAAGGGCATTCATCTCTTACCAAAATTGCGTCCCCCCATCAAACAGCAACAGATATGCATCTGCCATCCTGCCGAGTGACCCCAGACCACGCATCCCTCCTTCCCTACAGCACTGCTCTTGTCCACACTCTTCCGTCACGGGCTGGTGGCTCTCCGTGTTTCCTTTTTCCTCCTGCGCTATTAGATTCCTCCATTAAATTGGATAACTCCTGGCAGAGAAACCCTTTAAACTCTTCGTCCCTGCTCTCCTTTTCTCCGGTTCTGCGACCAAGATCTTCTCCTTCACCTCTCTGCATGCTTATCTCGAAGCCTCACATGGAGTCCCACTATTATGAGAGGCCTGACAGAAATCACTTCTTTCTTATGTGCATCAGCCTTTTTGGTCCTTTTCCTTCAATACTGGACAGTCGCCTAAGTAGCCCTTTCCAAGAAAGCCCTCTCTTGTAAAAGGGGTGGCTTCTCCAGACCTCAGGCACCCTGGTGTTTTTCACTCAGCTGCCTTGCCACACAGAGTGACAGAGAAGAACCGAATCTGGTGTCCAGAGTCAGACTTTTGTAAATTGCCCCTTTCAGGATGCTTTCCTTGGCACCCATTTCTTGAAATTAGGCATCCAAACTCTACTTGGGCTAGGTGTTGAGCAGGTGTGAGCAGCCGCCCAGCACCAAGTGTAGCTTTGTATTAATCTGAAGGAACTTTTCTGCTCGCCAACTGCCTTTTCTCCCACAGGGGATTACCAGCCCCTTGCACAGCCAAATAACTACGGATTCTGTTGTTGTTCTTTCTTAGTTTTTCTTTCCATAGGTAAGGAAGTATGGTAATACTGTCCTTTTAAGAGCGATATATTGCAGCAGGAATTATGACTCCTGTGATGAGCAGTTCTGGAGTAGAGAATGCATGAGGTAGGTCTTTGCTATTGCTCTGCTTTGGCCCTAGCCGTCACAGAGCCAGAGAAGTAGAGGGAGCTCTCGTGAGCCAGCCTTCTCCTGGGATGAAGGAGCAAGTGCATTTCAGAGGTCCTCATAGGATCCTCCAATAGGTTCAAGGCAGAAGTGCCACAGGGCAGCATACTGCTGTTGTGCCCTTTTTCTGGTATAAAAGTGGTGCCAGCAGGTCTCTTTGCTGCATCCCTGTGGCATGACACACCAACCAAGTCAATGAAAACTGCCACCACAGAGAACAGAAAACTGCACTCAGTCATGCCAAGGATGCTGAGAAGTCCATGTCTGGTCCCCAGAAATCACAGAATCACACAGAATGACCAAAAGGTTGAGGTTGGAAGGGACCTCTGGAGAAGATCGAAGACAACCCCCTGCTCCAGCAGGGACACCTAGAGCATGTGGCACAGGATTGCATCCAGACGGGTTTTGAAGGTCTCCTTCCAAAGAAGGAGATTCCACAACCTCTCTGGGCAGCCTGTTCCAGTGCTCTGCCACCCAAAGAGTAAAGAAGTTCCTCCGCCTATGGACATGAAACTTCCTGTGTTTCAATTTGTCTCCACCTTGTCCTGCCTTGTCTTCTCACTGGCCACCACTGAGAAGAGTTTGGCCCCATTCTCTTTGCATCTTCCCCTCAGGTACTCGTGCATGTTGATAAGATCCCCTCAATCTTCTCTTCTCCAGGCTAAACAAGCCCAGCTCACTTAGTCTTTCCTCATACAATAGATGCTCGAGTCCCTTAATCATCTTTGTCGCTTTACGCCGGACCCTCTCTCAAAGTTGCACCTCCCCCTTGTACTGGGGAGCCCAGGACTGCTCACAAGATTCCAGGTGTGGCCTCACCAGAGCTGAGTAGAGGGGCAGGATCCCCTCCCTTAACCTGTTGGCAACACTGCTCCTGATGCAGACCAGGATCCCGTTGGCCTTCCTGTCCACAAGAGCACATTGCTGCTTCATGGATAATTTGTTGTCAGCCAGGACTCCCAAACCAGGACACGGCCTGGTCATAATTCCCTGTGCAATCTGCTTCCCCTTGCCACCAACAGGCACAGTGAAATAAACTGCCAGATCTACCTGGTCACTGGCAGAACAAACATACCCAGTTTTTTCCCCCGGCTGCAGCTTCGTCACGTGCTCGGCACCCTCCTCCAAGACCATGCGTGTGGAAGGGGCCCCTGCATGCCCAAAACGTTGAGACTTTTTCTGTGCACGATTTGCAAGGATCAACAAATCAGCGTCTTCAACAAAGTTTTCAACAAAAGACTTCCTCCCTTTCATGGAACCAGGCATAGGCATTTCACAGGATTGTCCCTGAGAGGCTTGGCAATTGCCCATAGGCCCCCTTGCTGAGTCACTGCAAACACAAGGTGCAGATAAATCTATGTGAATCAGGTTGAGGTGGGAATGTGTTTTCTGTTCAGGTGCTAAATTTGCTTTCCTGGGTGCCCCTGGCTTTTGCCAGCCATGTTCACCAGGCAGGTAAAGCTTTCTGCAAGAAAGTGCCTCAAGAGCACCTTCAAAGAGGAGTGCTAATGATCACGGCAAGCAGACAGATGTCCCAAGTGAAGACAGAAGCTAGTCCTTGTGCTGTGCTTGCTTTCTCTTTTGCTGTAAAAGCAGGCCACTTCCCAGCTGACATTACCCAGATCTTCCAACGCACAGACCTGTGGGGCAGCTGGGAGACATGGCAGAGATGCAGGTGCTGAACAGTCCTATTGCAGGAATATAATACCCTTCACTAGGTAGCTGGTGATATGGGAACTGTTTGCTGGTCAAAGAAAGCGGTGGAAAGTGAGGTCTCCCTCCTGTGGCCGTTCCTGTGTGATTCCCATGTCTCTCAGCTCCCCATGGCAGGGACGCACTGACCCCATGGGCTGCCGGCACAGACAGGGCCAGTGCCTTGGCTCTTGCTCGCATCAGTGGCACATTGCTGAGCTGAAGAGCCACAGAACTCCTGCTTTTCCAGATTTGAAGCTCTTGTGCCACAGATGGTCTAATGTTCCTGCTGCAAGTGTTTCTACAGGTGTGAGGCTTAGCAGTCCTAACCAAAAGGAAGCCTTGGAACCAAGTGGCCCTCTGAGGCAGCAGACTTCAGCTCGGAGGATACTCCTTGCCTGAGAACTTTGCTATTCTGCGGGGCTAGAATTTCATATCAGCATCTGTAAGACCGCATTGTGTAATTTACTTTGCTGCTGCACAGATGCCTAGTCCCAGCTGTTCAAAAGCCCACCAGTGCACTCACCAAGCATGCTGTTTACAAAGCTTTCCTCTCTGGACTCTCTGACTTCCTCACATTTTTTCCCCTTGTGAATGCGCTCCTGGCTGCCTTCATTAGAGGGGCTGAACCATCACACTGAGCCAGCCTTTCCCCCAGGGTTGTTGTGACTCTGATCCCTGCCCTTAACCAACCTTAACCTATCTCACTGCAAATCCCCTGTTCCCGCAGGCCTTGAGTCCTGCCTGGGCCATTGCCCCAGGCTCGGTCATTTCACCCATGCTGCCTTTGCCCCATTGCCAGCAGCACCCCTCAAAGCACACGGGCACCAGGGCAGCATTGGGAGGAGCAGCTGTGGAGCAGAACCTGCCTCAGGGCTGGCTTGTGACCTGGCACCGCTCTACCTGCTCGGCTGCAAATGCTCCTCTCTTTACCACTACCTCTGCGTCTCACATGCACAAACACACACACACACACACACACACACACGCACTTTCGCAGCCCCTGCTTTCTCAGCACAATGGTGGATGATCTTTCATTTTCACAGGGACCTTTTTCAAAAGCTTACACGAGGGCAATGAACAGATACTTTCAATGGTGAACATGCAAGCCGTTGCAACTGCTGCTGTTGAAAAACCCTTCTGTTAGGGGGAAAAAAAAAAAGGCCAAGAGTACAGGGGAGAATTTGTTAGCACCTCATCAGTTCACCCTTTCTCACGTGGAGGAATGTGCTCATCAGACTTGGCAGGCCGCAGCTGCCTTATGAGTCTCCTTGGAGCTCATTGGAGTTCTCCTTGTAGTCTCTTTTCTTCTTTGTTCTCTTGAACAGAACCTCCAACATGCCTCCTCCATTTGGAGCACCCACAGGAGACTCATCGGTGTTGACAGAAAATCCTCCCTTTCTGTACTTTGGCATTGCAGTGGCACTGGGAGAGGAAGCGATCCAATGCTGAAGCCTTGCTCATAAAGCCCTTAAGGCTCTCTGCCTTGCCTTTCCCGTGGTGCACACTCTCACAGCGGTGGAGTTCTAGCACTTGGGCCACAGTTCCCACGCATGAAGAAGGAGAGAGGCCAGGGGCAGCAGGCAGAGCTTCAGCCTCAGGAGGCTGAGAACAGGTCCCGTGCCGTTACGTTATGCGGAGAAGACCAAAATCATGACATGAGCCTGGCCTGTGGGAGCTGGTTCCTTAAAGGAGACCCTGCACTGATGGCCCTCAAGGAAGCTCTGCTCAGCACCTGCTTCCGCGAGGGGCCTGCGCTGCCTTTGCAGGCCGGCTGTCCTTTGCTCTGAGAGGACTGTGGGGTTGGTTGTTCCAAAGAGGTTTCAAAGCGCAGCCCGCGGTGCGACCACAATGGCGATGCCCTTTTTCCCTGGCTCCATGACCATTTCACCTACTCTCACACAAGGCCTGCAGCCTTCCCTGACTGTGGTTGGGTATCCTATATCTTAATGCACCCCAGAATCCCACATGGGATCTGGGGTGTATTAAGAAGAGTGTCTCCAGCAGGTCAAGGGAGGTAATCCTGCCCCTCTACTCAGCCCTGGCGAGGTCACATCTGCAGTACTGTGTCCAGTCCTAGGCCCCCCAGTACAAGAGGGAAATGGATCTACTGGAGAGAATCCAGTGCAGGACTACAAGAATGATCAGGGGCCTGCGACATCTGTCCTATGAGGAGAGACTGAGAGAGCTGAGCCTGTTCAGCCTGAAGAAGAGAAGGCTGAGAGGGGACCTGATCAATGTTTATAAATAGCTCAAGGGAAGGAGTGAGAAGGATGGGGCAGACCTCTTTTCAGCGGTGACCACCAACAGAACTAGAGGTAATGGCCACAAAGTGAAACAGCAAAAGTTCCACAGGAACTTAAGGGAACCACTGTTAACAGTGAGGGTGACAGAGTACTGGAACAGGCTGCCAAGAGAGGCTGTAGAATCTCCTTCTCTGCTTGGATGCAGTCCTGTGCCACGTGCTCTAGGTGACCATATGTGTGCAGGGGGGTTAAACTACATGATCTCTAGAGGTCCTTACCAACCTTAATGAGTCTATGATTCTATGATCCAAAGGCAGCATCTACCCTGAGGAGAGCCTGGTGTGGGGGAATGACACCAATGCTTAGCCGTGTGGGTCGTAAGTCGCTTTTCATGTTCCTCTCTGCATTCTTCCCTGACACTGAGGTGATAGAGGAGAAGACCACATGCGCTCCCACCCCATCAACCCATCTGCCCTATGCCCTAAACGTTCTTTTGATGGAATTCGGATTGACTGCTTTGTTTGTTGCCAATCTGGAAGAGCAGATAATACTCAGATGGTCACACAAGACCAGGGAGGCTTCTAGTGTTGTCCCTTCCCTGCGCGCCTGGGAGGCCTCCTAACACGTGTGTTGTCTCTGCTGCTCCTTGGTAACAGTGACAGGCTCAGACATTCCCTGTAGCCGGAGACCTGAACAAGCGTGTGTAGGGGTGGCAGCTCCATCTGTGTCACCAGAGGCTTTTTAGAGCTGCTTCCTGCAGAGCGGAGTGTGTGGCTAATTCTTCAGAGAGTTAATTACCATGAGGAGAGCTCTCCTCCTGAGCGTGGAGGAAGACTGCCCACTCCCGCACTAAGGATCACACTGACCCCGGCCCTGACACTAAGGGCCACGCTAACTAAGGGCTGCGCTAGGTAGTTAACGGCCATGCTGAGGACTGCACGAGGCCTTGATTCCTTGCCCTCCCTGAGCACTGCTCTTGTAGGCGCGGGGCTGCCCCCGCCTTCCCTTCTGGCACCACCCCACTGCCTCAGAGCTGCCTCTCATGAAGGGCTGGCGCTGCCCGCTGGGTGAGGCAGCGCTCCCTCACACTGCCACCACCTTCCTGCTTCATGGCTTTGACCATGGTTTTACTCTTCTACAAAAGGTCCCCTGGCACAATCCTGTGCTCCGGAGCCTTCTCCTTCTCTTGTGCTGCTGAACCCAGTGTCTCTCCTGGCTTGTTTGTGTCCCAACCTTCTGTCCACTAGCTAATTAAGACAGTGGACACCTCTGTAGTGTTTTACTCGCTCAACCATAAGGCGTGTTCTCCAGAAGAAACAGTGGCAGGGCTGAAGCTTTCCATACCTTCAGCACCATGTGCAGCTTAGGAACCCCAAAGCTGTCATGTGGGACAAGAGCACACACCATGAGCCTGGAGTGCGGAATCATTTGGGGGAAAAAAAAAAAAAAAGGCATTTTAAGCCAGTCTGCTTCTGTGGTCTTTTTGTAGCTCAGTTTCCTCCAAGCATTAGGCTCATTGTTTCACAGCCACATGGCTCTGAGCATTCACCTAGCAGGCAGAGAGCCGGAGAAGGAGCTTCTCCGCAGGAAGAGAGCCCTTGTCCCCCTTTGCACTCTTTTGGGAGCACGGAGCCCATCCAGCGAGAAGATGGTCTGGAGCAACTCCTCCTTGTCTCTGAAGACTCTTCCCAGGCAAGAATGCTGCAGAGCATGAGCTGGCAGCATCTGCAGAACTGTGTGATGCTTCCAAGCCTCCGCCATGCATGGCTGTCATGTGTAACAAAAGGGCCGCACACACAGGCAGCAGCTCCTGCCTGTTTGAGAGGTGCTGCATGCAGCCCCACACTCCAGCAGCACTTTGGCCTCCCCTAGCGCTGGGCACAAGCAGCAAAGCAAGAAGCAGAAGGGAGAGCTTCAGCTGCCAAGGAGCGCTGTCGCTGGCGATCTTTGCCCGTGTCACGTGGGACTCCCTGACACGTGCGGATAATGGAAGGGGTCCTACTGCCGAGGCTGCTGTCCCCAGGGCTGCTGGCACCCCAGTTGTGCCCTTACCTTCTCGTGCCACTACCGGAGCCTTGCCATTAGCGCAGCCAGAGGCTGCCCGGGGTGCCCCTGCTCCAGGACTGCCAGAACAGGGGCTGCCGCTACCGCCTGCCCTGCCGTTATCCCAGACCTTCTGCTCTGCCCTGGCCTGCTGCGCTCCCGGGCTCTTGTGTTCAATACGGGCCGTGCTGCTGTGTGGAGCATGGTGTTACCCCGCAGCCCATTTCCCCACCCTGCTCATACCCTGTGTCCAGCACAGAACCCCCTGTCCTGCCGTTACCCCTGCACCTGCCAGTACGCCGGGCCCAGGGCTCCCCTGGAACTGCCATTACTTCAGACGTCCTCTTACACCGCACTTATAGTTGCATTTCCTTGCTCCTGCATTTTATTGTTACATATTTTTATTTCCTATTAACAGCAGCTCTCCCCATTTTCTCAGGATCTTGAAACGATGTCTGTCTTGCCACCTTCCCGTCAACCTGCACCCCGAGCCCCTGCCAGTACCCCGGCCCGAATGCTCCCTTGCCACTGCCATTGCCCCACACCTCCTCTTACACCACACTTATTGTGCCATTTCCTTGGGCCAGCCTTCTCTTTTTACGTTTTTTTTATTGGTTATGAAGATCAGCTCTCCCCATGTCTTTGGGGTCTTGGAATGAAGTCTGTCTTGCCACCTTCCCGTGAACCTGCACTCGGTAAATGCAGGTGTACTCGGTGTTTCCCCAGTTGTTCTGCACCTCCAGCTTTATGTACTGAAAGGCTCTGGAGAGCTCATGCTGTAAAGAAATCATGGGAAGAAGAAATATGGTTGCTGGGGGACAAAGAAGGTCACTACAAGTCACACACCTCCCTTTGCTGGACATGGCCCTGGTAAGAGCAGGTCTCAATGACCATCCCTTGCCTGCGCTGCACCTGGGGATGGTCTTTGTGCAACAGACCTAAGAGGAAACCTTCATTCTGCCTGGCCTTAGCCCACACGCGCTTCCTCTACCTTCAGAGGGAAGGTCTGAATGGCCTCTCTTTCCACGTCATACGTGAATGTTCCAAGGAGAGTTTCTTCTTCTCCCTCCTTCTCCACTCCCTTCAAGACAAAGCACCAGCATCAGCCTCGGGACGCCAAGGCCCAAAAGGGGCAGGCAGCACAGCAAGTGAATGCCCCTTCTCCCCGTGGCATTTTTTTCCCCACGACCCCAGCCCAAGCAGCACAGACTTACAGAAACAGTGAAGTCTCGGGGAGCGCTGCTGACCATGCCGCTTGGGGAGACAGCCTTGGAAATGTGCTGCAGAGTGACAGCAGCTGGCCAGATGCGAGCAGGCAGCTGAATGACCACGTGCCCCCGAGAGCCTTGGAAAGCCCAGCATTGCCCAGGTGTCATGTCAGGCTGCAAGCAGAACAGGACAGCAAGGAATGAGCAGGCTGTGAGGGGGACACCACTAGTGCCAGTGCCAGGGGAACTGGAAGTACAGGCAGCCCTTTGCCTATGTCTTGCATTTCTGCTCCAAAATGAAGAGCACGTGGGAGGCAGGACAGAAAAGCAGAGACCTCCTGCCCCTGCTCAAGCAGGCTCTACAGATGAATGAGGGAAGGAAGACCTGTCGGGGCCATGACATCTGCCACCTCACCCCAGACTCAGGGCTCTGCACAAACATCTCTACCGGCCCAGCAGAGATTGGTCCCACCAAATGGACTGTGAAGGAGAGACTCCTTCCCCTCACTGTTCTCTTTTGACACTTGCAAAATGCTATCTGGAGGATTTGCAGGTGCCATCCCGGAGTTTACTTCCTTGGAGTTCCACTCCTAAAGGAGTCACTGCTTTCTATCAAGTAAAAGCCTTGGGTGTGAAGAATCACTGCTAGGGACAAGAGCAGCAGTTCTGAATGCAGGACAGGTGCCCTGGCCTATCGCTGTAATTCCCAGGAAGGAACTAAAGCCCCAACGAGGATTTCTGCGCCGTTACCTGCAAAATGGTATCTGGTGGCTTTGAAGCACACAGGAACCAGAAAGCCTTGCAGAGCCAACGCTCTCCCCAGTCATAAGTGCGGGAAGTTCTCTGCAGGTCAATTACAGCGCCTGCAAAGAAGATGGAGCTGCTGCCTGCAAGGTGCCACAGCCCGGCTGCTTCCAGGGCATTTGTAACTCTGTCTGCCAGCTGGAGGCCAAGCGGAGGTCTTGCTGTGGCAACGTGCAGCACAGTGCAGCCTTCCCCTTCGGGTGGACAGGAAAGCTCAGGGAAGAGGAAGGGAACCGCTGCGTGGGCACAGAAAACTTAGAGGGCAGTGCCAGAGGCGGCAGCACGGAGCCCCAGGACAGGAGTGGGTGTGGGTCACAGACAGCCCCCCTGACACAGCCTTGCTCGTGGACCCCCACGTGTCCTTTCATCTCCCAGCACCTCGGTGAGCAGGGGCTGCCACGCAGCCTCCCTATGTTCACACACACATCATGCAGAGACTTGTCTGCCTGTGTCCTCACCTGTGGTCTGCAGAGCCCAGTCAGAGAGGGGCACTTGGCCTTCATCAAACAGGGCCTCTCTCATCTGCTGCACTTCCTGGAGAAGACAGAAACAGGTAGAGGTAATCTCCACCTCAGCAGGCAGCTCAGCAGGGCTACTCCTACACCTAGCACACAGGAAAGAGAAGAGCCTGGCTAATAAAGTGCAAGAGCAACCTTGTGCAGAGACCTGAAAGGCTCCATTCTTTCACAAGTGTTTCTAGGAAACCCATGCAATGGGGAAGACCATGCGTGTGCACAGCCAGAGTGGGGCCATGGGGCAGCACAGCTTGCTCTCCACCCTCCCCACCCTCTAGCTCGGCCAGGAGATGGGCTCAGGCCCTGCCAGTGCCAGCTGCTCCCACGAAGTCCTCCTGAGCCCCAGGCCTGCTGTGGGGGCCGGGCCAGAGCTAGTCGAGTCCCCGGCACTGCAGGCAAAGCGTGTCCGGAGTCCTCTGCTCTGAGAAAGTGCCCAGCGATCCCCGTATGAGAGAAGGGAATCAATGGCAGAGAAGCTCCCCCAAAAAGCCTCTGTGCAAGGCAGGGGGGCTCCCGTAAACCAGAAGAAAGCAACAACCACCACGACTAGGGTCCTGTCAGCGCTTCCGCTCATCCAAGCCTTCCTTCACAAAATGGAGCATCACCTGCTTCATACTCCCCATCTCGGCATTCAAGCGCAAAACCTCCCCTCTGAGAAGCTCCATCTGTTTGGCCTGTTTAGCCAGCAAAGTGACCAAGTCCCTGCAGAGAGAGAGAAGCTGCTGTTTGAGAGCTGCCCGTCCCCTGCAGGGAGCCTCTAAGCCCAGAGGAGAGAAGAGCTCCCTGTGCTTGGGCCCCTTTTGCTCTGCCCGCTTTGGCAGGGCTTTCCCTTCCCCCTGCAGCTTTAGCTTTTGTGGCCGACGCAAGGAGTCTTGCTCGGACATGCAAGTGGCACATGCCCAGCTGACACTATGCCATGAAATGAGTCCCCAGACAGATATTGTCTCACCTTTCAGCGTTCAGGTCTGGAAAGAGCCATCCCAAGATCCCCTGAAAGGCAAGAGCTTTCCATGAGCAGAGCCGCTACCACAACTGCCAGAGCTTTCCTCGGAAGCTGCTGGAGGAAGCCCAGCAGGACCTGCCACTTCACTCTGGCAAGCCAGTTCAAGCTCAAGCTCAAGATCCAGCTGAAGCTTTGTTGTGCTTCCTGCTGCAGGGCATGGCAGTATTTGGGGATGTATGCCACCCATGTCAGCCCCTCTCCTTTGCAGGAGTTACCTGTCTCTCTCCACCAGGCATCTCTGTCGGTTCATCTGATAATCCTGGCAGAGTCCATGCTGGAATCATCATCACACAGTAGCCAGCAAATGAAATTCACAGCAGCAAGGAAGAGCCGGGTTACTAGGCTAATGGGACCCCCCCGTAGAGAGCATCTCTGGAGCTCCCTGAAGTGCAGGAAAGGGAAGCAGGACGGTGCCCCACTCCAGGGCACTCCAGGGCCTCCGGCCTCCAGCAGCTCCGTGCTGCTTACTGCTGGCAGCAATTTGCTCACAAATAACTCACCAATACCAACACAGGTCCCAAGGAGAGCTTTCACAAACACATTGTTCCTTAGGGGGACCCTTTTCCTACAAAAGAGGGAGTGTTACTACTAAAGTGGCAGGGCTGGCAGGCCTGGCAGGGCTTCCTACAGGAAAGTGCCACAAGAGCACCTCCACCAGACAGAGAAAAGGCCTCCAGGGAAGTGGAGAGATGTCCCAAGTGAAGAGAGAAAACAGTCCTTGTAGTGTTCTTGCTTTCTCTCTTGCTATAACAGCAAAAGTCCTCTCCTCTGAGATTAGGGACACATTGATGATTTTCTAAGGGGATAGGCCCGTGGGAGATACTCACAGGGTGGAGACACAGATGCCAGAAAGTCTCCTTATTAAGAGAAGGAGCATCGCCTGGCAGCTGGTAATACGGTGGAAGATCCCTAGGCACGAAGGAAGAGTGCAAAGTGAGGTCCCCTCCACCTCCTGTGGGGCCTCCTGCGGGATCCCCAGGCCTTTCAGCTCTGCACGGGAGGGACGCACTGAGCTGCACGTGCTGCCTCCACGGGTAAAGTAAGGGCCAAGGTTGTGCCTTGCAGAAGGACACATCGGGGAGCTGAGGAGCCGTCCCCTGCAGGCGCTGCCGCCACAGCTCAGCCAGGCTGGGTTCAGCAGTGCATCCCACGGCTACCCAGCAGCCAAACAACAGGGAAGTAGTATGTGGCTGCAGTGGAATTGTGTGCCTGCTCTAATCCCTCACCGGGACCGTGATTCTGGGATTTGTGCAGCGCAGCACAGCTCGGGCAAGTCAGGTCAGGGGGACACAGACATGGATCCGCTCCACGTGTGACACAGAGCACCAATCTCATGGGTGATGGACACGCGAGGGCGTTACGTAGAGAGACTCAGCAGCGCGACACTCACCAGCCTTTCCCCAAGCGCGCTCCGTGGTGCTCACGTGGACCTCCCTGTCCACGCGGAGGGCAGCCACAGCCACCTCGGCCCTCTGCAGCACCGGGGCGTCCTGCTCCGCAGGAGCTGCCCGTGCCCCCCGGCGGCGCCCTTGCCGCGGGAGAGGCTGCCTCCTCGCCATTGCTGCGAGGAACCAGATCTTCACTCACTCCCTCACGCACACAGAGCCTTTCCACCCGATTAGGCAAAAAGACACCAAGTGCCCCAGAAGGAGCAAACCCGCTAAGCACAACGAGTCATAGAATCATAGAATCATAGAATCATAGAATGCTTAGGGTTGGAAGGGACCTCTAGAGATCATCTAGTCCAACCCCCCTGCATACGCAGGGACACCTAAAGCACGTGGCGCAGGACTGCATCCAAGCGGGTTTTGAAGATCTCCAGAGAAGGAGACTCCACAACCTCTCTGGGCAGCCTGTTCCAGTGCTCTGGCACCCTCACTGTTAAGAAATTTTTCCTTAAGTTCCTATGGAATTTTTGATGTTTCAGTTTCCGGCCATTTCCTCTAGTCCTATCAGTGGCCACCACTGAAAAGAGACCATGACCGTCCTCTGCACTCCCTCCCTTGAGGTATTTATATACACTGATTAGATCCCCTCTCAGCCTTCTCTTCTCCAGGCTGAACAGGCCCAGCTCCCTCAGCCTCTCCTCATAGGGCAGATGTTCCAGGCCCCTGATCATCCTTGTAGCCCTGCGCTGGACTCTCTCCAGCAGCTCCACATCCCTCTTGTACTGTGGAGCCCAGAACTGGACACAGTACTCCAGATGCGGCCTCACCAGGGCTGAGTAGAGGGGCAGGATCACCTCCCTCGACCTGCTGGAGATGCTCTTCTTAATGCACCCCAGGATCCCATTGGCCTTCTTGGCCACGAGGGCACACTGCTGCCTCATGGTCACCTTGTCGTCCACCATGACACCCAGGTCTTTCTCCGCAGAGCTGCTCTCCACAAGCTCGGTCCCCAGCCTGTACTGGTGTCTGGGGTTATTCCTCCCCAGGTGCAGGACCTTGCACTTGGCCTTGTTGAATTGCATGAGGTTTTTCACCGCCCAGTTGTCCAGTCTGTCCAGGTCCCTCTGGATGGCAGCACAGCCCTCTGGGGTATCGGCTACTCCTCCCAGTTTGGTATCATCAGCAAACTTGCTGAGGGAGCACTCTGTGCCTTCATCCAGGTCATTGATGAATAAATTGAACAGGACTGGACCAAGGACTGACCCCTGGGGGACCCCACTAGCCACAGGCCTCCAACTAGACTCTGCACCGCTGATCACCACTCTCTGGGCCCTGCCATCCAGCCAGTTCCTAATCCATCTCACTGTGCACTCATCTATCCCACACTTCTGGAGCTTGCCCAGGAGGATGTTGTGAGGGACGGTGTCAAAAGCCTTGGTGAAGTCGAGATAGACGACATCCACCGCTCTCCCCTCGTCTATCCAGCCGGTCATTTCATCATAGAAGGCTATCAGGTTAGTCAGGCAAGATTTTCCCTTGGTGAATCCATGCTGACTACTCTTGAGCACCTTCTTGTCCTCCATGTGCCTGGAGACAACAGCCAGTATGAGCCGTTCCATCACTTTTCCGGGGACGGAGGTGAGGCTGACTGGCCTGTAGTTGCCTGGGTCCTCCTTCTTGCCTTTTTTGAAGACTGGCGTGACATTGGCCTTCTTCCAGTCTTCCGGCACCTCCCCCGTTCTCCAGGATCTTTCAAAGATGATGGAGAGCGGCTTAGCTATGGCATCTGCCAGCTCCCGCAGCACTCTGGGGTGCATCCCATCAGGGCCCATGGATTTGTGGGTATCGAGGTTCCTTAGGTGCTCTCTGACCCAATCTTCCTCTACCCAGGGCAAGTCTTCCTCTCCACCCGCTTCTTCTCTTGCCTCTAGGGCCTGGGGCTCTAAAGGGCTGCCCTTGGTAAACATCGAAGCAAAGAAGGCATTGAGCAACTCTGCTTTTTCTGTGTTATTTGTAACCAAGGTGCCCATCCCGTCCTCCAGCGGACCCACGTTCTCCCTGATCTTCCTTTTGCTGTTAATGTATTTGAAGAATTTTTTTTTGTTATTTTTAACGTCCCTTGCCAGCTTGCCTTCCAGACGTGCCTTAGCTTTCCTTGTCGCATCTCTGCACTCCCTGACTACGTTCCTGTATTTCTCCCAGGGGGCCTGTCCTTTTTTCCACATTCTGTATACCGCTGCCTTCTGCTTGAGCATTGCCACAAGCTCCCGGCTCATCCACGCAGGTCGCCTGCCCCCTCTGCCTCCCTTCCTACACACAGGGATGCACTGTTGCTGGGCGTGGAGGAAGTGCCGCTTGAAAACTAACCAGCTCTCTTGGGCCCCCCTGCCTTCTAGAGCACTAGCCCATGGGATTCTACCGAGGAGGTCTCTGAAGAGGCTAAAGTTGGCCCTCCTGAAGTCCATCGTCGCAAGGCTACTTACAGCCCTGCCTCCTCCTCGTTGAATCCTGAACTCCACCAACTCATGGTCACTGCAGCCGAGGCTACCCCCCACCTTAACATCTCCTACTAGGCCCTCCCTATTTGATAGCACGAGGTCCAGTAGCCCACCTCTCCTCGTTGGCTCCTCCACAACCTGCGTCAAAAAGTTATCGTCGACGCTCTGCAGGAACCTCCAGGACTGCTTATGCCTGCCTGTGTTGTCCTCCCAGTTGATGTCGGGGTAGTTGAAGTCCCCCATGAGAACCAGGGCCTGTGACCGTGAGGCAACATCCAGCTGCCTATAGAAGGCCTCATCAACCTCCTCGTCCTGGTCAGGTGGCCGGTAGCAGACACCCACCACAGTGTCTCCCACATTAGCCTGCCCTCTAACCCTTACCCACAAGCTCTCAACTCGCTCATCCTCGACTCCCAGGTTGAGCTCCATGCATTCCAGTTGCTCTCTCACATAAAGAGCAACTCTCACATAAAGAGTCGCGAGACCGCCTTGAGCCCCGAGCAGCGGGCTGAGGGTGGCCCCGGCCCTGCGCGCCTATAAGGGCTGTCTGGCTGTGACCTCACACACACACGTGTGAGGTGGCGCGAGGCGTGATGTGATGTCACACTGCAGCATGAGCCCTGTTCACCCCCCAGAGCACTCCCTGGTGGGGACACACATCTGCCATCCTCCCGAATGGCCCCAGGGATATAGTAGGAAGAACACACTGGTAAGAACGAAGGAAGAAAGAAGAGGCTAAGGAGGAAGAGCAAAAAAAGGAAGAAAGGAGGAAGGGAAGACTGCATTGTAACTTCTGAATCAGTCGACAGGCTGAACCCCTTTCCTGCCCTCAGGAATGAGGATGAGTCCAGCCACCACCAGTCCCTCTAATCTTTGAGGATTGCCTGGAACACAAGGGCATTCATCTCTTACCAAAATTGCATCCCCCCATCAAACCGCAACAGACACGCATCTGCCATCCTGCCGAGTGGCCCCAGACCACGCATCCCTCCTTCCCTACAGCACTGCTCTTGTCCACGCTCTTCCGTCACGGGCTGGTGGCTCTCCGTGTTTCCTTTTTCCTCCTGCGCTATTAGATTCCTCCATTAAATTGGATAACTCCTGGCAGAGAAAAGAAACCCTTTAGGCTCTTCGTCCCTGCTCTCCTTTTCTCCGGTTCTGCGACCAAGATCTTCTCCTTCACCTCTCTGCATGCTTATCTCGAAGCCTCACATGGAGTCCCACTATTATGAGAGGCCTGACAGAAAGCACTTCTTTCTTATGTGCATCAGCCTCTTAGGTCCTTTTCCTTCAATACTGGACAGTCGCCTAAGTAGCCCTTTCCAAGAAAGCCCTCTCTTGAAAAAGGGGTGGCTTCTCCAGACCTCAGGCACCCTGGTGTTTTTCACTCAGCTGCCTTGCCACACAGAGTGACAGAGAAGAACCCAATCTGGTGCCTGGAGTCAGACTTTTGTAGATTGCCCCTTTCAGGATGCTTGCCTTGGCAGCCATTTCTTGAAATTAGGGATCCACACTCTATTTGGGCTAGGTGTTGAGCAGGTGTGAGCCGCCGTCCAGCACCAAGAGTAGCTTTGTATTGATCTGAAGGAACTTTTCTGCTCGCCAACTGCCTTTTCTCCCACGCATGAATACCAGCCCCTTGCACAGCCAAATCACTACGGATTTTGTTGTTGTTCTTTCTTAGTTTTTCTTTCCATAGGTAAGGAAGTATGGTAATACTGTCTTTTGAAGAGTCATGTATTGCAGCAGGAAATATAACTCCTGTGATGAGCAGTTCTGGAGTACAGAATGCATGAGGTAGGACTTTGCTATTGCTCTGCTTTGGCCCTAGCCAGCACAGAGCCAGAGAAGTAGAGGGAGCTCTCGTGAGCCAGCCTTCTCCTGGGATGAAGGAGCAAGTGCATTTCAGAGGTCCTCATAGGATCCTCCAATAGGTTCAAGGCAGAAGTGCCACAGGGCAGCATACTGCTGTTGTGCTCTTTTTCTGGTATAAAGGTGGTGCCAGCAGGTCTCTCTGCTGCGTCCCTGTGGCATGACACAGCAACCAAGTCAATGAAAACTGCCACCACAGAGAACGGAAAACTGCACTCAGTCATGCCAAGAATGCTGAGAAGTCCATGCCTGGTCCCCAGAAATCACAGAATCACACAGAATGACCGAATGGTTGAGGTTGGAAGGGACCTCTGGAGAAGATCGAAGCCAACCCCCTGCTCCAGCAGGGACACCTAGAGCATGTGGCACAGGATTGCATTCAGATGGGTTTTCAAGGTCTCCTTCCAAAGAAGGAGATTCCACAACCTCTCTGGGCAGCCTGTTCCAGTGCTCTGCCACCCAAAGAGTAAAGCAGTTCCTCTGCCTACGGACATGAAACTTCCTGTGTTTCAATTTGTCCCCACCTTGTCCTGCCTTGTCTTCTCACTGGCCACCACTGAGAAGAGTTTCGCCCCATTCTCTTTACATCCTCCCCTCAGGTACTCGTGCATGTTGATAAGATCCCCTCAATCTTCTCTTCTCCAGGCTAAACAAGCCCAGCTCACTTAGTCTTTCCTCATACAATAGATGCTCGAGTCCCTTAATCATCTTTGTCGCTTTACGCTGGACCCTCTCTCAAAGTTGCACCTCCCCCTTGTACTGGGGAACCCAGGACTGCTCACAGGATTCCAGGTGTGGCCTCACCAGAGCTGAGTAGAGGGGCAGGATCCCCTCCCTTAACCTGCTGGCAACACTCCTCCTGATGCAGACCAGGATCCCGTTGGCCTTCTTGTCCACAAGCGCACATTGCTGCCTCATGGATAATTTGTTGTCAGCCAGGACTCCCAAACCAGGACACGGCCTGGTCATAATTCCCTGTGCAATCTGCTTTTCCTTGCCACCAGCAGGCACAGTGAATTAAACTGCCAGATCTACCTGGTCACTGGCAGAGCAAACATACCCAGCTTTTCCCCCAGCTGCAGCCTCCTCACGTGCTCAGCACCCTCCTCCAAGACCTGCATGCCCAAAACGTTGAGACTTTTTCTGTGCACGATTTGCAAGGATCAACAAATCAGCGTCTTCAACAAAGTTTTCAACAAAAGACTTCCTTCCTTTCATGGAACCAGGCATAGGCATTTCACAGGATTGTCCCTGAGAGGCTTGGTGATTGCCCATAGGCCCCCTTGCTGAGTCACTGCAAACACAAGGTGCAGATAAATCTATGTGAATCAGGTTGAGGTGGGAATGTGTTTTCTGTTCAGGTGCTAAATTTGCTTTCCTGGGTGCCCGTGGCTTTTGCCAGGCGTGTTCACCAGCCAGGCAGAGCTTCCTGCAAGAAAGTGCCTCAAGAGCACCTTCAAAGAGGAGTGCTAATGATCACGGCAAGCAGACAGATGTCCCAAGTGAAGACAGAAGCTAGTCCTTGTGCTGTGCTTGCTTTCTCTGTTGCTGTAAAAGCAGGCCACTTCCTAGTTGACATTACCCAGATGTTTCAACGCACAGACCTGTGGAGCAGCTGGGAGACATGGCAGAGATGCAGGTGCTGAACAGTCCTATTGCAGGAATATAATACCCTTCACTAGGTAGCTGGTGATATGGGAACTGTTTGCTGGTCAAAGCAAGCAGTGGAAAGTGAGGTCTCCCTCCTGTGGCCGTTCCTGTGTGATTCCCATGTCTCTCAGCTCCCCACGGCAGGGACGCACTGACCTCATGGGCTGCCTGCACAGACAGGGTCAGTGCCTTGGCTCTTGCTCGCATCAGTGGCACATTGCTGAGCTGAAGAGCCACAGAACTCCTCCTTTTCCAGATTTGAAGCTCTTGTGCCACAGATGGTCTAATGTTCCTGCTGCAAGTGTTTCTACAGGTGTGAGGCTTAGCAGTCCTAACCAAAAGGAAGCCTTGGAACCAAGTGGCCCTCTGAGGCAGCAGACTTCAGCTCGGAGGATACTCCTTGCCTGAGAACTTTGCTTCCTGCGGGGCTAGAATTTCATGTCAGCATCTGTAAGACCGCATTGTGTAATTTACTTTGCTGCTGCACAGATGCCTGGTCCCAACTGTTCAAAAGCCCACCAGTGCATTCACCAAGCATGCTGTGTACAAAGCTTTCCTCTCTGGACTCTCTGACTTCCTCACATTTTTTCCCCTTGTGAATGCGCTCCTGGCTGCCTTCATTAGAGGGGCTGAACCATCACACTGAGCCAGCCTTTCCCCCAGGGTAGTTGTGACTCTGATCCCTGCCCTTAACCAACCTTAACCTATCTCACTGCAAATCCCCTGTTCCCACAGGCCTTGAGTCCTGCCTGGGCCATTGCCCCAGGCTCGGTCATTCCACCCATGCTACCTTTGCCCCATTGCCAGCAGCACCCCTCCACTCACACGGGCACCGGGGGAGCATTGGGAGGAGCAGCTGTGGAGCAGAACCTGCCTCGGGGTTGGCTTGTGACCTGGCACCGCTCCACCTGCCCGGCTGCAAATGCTGCTCTCTTTACCACTGCCTCTGCGTCTCGCATGCACACACGCACACACGCACTTTCACAGCCCCTGCTTTCTCAGCACAATGGTGGATGATCTTTCATTTTCACAGGGACCTTTTTCAAAAGCTTGAATGAGGGCATTGAACATATACTTTCAATGGTGAACTGCAAGCCGTTGCAACTGCTGCTGTTGAAAAACCCCTCTGTTAGAGAAAAAAAAAAAAAAAAAAGGGCCAAGAGTACAGGGGAGAATTTGTTAGCACCTCATCAGTTCACCCTTTCTCATGTGGAAGGAATGTGCTCATCAGACTCGGCAGGCCACAGCTGCCTTATGAGTCTCCTTGGAGCTCACTGGAGTTCTCCTTGTAGTCTCTTTTCTTCTTTGTTCTCCTGAACAGAACCTCCAACATGCCTCCTCCATTTGGAGCACCCACAGGAGACTCATCGGTGTTGACAGAAAATCCTCCCTTTCTGTACTTTGGCATTGCAGTGGCACTGGCAGAGGAAGCGATCCAATGCTGAAGCCTTGCTCATAAAGCCCTTAACGCTCTCCACCTTGCCTTTCCCATGGTGCACACAGTCACAGCGGCGGAGTTCTAGCACTTGGGCCACAGTTCCCACGCATGAAGAAGGAGAGAGGCCAGGGGCAGCAGGCAGAGCTTCAGCCTCAGGAGGCTGAGAACAGGCCCCATGCCGTTACGTTATGCGGAGAAGACCAAAATCATGACATGAGCCTGGCCTGTGGGAGCTGGTTCCTTAAAGGAGACCCTGCACTGATGGCCCTCAAGGAAGCTCTGCTCAGCACCTGCTTCCGAGAGGGGCCTGCGCTGCCTTTGCAGGCCGGCTGTCCTTTGCTCTGAGAGGACTGTGGGGCTGGTTGTTCCAAAGAGGTTTCAAAGCGCAGCCCGCGGTGCGACCACAATGGTGATGCCCTTTTTCCCTGGCTCCATGACCATTTCACCTACTCTCACACAAGGCCTGCAGCCTTCCCTGACTGTCGCTGAGTATCCTATATCTTAATGCACCCCAGAATCCCACATGGGATCTGGGGTGTATTAAGAAGAGTGTCTCCAGCAGGTCGAGGGAGGTAATCCTGCCCCTCTACTCAGCCCTGGCGAGGCCACATCTGCAGTACTGTGTCCAGTCCTAGGCCCCCCAGTACAAGAGGGAAATGGATCTACTGGAGAGAATCCAGTGCAGGACTACAAGGATGATCAGGGGCCTGCGACATCTGTCCTTTGAGGAGAGACTGAGAGAGCTGGGCCTGTTCAGCCTGAAGAAGAGAAGGCTGAGAGGGCACCTGATCAATGTTTATAAATAGCTCAAGGGAAGGAGTGAGAAGGATGGGGCAGACCTCTTTTCAGCGGTGACCACCAACAGAACTAGAGGTAATGGCCACAAAGTGAAACAGCAAAAGTTCCACAGGAACTTAAGGGAACCACTGTTAACAGTGAGGGCGACAGAGTACTGGAACAGGCTGCCAAGAGAGGCTGTAGTATCTCCTTCTCTGCTTGGATGCAGTCCTGTGCCACATGCTCTAGGTGACCATATGTGTGCAGGGGGGTTAAACTACATGATCTCTAGAGGTCCTTACCAACCTTAATGAGTCTATGATTCTATGATCCAAAGGCAGCATCTACCCTGAGGAGAGCCTGGTGTGGGGGAATGACACCAATGCTTAGCCGTGTGGGTCGTAAGTCGCTTTTCATGTTCCTCTCTGCATTCTTCCCTGACACTGAGGTGACAGAGGAGAAGACCACATGCGCTCCCACCCCATCAACCCATCTGCCCTATGCCCTAAACGCTCTTTTGATGGAATTCGGATTGACTGCTTTGTTTGTTGCCAATCTGGAAGAGCAGATAATACTCAGATGGTCACACAAGACCAGGGAGGCTTCTAGTGTTGTCCCTTCCCTGCGCGCCTGGGAGGCCTCCTAACACGTGTGTTGTCTCTGCTGCTCCTTGGTAACAGAGACAGGCTCAGACATTCCCTGTAGCCGGAGACCTGAACAAGCGTGTGTAGGGGTGGCAGCTCCATCTGTGTCACCAGAGGCTTTTTAGAGCTGCTTCCTGCAGAGCGGAGTGTGTGGCTAATTCTTCAGAGAGTTAATTACCATGAGGAGAGCTCTCCTCCTGAGCGTGGAGGAAGACTGCCCACTCCCGCACTAAGGATCACACTGACCCCGGCCCTGACACTAAGGGCCACGCTAACTAAGGGCTGCGCTAGGTAGTTAACGGCCATGCTGAGGACTGCACGAGGCCTTGATTCCTTGCCCTCCCTGAGCACTGCTCTTGTAGGCGCGGGGCTGTCCCCGCCTTCCCTTCTGGCACCACCCCACTGCCTCAGAGCTGCCTCTCATGAAGGGCTGGCGCTGCCCGCTGGGTGAGGCAGCGCTCCCTCACACTGCCACCACCTTCCTGCTTCATGGCTTTGACCATGCTTTTACTCTTCTACAAAAGGTCCCCTGGCACAATCCTGTGCTCCAGAGCCTTCTCCTTCTCTTGTGCTGCTGAACCCAGTGTCTCTCCTGGCTTGTTTGTGTCCCAACCTTCTGTCCACTAGCTAATTAAGACAGTGGACACCTCTGTAGTGTTTTACTCGCTCAACCATAAGGCGTGTTCTCCAGAAGAAACAGTGGCAGGGCTGAAGCTTTCCATACCTTCAGCACCATGTGCAGCTTAGGAACCCCAAAGCCGTCATGTGGGACAAGAGCACACACCGTGAGCCTGGAGTGCGGAATCATTTGGGGAAAAAAAAAAAAAAAAGGCATTTTAAGCCAGTCTGCTTCTGTGGTCTTTTTGTAGCTCAGTTTCCTCCAAGCATTAGGCTCATTGTTTCACAGCCACATGGCTCTGAGCATTCACCTAGCAGGCAGAGAGCCGGAGAAGGAGCTTCTCCGCAGGAAGAGAGCCCTTGTCCCCCTTTGCACTCTATTGGGAGCACGGAGCCCATCCAGCGAGAAGATGGTCTGGAGCAACTCCTCCTTGTCTCTGAAGACTCTTCCCAGGCAAGAATGCTGCAGAGCATGAGCTGGCAGCATCTGCAGAACTGTGTGATGCTTCCAAGCCTCCGCCATGCATGGCTGTCATGTGTAACAAAAGGGCCGCACACACAGGCAGCAGCTCCTGCCTGTTTGAGAGGTGCTGCATGCAGCCCCACACTCCAGCAGCACTTTGGCCTCCCCTAGCGCTGGGCACAAGCAGCAAAGCAAGAAGCAGAAGGGAGAGCTTCAGCTGCCAAGGAGCGCTGTCGCTGGCGATCTTTGCCCATGTCACATGGGACTCCCTGACACGTGCGGATAATGGAAGGGGTCCTACTGCCGAGGCTGCTGTCCCCAGGGCTGCTGGCACCCCAGTTGTGCCCTTACCTTCTCGTGCCACTACCGGAGCCTTGCCATTAGCGCAGCCAGAGGCTGCCCGGGGTGCCCCTGCTCCAGGACTGCCAGAACAGGGGCTGCCGCTACCGCCTGCCCTGCCGTTATCCCAGACCTTCTGCTCTGCCCTGGCCTGCTGCACTCCCGGGCTCTTGTGTTCAATACGGGCCGTGCTGCTATGTGGAGCATGGTGTTACCCCGCAGCCCATTTCCCCACCCTGCTCATACCCTGTGTCCAGCACAAAACCCCCTGTCCTGCCGTTACCCCTGCACCTGCCAGTACGCCGGGCCCAGGGCTCCCCTGGAACTGCCATTACTTCAGACGTCCTCTTACACCGCACTTATAGTTGCATTTCCTTGCTCCTGCATTTTATTGTTACATATTTTTATTTCCTGTTAACAGCAGCTCTCCCCATTTTCTCAGGATCTTGAAACGATGTCTGTCTTGCCACCTTCCCGTCAACCTGCACCCCGAGCCCCTGCCAGTACCCCGGCCCGAATGCTCCCTTGCCACTGCCATTGCCCCACACCTCCTCTTACACCACACTTATTGTGCCATTTCCTTGGGCCAGCCTTCTCTTTTTACGTTTTTTTTATTGGTTATGAAGATCAGCTCTCCCCATGTCTTTGGGGTCTTGGAATGAAGTCTGTCTTGCCACCTTCCCGTGAACCTGCACTCGGTAAATGCAGGTGTACTCGGTGTTTCCCCAGTTGTTCTGCACCTCCAGCTTTATGTACTGAAAGGCTCTGGAGAGCTCATGCTGTAAAGAAATCATGGGAAGAAGAAATATGGTTGCTGGGGGACAAAGAAGGTCACTACAAGTCACACACCTCCCTTTGCTGGACATGGCCCTGGTAAGAGCAGGTCTCAATGACCATCCCTTGCCTGCGCTGCACCTGGGGATGGTCTTTGTGCAACAGACCTAAGAGGAAACCTTCATTCTGCCTGGCCTTAGCCCACACGCGCTTCCTCTACCTTCAGAGGGAAGGTCTGAATGGCCTCTCTTTCCACGTCATACGTGAATGTTCCAAGGAGAGTTTCTTCTTCTCCCTCCTTCTCCACTCCCTTCAAGACAAAGCACCAGCATCAGCCTCGGGACGCCGAGGCCCAAAAGGGGCAGGCGGCACAGCAAGTGAATGCCCCTTGTCCCCGTGGCATTTTTTTCCCCACGACCCCAGCCCAAGCAGCACAGACTTACAGAAACAGTGAAGTCTCGGGGAGCGCTGCTGACCGTGCCGCTTGGGGAGACAGCCTTGGAAATGTGCTGCAGAGTGACAGCAGCTGGCCAGATGCGAGCAGGCAGCTGAATGACCACGTGCCCCCGAGAGCCTTGGAAAGCCCAGCATTGCCCAGGTATCATGTCAGGCTGCAAGCAGAACAGGACAGCAAGGAATGAGCAGGCTGTGAGGGGGACACCACTAGTGCCAGTGCCAGGGGAACTGGAAGTACAGGCAGCCCTTTGCCTATGTCTTGCATTTCTGCTCCAAAATGAAGAGCACGTGGGAGGCAGGACAGAAAAGCAGAGACCTCCTGCCCCTGCTCAAGCAGGCTCTACAGATGAATGAGGGAAGGAAGACCTGTCGGGGCCATGACATCTGCCACCTCACCCCAGACTCAGGGCTCTGCACAAACATCTCTACCGGCCCAGCAGAGATTGGTCCCACCAAATGGACTGTGAAGGAGAGACTCCTTCCCCTCACTGTTCTCTTTTGACACTTGCAAAATGCTATCTGGAGGATTTGCAGGTGCCATCCCGGAGTTTACTTCCTTGGAGTTCCACTCCTAAAGGAGTCACTGCTTTCTATCAAGTAAAAGCCTTGGGTGTGAAGAATCACTGCTAGGGACAAGAGCAGCAGTTCTGAATGCAGGACAGGTGCCCTGGCCTATCGCTGTAATTCCCAGGAAGGAACTAAAGCCCCAACGAGGATTTCTGCGCCGTTACCTGCAAAATGGTATCTGGTGGCTTTGAAGCACACAGGAACCAGAAAGCCTTGCAGAGCCAACGCTCTCCCCAGTCATAAGTGCGGGAAGTTCTCTGCAGGTCAATTACAGCGCCTGCAAAGAAGATGGAGCTGCTGCCTGCAAGGTGCCACAGCCCGGCTGCTTCCAGGGCATTTGTAACTCTGTCTGCCAGCTGGAGGCCAAGCGGAGGTCTTGCTGTGGCAACGTGCAGCACAGTGCAGCCTTCCCCTTCGGGTGGACAGGAAAGCTCAGGGAAGAGGAAGGGAACCGCTGCGTGGGCACAGAAAACTTAGAGGGCAGTGCCAGAGGCGGCAGCACGGAGCCCCAGGACAGGAGTGGGTGTGGGTCACAGACAGCCCCCCTGACACAGCCTTGCTCGTGGACCCCCACGTGTCCTTTCATCTCCCAGCACCTCGGTGAGCAGGGGCTGCCACGCAGCCTCCCTATGTTCACACACACATCATGCAGAGACTTGTCTGCCTGTGTCCTCACCTGTGGTCTGCAGAGCCCAGTCAGAGAGGGGCACTTGGCCTTCATCAAACAGGACCTCTCTCATCTGCTGCACTTCCTGGAGAAGACAGAAACAGGTAGAGGTAATCTCCACCTCAGCAGGCAGCTCAGCAGGGCTACTCCTACACCTAGCACACAGGAAAGAGAAGAGCCTGGCTAATAAAGTGCAAGAGCAACCTTGTGCAGAGACCTGAAAGGCTCCATTCTTTCACAAGTGTTTCTAGGAAACCCATGCAATGGGGAAGACCACGCGTGTGCACAGCCAGAGTGGGGCCATGGGGCAGCACAGCTTGCTCTCCACCCTCCCCACCCTCTAGCTCGGCCAGGAGATGGGCTCAGGCCCTGCCAGTGCCAGCTGCTCCCACGAAGTCCTCCTGAGCCCCAGGCCTGCTGTGGGGGCCGGGCCAGAGCTAGTCGAGTCCCCGGCACTGCAGGCAAAGCGTGTCGGGAGTCCTCTGCTCTGAGAAAGTGCCCAGCGATCCCCGTATGAGAGAAGGGAATCAATGGCAGAGAAGCTCCCCCAAAAAGCCTCTGTGCAAGGCAGGGGGGCTCCCGTAAACCAGAAGAAAGCAACAACCACCACGACTAGGGTCCTGTCAGCGCTTCCGCTCATCCAAGCCTTCCTTCACAAAATGGAGCATCACCTGCTTCATACTCCCCATCTCGGCATTCAAGCGCAAAACCTCCCCTCTGAGAAGCTCCATCTGTTTGGCCTGTTTAGCCAGCAAAGTGACCAAGTCCCTGCAGAGAGAGAGAAGCTGCTGTTTGAGAGCTGCCCGTCCCCTGCAGGGAGCCTCTAAGCCCAGAGGAGAGAAGAGCTCCCTGTGCTTGGGCCCCTTTTGCTCTGCCCGCTTTGGCAGGGCTTTCCCTTCCCCCTGCAGCTTTAGCTTTTGTGGCCGACGCAAGGAGTCTTGCTCGGACATGCAAGTGGCACATGCCCAGCTGACACTATGCCATGAAATGAGTCCCCAGACAGATATTGTCTCACCTTTCAGCGTTCAGGTCTGGAAAGAGCCATCCCAAGATCCCCTGAAAGGCAAGAGCTTTCCATGAGCAGAGCCGCTACCACAACTGCCAGAGCTTTCCTCGGAAGCTGCTGGAGGAAGCCCAGCAGGACCTGCCACTTCACTCTGGCAAGCCAGTTCAAGCTCAAGCTCAAGATCCAGCTGAAGCTTTGTTGTGCTTCCTGCTGCAGGGCATGGCAGTATTTGGGGATGTATGCCACCCATGTCAGCCCCTCTCCTTTGCAGGAGTTACCTGTCTCTCTCCACCAGGCATCTCTGTCGGTTCATCTGATAATCCTGGCAGAGTCCATGCTGGAATCATCATCACACAGTAGCCAGCAACTGAAATTCACAGCAGCAAGGAAGAGCAGGGTTACTAGGCTAATGGGACCCCCCCGTAGAGAGCATCTCTGGAGCTCCCTGAAGTGCAGGAAAGGGAAGCAGGACGGTGCCCCACTCCAGGGCACTCCAGGGCCTCCGGCCTCCAGCAGCTCTGTGCTGCTTACTGCTGGCAGCAATTTGCTCACAAATAACTCACCAATACCAACACAGGTCCCAAGGAGAGCTTTCACAAACACATTGTTCCTTAGGGGGACCCTTTTCCTACAAAAGAGGGAGTGTTACTACTAAAGTGGCAGGGCTGGCAGGCCTGGCAGGGCTTCCTACAGGAAAGTGCCACAAGAGCACCTCCACCAGACAGAGAAAAGGCCTCCAGGGAAGTGGAGAGATGTCCCAAGTGAAGAGAGAAAACAGTCCTTGTAGTGTTCTTGCTTTCTCTCTTGCTATAACAGCAAAAGTCCTCTCCTCTGAGATTAGGGACACATTGATGATTTTCTAAGGGGATAGGCCCGTGGGAGATACTCACAGGGTGGAGACACAGATGCCAGAAAGTCTCCTTATTAAGAGAAGGAGCATCGCCTGGCAGCTGGTAATACGGTGGAAGATCCCTAGGCACGAAGGAAGAGTGCAAAGTGAGGTCCCCTCCACCTCCTGTGGGGCCTCCTGCGGGATCCCCAGGCCTTTCAGCTCTGCACAGGAGGGACGCACTGAGCTGCACGTGCTGCCTCCACGGGTAAAGTAAGGGCCAAGGTTGTGCCTTGCAGAAGGACACATCGGGGAGCTGAGGAGCCGTCCCCTGCAGGCGCTGCCGCCACAGCTCAGCCAGGCTGGGTTCAGCAGTGCATCCCACGGCTACCCAGCAGCCAAACAACAGGGAAGTAGTATGTGGCTGCAGTGGAATTGTGTGCCTGCTCTAATCCCTCACCGGGACCGTGATTCTGGGATTTGTGCAGCGCAGCACAGCTCAGGCAAGTCAGGTCAGGGGGACACAGACATGGATCCGCTCCACGTGTGACACAGAGCACCAATCTCATGGGAGATGGACACGCAAGGGCGTTACGTAGAGAGACTCAGCAGCGCGACACTCACCAGCCTTTCCCCCGGCACGCTCCGTGGTGCTCACGTGGACCTCCCTGGCCACGTGGAGGGCAGCCACAGCCACCTCGGCCCTCTGCAGCACCGGGGCGTCCTGCTCCGCAGGAGCTGCCCGTGCCCCCCGGCGGCGCCCTTGCCGCGGGAGAGGCTGCCTCCTCGCCATTGCTGCGAGGAACCAGATCTTCACTCACTCCCTCACGCACACAGAGCCTTTCCACCCGATTAGGCAAAAAGACACCAAGTGCCCCAGAAGGAGCAAACCCGCTAAGCACAACGAGTCGCGAGACCGCGTTGAGCCCCGAGCAGCGGGCTGAGGGCGGCCCCGGCCCTGCGCGCCTATAAGGGCTGTCTGGCTGTGACCTCACACACACACGTGTGAGGTGGCGCGAGGCGTGATGTGATGTCACACTGCAGCATGAGCCCTGTTCACCCCCCAGAGCACTCCCTGGTGGGGACACACATCTGCCATCCTCCCGAATGGTCCCAGGGATATAGTAGGAAGAACACACTGGTAAGAACGAAGGAAGAAAGAAGAGGCTAAGGAGGAAGAGCAAAAAAAGGAAGAAAGGAGGAAGGGAAGACTGCATTGTAACTTCTGAATCAGTCGACAGGCTGAACCCCTTTCCTGCCCTCAGGAATGAGGATGAGTCCAGCCACCACCAGTCCCTCTAATCTTTGAGGATTGCCTGGAACACAAGGGCATTCATCTCTTACCAAAATTGCATCCCCCCCATCAAACCGCAACAGACACGCATCTGCCATCCTGCCAAGTGGCCCCAGACCACGCATCCCTCCTTCCCTACAGCACTGCTCTTGTCCACGCTCTTCCGTCACGGGCTGGTGGCTCTCCGTGTTTCCTTTTTCCTCCTGCGCTATTAGATTCCTCCATTAAATTGGATAACTCCTGGCAGAGAAAAGAAACCCTTTAGGCTCTTCGTCCCTGCTCTCCTTTTCTCCGGTTCTGCGACCAAGATCTTCTCCTTCACCTCTCTGCATGCTTATCTCGAAGCCTCACATGGAGTCCCACTATTATGAGAGGCCTGACAGAAAGCACTTCTTTCTTATGTGCATCAGCCTCTTAGGTCCTTTTCCTTCAATACTGGACAGTCGCCTAAGTAGCCCTTTCCAAGAAAGCCCTCTCTTGAAAAAGGGGTGGCTTCTCCAGACCTCAGGCACCCTGGTGTTTTTCACTCAGCTGCCTTGCCACACAGAGTGACAGAGAAGAACCCAATCTGGTGCCTGGAGTCAGACTTTTGTAGATTGCCCCTTTCAGAATGCTTGCCTTGGCAGCCATTTCTTGAAATTAGGGATCCACACTCTATTTGGGCTAGGTGTTGAGCAGGTGTGAGCCGCCGTCCAGCACCAAGAGTAGCTTTGTATTGATCTGAAGGAACTTTTCTGCTCGCCAACTGCCTTTTCTCTCACGCATGAATACCAGCCCCTTGCACAGCCAAATCACTACGGATTTTGTTGTTGTTCTTTCTTAGTTTTTCTTTCCATAGGTAAGGAAGTATGGTAATACTGTCTTTTGAAGAGTCATGTATTGCAGCAGGAAATATGACTCCTGTGATGAGCAGTTCTGGAGTACAGAATGCATGAGGTAGGACTTTGCTATTGCTCTGCTTTGGCCCTAGCCAGCACAGAGCCAGAGAAGTAGAGGGAGCTCTCGTGAGCCAGCCTTCTCCTGGGATGAAGGAGCAAGTGCATTTCAGAGGTCCTCATAGGATCCTCCAATAGGTTCAAGGCAGAAGTGCCACAGGGCAGCATACTGCTGTTGTGCTCTTTTTCTGGTATAAAGGTGGTGCCAGCAGGTCTCTCTGCTGCGTCCCTGTGGCATGACACAGCAACCAAGTCAATGAAAACTGCCACCACAGAGAACGGAAAACTGCACTCAGTCATGCCAAGAATGCTGAGAAGTCCATGCCTGGTCCCCAGAAATCACAGAATCACACAGAATGACCGAATGGTTGAGGTTGGAAGGGACCTCTGGAGAAGATCGAAGCCAACCCCCTGCTCCAGCAGGGACACCTAGAGCATGTGGCACAGGATTGCATTCAGATGGGTTTTCAAGGTCTCCTTCCAAAGAAGGAGATTCCACAACCTCTCTGGGCAGCCTGTTCCAGTGCTCTGCCACCCAAAGAGTAAAGCAGTTCCTCTGCCTACGGACATGAAACTTCCTGTGTTTCAATTTGTCCCCACCTTGTCCTGCCTTGTCTTCTCACTGGCCACCACTGAGAAGAGTTTCGCCCCATTCTCTTTACATCCTCCCCTCAGGTACTCGTGCATGTTGATAAGATCCCCTCAATCTTCTCTTCTCCAGGCTAAACAAGCCCAGCTCACTTAGTCTTTCCTCATACAATAGATGCTCGAGTCCCTTAATCATCTTTGTCGCTTTACGCTGGACCCTCTCTCAAAGTTGCACCTCCCCCTTGTACTGGGGAACCCAGGACTGCTCACAGGATTCCAGGTGTGGCCTCACCAGAGCTGAGTAGAGGGGCAGGATCCCCTCCCTTAACCTGCTGGCAACACTCCTCCTGATGCAGACCAGGATCCCGTTGGCCTTCTTGTCCACAAGCGCACATTGCTGCCTCATGGATAATTTGTTGTCAGCCAGGACTCCCAAACCAGGACACGGCCTGGTCATAATTCCCTGTGCAATCTGCTTTTCCTTGCCACCAGCAGGCACAGTGAATTAAACTGCCAGATCTACCTGGTCACTGGCAGAGCAAACATACCCAGCTTTTCCCCCGGCTGCAGCCTCCTCACGTGCTCAGCACCCTCCTCCAAGACCTGCATGCCCAAAACGTTGAGACTTTTTCTGTGCACGATTTGCAAGGATCAACAAATCAGCGTCTTCAACAAAGTTTTCAACAAAAGACTTCCTTCCTTTCATGGAACCAGGCATAGGCATTTCACAGGATTGTCCCTGAGAGGCTTGGTGATTGCCCATAGGCCCCCTTGCTGAGTCACTGCAAACACAAGGTGCAGATAAATCTATGTGAATCAGGTTGAGGTGGGAATGTGTTTTCTGTTCAGGTGCTAAATTTGCTTTCCTGGGTGCCCGTGGCTTTTGCCAGGCGTGTTCACCAGCCAGGCAGAGCTTCCTGCAAGAAAGTGCCTCAAGAGCACCTTCAAAGAGGAGTGCTAATGATCACGGCAAGCAGACAGATGTCCCAAGTGAAGACAGAAGCTAGTCCTTGTGCTGTGCTTGCTTTCTCTGTTGCTGTAAAAGCAGGCCACTTCCTAGTTGACATTACCCAGATGTTTCAACGCACAGACCTGTGGAGCAGCTGGGAGACATGGCAGAGATGCAGGTGCTGAACAGTCCTATTGCAGGAATATAATACCCTTCACTAGGTAGCTGGTGATATGGGAACTGTTTGCTGGTCAAAGCAAGCAGTGGAAAGTGAGGTCTCCCTCCTGTGGCCGTTCCTGTGTGATTCCCATGTCTCTCAGCTCCCCACGGCAGGGACGCACTGACCTCATGGGCTGCCTGCACAGACAGGGTCAGTGCCTTGGCTCTTGCTCGCATCAGTGGCACATTGCTGAGCTGAAGAGCCACAGAACTCCTCCTTTTCCAGATTTGAAGCTCTTGTGCCACAGATGGTCTAATGTTCCTGCTGCAAGTGTTTCTACAGGTGTGAGGCTTAGCAGTCCTAACCAAAAGGAAGCCTTGGAACCAAGTGGCCCTCTGAGGCAGCAGACTTCAGCTCGGAGGATACTCCTTGCCTGAGAACTTTGCTTCCTGCGGGGCTAGAATTTCATGTCAGCATCTGTAAGACCGCATTGTGTAATTTACTTTGCTGCTGCACAGATGCCTGGTCCCAACTGTTCAAAAGCCCACCAGTGCATTCACCAAGCATGCTGTGTACAAAGCTTTCCTCTCTGGACTCTCTGACTTCCTCACATTTTTTCCCCTTGTGAATGCGCTCCTGGCTGCCTTCATTAGAGGGGCTGAACCATCACACTGAGCCAGCCTTTCCCCCAGGGTAGTTGTGACTCTGATCCCTGCCCTTAACCAACCTTAACCTATCTCACTGCAAATCCCCTGTTCCCACAGGCCTTGAGTCCTGCCTGGGCCATTGCCCCAGGCTCGGTCATTCCACCCATGCTACCTTTGCCCCATTGCCAGCAGCACCCCTCCACTCACACGGGCACCGGGGGAGCATTGGGAGGAGCAGCTGTGGAGCAGAACCTGCCTCGGGGTTGGCTTGTGACCTGGCACCGCTCCACCTGCCCGGCTGCAAATGCTGCTCTCTTTACCACTGCCTCTGCGTCTCGCATGCACACACGCACACACGCACTTTCACAGCCCCTGCTTTCTCAGCACAATGGTGGATGATCTTTCATTTTCACAGGGACCTTTTTCAAAAGCTTGAATGAGGGCATTGAACATATACTTTCAATGGTGAACTGCAAGCCGTTGCAACTGCTGCTGTTGAAAAACCCCTCTGTTAGAGAAAAAAAAAAAAAAAAAAAAGGCCAAGAGTACAGGGGAGAATTTGTTAGCACCTCATCAGTTCACCCTTTCTCATGTGGAAGAATGTGCTCATCAGACTCGGCAGGCCACAGCTGCCTTATGAGTCTCCTTGGAGCTCATTGGAGTTCTCCTTGTAGTCTCTTTTCTTCTTTGTTCTCCTGAACAGAACCTCCAACATGCCTCCTCCATTTGGAGCACCCACAGGAGACTCATCGGTGTTGACAGAAAATCCTCCCTTTCTGTACTTTGGCATTGCAGTGGCACTGGCAGAGGAAGCGATCCAATGCTGAAGCCTTGCTCATAAAGCCCTTAACGCTCTCCACCTTGCCTTTCCCATGGTGCACACTGTCACAGCGGCGGAGTTCTAGCACTTGGGCCACAGTTCCCACGCATGAAGAAGGAGAGAGGCCAGGGGCAGCAGGCAGAGCTTCAGCCTCAGGAGGCTGAGAACAGGCCCCATGCCGTTACGTTATGCGGAGAAGACCAAAATCATGACATGAGCCTGGCCTGTGGGAGCTGGTTCCTTAAAGGAGACCCTGCACTGATGGCCCTCAAGGAAGCTCTGCTCAGCACCTGCTTCCGAGAGGGGCCTGCGCTGCCTTTGCAGGCCGGCTGTCCTTTGCTCTGAGAGGACTGTGGGGCTGGTTGTTCCAAAGAGGTTTCAAAGCGCAGCCCGCGGTGCGACCACAATGGTGATGCCCTTTTTCCCTGGCTCCATGACCATTTCACCTACTCTCACACAAGGCCTGCAGCCTTCCCTGACTGTCGCTGAGTATCCTATATCTTAATGCACCCCAGAATCCCACATGGGATCTGGGGTGTATTAAGAAGAGTGTCTCCAGCAGGTCGAGGGAGGTAATCCTGCCCCTCTACTCAGCCCTGGCGAGGCCACATCTGCAGTACTGTGTCCAGTCCTAGGCCCCCCAGTACAAGAGGGAAATGGATCTACTGGAGAGAATCCAGTGCAGGACTACAAGGATGATCAGGGGCCTGCGACATCTGTCCTTTGAGGAGAGACTGAGAGAGCTGGGCCTGTTCAGCCTGAAGAAGAGAAGGCTGAGAGGGCACCTGATCAATGTTTATAAATAGCTCAAGGGAAGGAGTGAGAAGGATGGGGCAGACCTCTTTTCAGCGGTGACCACCAACAGAACTAGAGGTAATGGCCACAAAGTGAAACAGCAAAAGTTCCACAGGAACTTAAGGGAACCACTGTTAACAGTGAGGGCGACAGAGTACTGGAACAGGCTGCCAAGAGAGGCTGTAGTATCTCCTTCTCTGCTTGGATGCAGTCCTGTGCCACATGCTCTAGGTGACCATATGTGTGCAGGGGGGTTAAACTACATGATCTCTAGAGGTCCTTACCAACCTTAATGAGTCTATGATTCTATGATCCAAAGGCAGCATCTACCCTGAGGAGAGCCTGGTGTGGGGGAATGACACCAATGCTTAGCCGTGTGGGTCGTAAGTCGCTTTTCATGTTCCTCTCTGCATTCTTCCCTGACACTGAGGTGACAGAGGAGAAGACCACATGCGCTCCCACCCCATCAACCCATCTGCCCTATGCCCTAAACGCTCTTTTGATGGAATTCGGATTGACTGCTTTGTTTGTTGCCAATCTGGAAGAGCAGATAATACTCAGATGGTCACACAAGACCAGGGAGGCTTCTAGTGTTGTCCCTTCCCTGCGCGCCTGGGAGGCCTCCTAACACGTGTGTTGTCTCTGCTGCTCCTTGGTAACAGAGACAGGCTCAGACATTCCCTGTAGCCGGAGACCTGAACAAGCGTGTGTAGGGGTGGCAGCTCCATCTGTGTCACCAGAGGCTTTTTAGAGCTGCTTCCTGCAGAGCGGAGTGTGTGGCTAATTCTTCAGAGAGTTAATTACCATGAGGAGAGCTCTCCTCCTGAGCGTGGAGGAAGACTGCCCACTCCCGCACTAAGGATCACACTGACCCCGGCCCTGACACTAAGGGCCACGCTAACTAAGGGCTGCGCTAGGTAGTTAACGGCCATGCTGAGGACTGCACGAGGCCTTGATTCCTTGCCCTCCCTGAGCACTGCTCTTGTAGGCGCGGGGCTGTCCCCGCCTTCCCTTCTGGCACCACCCCACTGCCTCAGAGCTGCCTCTCATGAAGGGCTGGCGCTGCCCGCTGGGTGAGGCAGCGCTCCCTCACACTGCCACCACCTTCCTGCTTCATGGCTTTGACCATGCTTTTACTCTTCTACAAAAGGTCCCCTGGCACAATCCTGTGCTCCAGAGCCTTCTCCTTCTCTTGTGCTGCTGAACCCAGTGTCTCTCCTGGCTTGTTTGTGTCCCAACCTTCTGTCCACTAGCTAATTAAGACAGTGGACACCTCTGTAGTGTTTTACTCGCTCAACCATAAGGCGTGTTCTCCAGAAGAAACAGTGGCAGGGCTGAAGCTTTCCATACCTTCAGCACCATGTGCAGCTTAGGAACCCCAAAGCCGTCATGTGGGACAAGAGCACACACCGTGAGCCTGGAGTGCGGAATCATTTGGGGAAAAAAAAAAAAAAAAGGCATTTTAAGCCAGTCTGCTTCTGTGGTCTTTTTGTAGCTCAGTTTCCTCCAAGCATTAGGCTCATTGTTTCACAGCCACATGGCTCTGAGCATTCACCTAGCAGGCAGAGAGCCGGAGAAGGAGCTTCTCCGCAGGAAGAGAGCCCTTGTCCCCCTTTGCACTCTATTGGGAGCACGGAGCCCATCCAGCGAGAAGATGGTCTGGAGCAACTCCTCCTTGTCTCTGAAGACTCTTCCCAGGCAAGAATGCTGCAGAGCATGAGCTGGCAGCATCTGCAGAACTGTGTGATGCTTCCAAGCCTCCGCCATGCATGGCTGTCATGTGTAACAAAAGGGCCGCACACACAGGCAGCAGCTCCTGCCTGTTTGAGAGGTGCTGCATGCAGCCCCACACTCCAGCAGCACTTTGGCCTCCCCTAGCGCTGGGCACAAGCAGCAAAGCAAGAAGCAGAAGGGAGAGCTTCAGCTGCCAAGGAGCGCTGTCGCTGGCGATCTTTGCCCATGTCACATGGGACTCCCTGACACGTGCGGATAATGGAAGGGGTCCTACTGCCGAGGCTGCTGTCCCCAGGGCTGCTGGCACCCCAGTTGTGCCCTTACCTTCTCGTGCCACTACCGGAGCCTTGCCATTAGCGCAGCCAGAGGCTGCCCGGGGTGCCCCTGCTCCAGGACTGCCAGAACAGGGGCTGCCGCTACCGCCTGCCCTGCCGTTATCCCAGACCTTCTGCTCTGCCCTGGCCTGCTGCACTCCCGGGCTCTTGTGTTCAATACGGGCCGTGCTGCTATGTGGAGCATGGTGTTACCCCGCAGCCCATTTCCCCACCCTGCTCATACCCTGTGTCCAGCACAAAACCCCCTGTCCTGCCGTTACCCCTGCACCTGCCAGTACGCCGGGCCCAGGGCTCCCCTGGAACTGCCATTACTTCAGACGTCCTCTTACACCGCACTTATAGTTGCATTTCCTTGCTCCTGCATTTTATTGTTACATATTTTTATTTCCTGTTAACAGCAGCTCTCCCCATTTTCTCAGGATCTTGAAACGATGTCTGTCTTGCCACCTTCCCGTCAACCTGCACCCCGAGCCCCTGCCAGTACCCCGGCCCGAATGCTCCCTTGCCACTGCCATTGCCCCACACCTCCTCTTACACCACACTTATTGTGCCATTTCCTTGGGCCAACCTTCTCTTTTTACGTTTTTTTTATTGGTTATGAAGATCAGCTCTCCCCATGTCTTTGGGGTCTTGGAATGAAGTCTGTCTTGCCACCTTCCCGTGAACCTGCACTCGGTAAATGCAGGTGTACTCGGTGTTTCCCCAGTTGTTCTGCACCTCCAGCTTTATGTACTGAAAGGCTCTGGAGAGCTCATGCTGTAAAGAAATCATGGGAAGAAGAAATATGGTTGCTGGGGGACAAAGAAGGTCACTACAAGTCACACACCTCCCTTTGCTGGACATGGCCCTGGTAAGAGCAGGTCTCAATGACCATCCCTTGCCTGCGCTGCACCTGGGGATGGTCTTTGTGCAACAGACCTAAGAGGAAACCTTCATTCTGCCTGGCCTTAGCCCACACGCGCTTCCTCTACCTTCAGAGGGAAGGTCTGAATGGCCTCTCTTTCCACGTCATACGTGAATGTTCCAAGGAGAGTTTCTTCTTCTCCCTCCTTCTCCACTCCCTTCAAGACAAAGCACCAGCATCAGCCTCGGGACGCCGAGGCCCAAAAGGGGCAGGCGGCACAGCAAGTGAATGCCCCTTGTCCCCGTGGCATTTTTTTCCCCACGACCCCAGCCCAAGCAGCACAGACTTACAGAAACAGTGAAGTCTCGGGGAGCGCTGCTGACCGTGCCGCTTGGGGAGACAGCCTTGGAAATGTGCTGCAGAGTGACAGCAGCTGGCCAGATGCGAGCAGGCAGCTGAATGACCACGTGCCCCCGAGAGCCTTGGAAAGCCCAGCATTGCCCAGGTATCATGTCAGGCTGCAAGCAGAACAGGACAGCAAGGAATGAGCAGGCTGTGAGGGGGACACCACTAGTGCCAGTGCCAGGGGAACTGGAAGTACAGGCAGCCCTTTGCCTATGTCTTGCATTTCTGCTCCAAAATGAAGAGCACGTGGGAGGCAGGACAGAAAAGCAGAGACCTCCTGCCCCTGCTCAAGCAGGCTCTACAGATGAATGAGGGAAGGAAGACCTGTCGGGGCCATGACATCTGCCACCTCACCCCAGACTCAGGGCTCTGCACAAACATCTCTACCGGCCCAGCAGAGATTGGTCCCACCAAATGGACTGTGGAGGAGAGACTCCTTCCCCTCACTGTTCTCTTTTGACACTTGCAAAATGCTATCTGGAGGATTTGCAGGTGCCATCCCGGAGTTTACTTCCTTGGAGTTCCACTCCTAAAGGAGTCACTGCTTTCTATCAAGTAAAAGCCTTGGGTGTGAAGAATCACTGCTAGGGACAAGAGCAGCAGTTCTGAATGCAGGACAGGTGCCCTGGCCTATCGCTGTAATTCCCAGGAAGGAACTAAAGCCCCAACGAGGATTTCTGCGCCGTTACCTGCAAAATGGTATCTGGTGGCTTTGAAGCACACAGGAACCAGAAAGCCTTGCAGAGCCAACGCTCTCCCCAGTCATAAGTGCGGGAAGTTCTCTGCAGGTCAATTACAGCGCCTGCAAAGAAGATGGAGCTGCTGCCTGCAAGGTGCCACAGCCAGGCTGCTTCCAGGGCATTTGTAACTCTGTCTGCCAGCTGGAGGCCAAGCGGAGGTCTTGCTGTGGCAACGTGCAGCACAGTGCAGCCTTCCCCTTTGGGTGGACAGGAAAGCTCAGGGAAGAGGAAGGGAACCGCTGCGTGGGCACAGAAAACTTAGAGGGCAGTGCCAGAGGCGGCAGCACGGAGCCCCAGGACAGGAGTGGGTGTGGGTCACAGACAGCCCCCCTGACACAGCCTTGCTCGTGGACCCCCACGTGTCCTTTCATCTCCCAGCACCTCGGTGAGCAGGGGCTGCCACGCAGCCTCCCTATGTTCACACACACATCATGCAGAGACTTGTCTGCCTGTGTCCTCACCTGTGGTCTGCAGAGCCCAGTCAGAGAGGGGCACTTGGCCTTCATCAAACAGGGCCTCTCTCATCTGCTGCACTTCCTGGAGAAGACAGAAACAGGTAGAGGTAATCTCCACCTCAGCAGGCAGCTCAGCAGGGCTACTCCTACACCTAGCACACAGGAAAGAGAAGAGCCTGGCTAATAAAGTGCAAGAGCAACCTTGTGCAGAGACCTGAAAGGCTCCATTCTTTCACAAGTGTTTCTAGGAAACCCATGCAATGGGGAAGACCATGCGTGTGCACAGCCAGAGTGGGGCCATGGGGCAGCACAGCTTGCTCTCCACCCTCCCCACCCTCTAGCTCGGCCAGGAGATGGGCTCAGGCCCTGCCAGTGCCAGCTGCTCCCACGAAGTCCTCCTGAGCCCCAGGCCTGCTGTGGGGGCCGGGCCAGAGCTAGTCGAGTCCCCGGCACTGCAGGCAAAGCGTGTCGGGAGTCCTCTGCTCTGAGAAAGTGCCCAGCGATCCCCGTATGAGAGAAGGGAATCAATGGCAGAGAAGCTCCCCCAAAAAGCCTCTGTGCAAGGCAGGGGGGCTCCCGTAAACCAGAAGAAAGCAACAACCACCACGACTAGGGTCCTGTCAGCGCTTCCGCTCATCCAAGCCTTCCTTCACAAAATGGAGCATCACCTGCTTCATACTCCCCATCTCGGCATTCAAGCGCAAAACCTCCCCTCTGAGAAGCTCCATCTGTTTGGCCTGTTTAGCCAGCAAAGTGACCAAGTCCCTGCAGAGAGAGAGAAGCTGCTGTTTGAGAGCTGCCCGTCCCCTGCAGGGAGCCTCTAAGCCCAGAGGAGAGAAGAGCTCCCTGTGCTTGGGCCCCTTTTGCTCTGCCCGCTTTGGCAGGGCTTTCCCTTCCCCCTGCAGCTTTAGCTTTTGTGGCCGACGCAAGGAGTCTTGCTCGGACATGCAAGTGGCACATGCCCAGCTGACACTATGCCATGAAATGAGTCCCCAGACAGATATTGTCTCACCTTTCAGCGTTCAGGTCTGGAAAGAGCCATCCCAAGATCCCCTGAAAGGCAAGAGCTTTCCATGAGCAGAGCCGCTACCACAACTGCCAGAGCTTTCCTCGGAAGCTGCTGGAGGAAGCCCAGCAGGACCTGCCACTTCACTCTGGCAAGCCAGTTCAAGCTCAAGCTCAAGATCCAGCTGAAGCTTTGTTGTGCTTCCTGCTGCAGGGCATGGCAGTATTTGGGGATGTATGCCACCCATGTCAGCCCCTCTCCTTTGCAGGAGTTACCTGTCTCTCTCCACCAGGCATCTCTGTCGGTTCATCTGATAATCCTGGCAGAGTCCATGCTGGAATCATCATCACACAGTAGCCAGCAACTGAAATTCACAGCAGCAAGGAAGAGCAGGGTTACTAGGCTAATGGGAACCCCCTGTAGAGAGCATCTCTGGAGCTCCCTGAAGTGCAGGAAAGGGAAGCAGGACGGTGCCCCACTCCAGGGCACTCCAGGGCCTCCGGCCTCCAGCAGCTCTGTGCTGCTTACTGCTGGCAGCAATTTGCTCACAAATACTCACCAATACCAACACAGGTCCCAAGGAGAGCTTTCACAAACACATTGTTCCTTAGGGGGACCCTTTTCCTACAAAAGAGGGAGTGTTACTACTAAAGTGGCAGGGCTGGCAGGCCTGGCAGGGCTTCCTACAGGAAAGTGCCACAAGAGCACCTCCACCAGACAGAGAAAAGGCCTCCAGGGAAGTGGAGAGATGTCCCAAGTGAAGAGAGAAAACAGTCCTTGTAGTGTTCTTGCTTTCTCTCTTGCTATAACAGCAAAAGTCCTCTCCTCTGAGATTAGGGACACATTGATGATTTTCTAAGGGGATAGGCCCGTGGGAGATACTCACAGGGTGGAGACACAGATGCCAGAAAGTCTCCTTATTAAGAGAAGGAGCATCGCCTGGCAGCTGGTAATACGGTGGAAGATCCCTAGGCACGAAGGAAGAGTGCAAAGTGAGGTCCCCTCCACCTCCTGTGGGGCCTCCTGCGGGATCCCCAGGCCTTTCAGCTCTGCACGGGAGGGACGCACTGAGCTGCACGTGCTGCCTCCACGGGTAAAGTAAGGGCCAAGGTTGTGCCTTGCAGAAGGACACATCGGGGAGCTGAGGAGCCGTCCCCTGCAGGCGCTGCCGCCACAGCTCAGCCAGGCTGGGTTCAGCAGTGCATCCCACGGCTACCCAGCAGCCAAACAACAGGGAAGTAGTATGTGGCTGCAGTGGAATTGTGTGCCTGCTCTAATCCCTCACCGGGACCGTGATTCTGGGATTTGTGCAGCGCAGCACAGCTCGGGCAAGTCAGGTCAGGGGGACACAGACATGGATCCGCTCCACGTGTGACACAGAGCACCAATCTCATGGGAGATGGACACGCAAGGGCGTTACGTAGAGAGACTCAGCAGCGCGACACTCACCAGCCTTTCCCCCGGCGCGCTCCGTGGTGCTCACGTGGACCTCCCTGGCCACGCGGAGGGCAGCCACAGCCACCTCGGCCCTCTGCAGCACCGGGGCGTCCTGCTCCGCAGGAGCTGCCCGTGCCCCCCGGCGGCGCCCTTGCCGCGGGAGAGGCTGCCTCCTCGCCATTGCTGCGAGGAACCAGATCTTCACTCACTCCCTCACGCACACAGAGCCTTTCCACCCGATTAGGCAAAAAGACACCAAGTGCCCCAGAAGGAGCAAACCCGCTAAGCACAACGAGTCGCGAGACCGCGTTGAGCCCCGAGCAGCGGGCTGAGGGTGGCCCCGGCCCTGCGCACCTATAAGGGCTGTCTGGCTGTGACCTCACACACACACGTGTGAGGTGGCGCGAGGCGTGATGTGATGTCACACTGCAGCATGAGCCCTGTTCACCCCCCAGAGCACTCCCTGGTGGGGACACACATCTGCCATCCTCCCGAATGGTCCCAGGGATATAGTAGGAAGAACACACTGGTAAGAACGAAGGAAGAAAGAAGAGGCTAAGGAGGAAGAGCAAAAAAAGGAAGAAAGGAGGAAGGGAAGACTGCATTGTAACTTCTGAATCAGTCGACAGGCTGAACCCCTTTCCTGCCCTCAGGAATGAGGATGAGTCCAGCCACCACCAGTCCCTCTAATCTTTGAGGATTGCCTGGAACACAAGGGCATTCATCTCTTACCAAAATTGCATCCCCCCCATCAAACCGCAACAGACACGCATCTGCCATCCTGCCAAGTGGCCCCAGACCACGCATCCCTCCTTCCCTACAGCACTGCTCTTGTCCACGCTCTTCCGTCACGGGCTGGTGGCTCTCCGTGTTTCCTTTTTCCTCCTGCGCTATTAGATTCCTCCATTAAATTGGATAACTCCTGGCAGAGAAAAGAAACCCTTTAGGCTCTTCGTCCCTGCTCTCCTTTTCTCCGGTTCTGCGACCAAGATCTTCTCCTTCACCTCTCTGCATGCTTATCTCGAAGCCTCACATGGAGTCCCACTATTATGAGAGGCCTGACAGAAAGCACTTCTTTCTTATGTGCATCAGCCTCTTAGGTCCTTTTCCTTCAATACTGGACAGTCGCCTAAGTAGCCCTTTCCAAGAAAGCCCTCTCTTGAAAAAGGGGTGGCTTCTCCAGACCTCAGGCACCCTGGTGTTTTTCACTCAGCTGCCTTGCCACACAGAGTGACAGAGAAGAACCCAATCTGGTGCCTGGAGTCAGACTTTTGTAGATTGCCCCTTTCAGGATGCTTGCCTTGGCAGCCATTTCTTGAAATTAGGGATCCACACTCTATTTGGGCTAGGTGTTGAGCAGGTGTGAGCCGCCGTCCAGCACCAAGAGTAGCTTTGTATTGATCTGAAGGAACTTTTCTGCTCGCCAACTGCCTTTTCTCCCACGCATGAATACCAGCCCCTTGCACAGCCAAATCACTACGGATTTTGTTGTTGTTCTTTCTTAGTTTTTCTTTCCATAGGTAAGGAAGTATGGTAATACTGTCTTTTGAAGAGTCATGTATTGCAGCAGGAAATATGACTCCTGTGATGAGCAGTTCTGGAGTACAGAATGCATGAGGTAGGACTTTGCTATTGCTCTGCTTTGGCCCTAGCCAGCACAGAGCCAGAGAAGTAGAGGGAGCTCTCGTGAGCCAGCCTTCTCCTGGGATGAAGGAGCAAGTGCATTTCAGAGGTCCTCATAGGATCCTCCAATAGGTTCAAGGCAGAAGTGCCACAGGGCAGCATACTGCTGTTGTGCTCTTTTTCTGGTATAAAGGTGGTGCCAGCAGGTCTCTCTGCTGCGTCCCTGTGGCATGACACAGCAACCAAGTCAATGAAAACTGCCACCACAGAGAACGGAAAACTGCACTCAGTCATGCCAAGAATGCTGAGAAGTCCATGCCTGGTCCCCAGAAATCACAGAATCACACAGAATGACCGAATGGTTGAGGTTGGAAGGGACCTCTGGAGAAGATCGAAGCCAACCCCCTGCTCCAGCAGGGACACCTAGAGCATGTGGCACAGGATTGCATTCAGATGGGTTTTCAAGGTCTCCTTCCAAAGAAGGAGATTCCGCAACCTCTCTGGGCAGCCTGTTCCAGTGCTCTGCCACCCAAAGAGTAAAGCAGTTCCTCTGCCTATGGACATGAAACTTCCTGTGTTTCAATTTGTCCCCACCTTGTCCTGCCTTGTCTTCTCACTGGCCACCACTGAGAAGAGTTTCGCCCCATTCTCTTTACATCCTCCCCTCAGGTACTCGTGCATGTTGATAAGATCCCCTCAATCTTCTCTTCTCCAGGCTAAACAAGCCCAGCTCACTTAGTCTTTCCTCATACAATAGATGCTCGAGTCCCTTAATCATCTTTGTCGCTTTACGCTGGACCCTCTCTCAAAGTTGCACCTCCCCCTTGTACTGGGGAGCCCAGGACTGCTCACAGGATTCCAGGTGTGGCCTCACCAGAGCTGAGTAGAGGGGCAGGATCCCCTCCCTTAACCTGCTGGCAACACTCCTCCTGATGCAGACCAGGATCCCGTTGGCCTTCTTGTCCACAAGCGCACATTGCTGCCTCATGGATAATTTGTTGTCAGCCAGGACTCCCAAACCAGGACACGGCCTGGTCATAATTCCCTGTGCAATCTGCTTTTCCTTGCCACCAGCAGGCACAGTGAATTAAACTGCCAGATCTACCTGGTCACTGGCAGAGCAAACATACCCAGCTTTTCCCCCGGCTGCAGCCTCCTCACGTGCTCAGCACCCTCCTCCAAGACCTGCATGCCCAAAACATTGAGACTTTTTCTGTGCACGATTTGCAAGGATCAACAAATCAGCGTCTTCAACAAAGTTTTCAACAAAAGACTTCCTTCCTTTCATGGAACCAGGCATAGGCATTTCACAGGATTGTCCCTGAGAGGCTTGGTGATTGCCCATAGGCCCCCTTGCTGAGTCACTGCAAACACAAGGTGCAGATAAATCTATGTGAATCAGGTTGAGGTGGGAATGTGTTTTCTGTTCAGGTGCTAAATTTGCTTTCCTGGGTGCCCGTGGCTTTTGCCAGGCGTGTTCACCAGCCAGGCAGAGCTTCCTGCAAGAAAGTGCCTCAAGAGCACCTTCAAAGAGGAGTGCTAATGATCACGGCAAGCAGACAGATGTCCCAAGTGAAGACAGAAGCTAGTCCTTGTGCTGTGCTTGCTTTCTCTTTTGCTGTAAAAGCAGGCCACTTCCCAGTTGACATTACCCAGATGTTTCAACGCACAGACCTGTGGAGCAGCTGGGAGACATGGCAGAGATGCAGGTGCTGAACAGTCCTATTGCAGGAATATAATACCCTTCACTAGGTAGCTGGTGATATGGGAACTGTTTGCTGGTCAAAGCAAGCAGTGGAAAGTGAGGTCTCCCTCCTGTGGCCGTTCCTGTGTGATTCCCATGTCTCTCAGCTCCCCACGGCAGGGACGCACTGACCTCATGGGCTGCCTGCACAGACAGGGTCAGTGCCTTGGCTCTTGCTCGCATCAGTGGCACATTGCTGAGCTGAAGAGCCACAGAACTCCTCCTTTTCCAGATTTGAAGCTCTTGTGCCACAGATGGTCTAATGTTCCTGCTGCAAGTGTTTCTACAGGTGTGAGGCTTAGCAGTCCTAACCAAAAGGAAGCCTTGGAACCAAGTGGCCCTCTGAGGCAGCAGACTTCAGCTCGGAGGATACTCCTTGCCTGAGAACTTTGCTTCCTGCGGGGCTAGAATTTCATGTCAGCATCTGTAAGACCGCATTGTGTAATTTACTTTGCTGCTGCACAGATGCCTGGTCCCAACTGTTCAAAAGCCCACCAGTGCATTCACCAAGCATGCTGTGTACAAAGCTTTCCTCTCTGGACTCTCTGACTTCCTCACATTTTTTCCCCTTGTGAATGCGCTCCTGGCTGCCTTCATTAGAGGGGCTGAACCATCACACTGAGCCAGCCTTTCCCCCAGGGTAGTTGTGACTCTGATCCCTGCCCTTAACCAACCTTAACCTATCTCACTGCAAATCCCCTGTTCCCACAGGCCTTGAGTCCTGCCTGGGCCATTGCCCCAGGCTCGGTCATTCCACCCATGCTACCTTTGCCCCATTGCCAGCAGCACCCCTCCACTCACACGGGCACCGGGGGAGCATTGGGAGGAGCAGCTGTGGAGCAGAACCTGCCTCGGGGTTGGCTTGTGACCTGGCACCGCTCCACCTGCCCGGCTGCAAATGCTGCTCTCTTTACCACTGCCTCTGCGTCTCGCATGCACACACGCACACACGCACTTTCACAGCCCCTGCTTTCTCAGCACAATGGTGGATGATCTTTCATTTTCACAGGGACCTTTTTCAAAAGCTTGAATGAGGGCATTGAACATATACTTTCAATGGTGAACTGCAAGCCGTTGCAACTGCTGCTGCTGAAAAACCCCTCTGTTAGGGAAAAAAAAAAAAAAAAAAGGCCAAGAGTACAGGGGAGAATTTGTTAGCACCTCATCAGTTCACCCTTTCTCATGTGGAAGAATGTGCTCATCAGACTCGGCAGGCCACAGCTGCCTTATGAGTCTCCTTGGAGCTCATTGGAGTTCTCCTTGTAGTCTCTTTTCTTCTTTGTTCTCCTGAACAGAACCTCCAACATGCCTCCTCCATTTGGAGCACCCACAGAAGACTCATCGGTGTTGACAGAAAATCCTCCCTTTCTGTACTTTGGCATTGCAGTGGCACTGGCAGAGGAAGCGATCCAATGCTGAAGCCTTGCTCATAAAGCCCTTAACGCTCTCCACCTTGCCTTTCCCATGGTGCACACTGTCACAGCGGCGGAGTTCTAGCACTTGGGCCACAGTTCCCACGCATGAAGAAGGAGAGAGGCCAGGGGCAGCAGGCAGAGCTTCAGCCTCAGGAGGCTGAGAACAGGCCCCATGCCGTTACGTTATGCGGAGAAGACCAAAATCATGACATGAGCCTGGCCTGTGGGAGCTGGTTCCTTAAAGGAGACCCTGCACTGATGGCCCTCAAGGAAGCTCTGCTCAGCACCTGCTTCCGAGAGGGGCCTGCGCTGCCTTTGCAGGCCGGCTGTCCTTTGCTCTGAGAGGACTGTGGGGTTGGTTGTTCCAAAGAGGTTTCAAAGCGCAGCCCGCGGTGCGACCACAATGGTGATGCCCTTTTTCCCTGGCTCCATGACCATTTCACCTACTCTCACACAAGGCCTGCAGCCTTCCCTGACTGTCGTTGAGTATCCTATATCTTAATGCACCCCAGAATCCCACATGGGATCTGGGGTGTATTAAGAAGAGTGTCTCCAGCAGGTCGAGGGAGGTAATCCTGCCCCTCTACTCAGCCCTGGCGAGGCCACATCTGCAGTACTGTGTCCAGTGCTAGGCCCCCCAGTACAAGAGGGAAATGGATCTACTGGAGAGAATCCAGTGCAGGACTACAAGGATGATCAGGGGCCTGCGACATCTGTCCTTTGAGGAGAGACTGAGAGAGCTGGGCCTGTTCAGCCTGAAGAAGAGAAGGCTGAGAGGGCACCTGATCAATGTTTATAAATAGCTCAAGGGAAGGAGTGAGAAGGATGGGGCAGACCTCTTTTCAGCGGTGACCACCAACAGAACTAGAGGTAATGGCCACAAAGTGAAACAGCAAAAGTTCCACAGGAACTTAAGGGAACCACTGTTAACAGTGAGGGTGACAGAGTACTGGAACAGGCTGCCAAGAGAGGCTGTGGTATCTCCTTCTCTGCTTGGATGCAGTCCTGTGCCACGTGCTCTAGGTGACCATATGTGTGCAGGGGGGTTAAACTACATGATCTCTAGAGGTCCTTACCAACCTTAATGAGTCTATGATTCTATGATCCAAAGGCAGCATCTACCCTGAGGAGAGCCTGGTGTGGGGGAATGACACCAATGCTTAGCCGTGTGGGTCGTAAGTCGCTTTTCATGTTCCTCTCTGCATTCTTCCCTGACACTGAGGTGATAGAGGAGAAGACCACATGCGCTCCCACCCCATCAACCCATCTGCCCTATGCCCTAAACGCTCTTTTGATGGAATTCGGATTGACTGCTTTGTTTGTTGCCAATCTGGAAGAGCAGATAATACTCAGATGGTCACACAAGACCAGGGAGGCTTCTAGTGTTGTCCCTTCCCTGCGCGCCTGGGAGGCCTCCTAACACGTGTGTTGTCTCTGCTGCTCCTTGGTAACAGTGACAGGCTCAGACATTCCCTGTAGCCGGAGACCTGAACAAGCGTGTGTAGGGGTGGCAGCTCCATCTGTGTCACCAGAGGCTTTTTAGAGCTGCTTCCTGCAGAGCGGAGTGTGTGGCTAATTCTTCAGAGAGTTAATTACCATGAGGAGAGCTCTCCTCCTGAGCGTGGAGGAAGACTGCCCACTCCCACACTAAGGATCACACTGACCCCGGCCCTGACACTAAGGGCCACGCTAACTAAGGGCTGCGCTAGGTAGTTAACGGCCATGCTGAGGACTGCACGAGGCCTTGATTCCTTGCCCTCCCTGAGCACTGCTCTTGTAGGCGCGGGGCTGCCCCCGCCTTCCCTTCTGGCACCACCCCACTGCCTCAGAGCTGCCTCTCATGAAGGGCTGGCGCTGCCCGCTGGGTGAGGCAGCGCTCCCTCACACTGCCACCACCTTCCTGCTTCATGGCTTTGACCATGGTTTTACTCTTCTACAAAAGGTCCCCTGGCACAATCCTGTGCTCCGGAGCCTTCTCCTTCTCTTGTGCTGCTGAACCCAGTGTCTCTCCTGGCTTGTTTGTGTCCCAACCTTCTGTCCACTAGCTAATTAAGACAGTGGACACCTCTGTAGTGTTTTACTCGCTCAACCATAAGGCGTGTTCTGCAGAAGAAACAGTGGCAGGGCTGAAGCTTTCCATACCTTCAGCACCATGTGCAGCTTAGGAACCCCAAAGCCGTCATGTGGGACAAGAGCACACACCGTGAGCCTGGAGTGCGGAATCATTTGGGGAAAAAAAAAAAAAAAAAGGCATTTTAAGCCAGTCTGCTTCTGTGGTCTTTTTGTAGCTCAGTTTCCTCCAAGCATTAGGCTCATTGTTTCACAGCCACATGGCTCTGAGCATTCACCTAGCAGGCAGAGAGCCGGAGAAGGAGCTTCTCCGCAGGAAGAGAGCCCTTGTCCCCCTTTGCACTCTTTTGGGAGCACGGAGCCCATCCAGCGAGAAGATGGTCTGGAGCAACTCCTCCTTGTCTCTGAAGACTCTTCCCAGGCAAGAATGCTGCAGAGCATGAGCTGGCAGCATCTGCAGAACTGTGTGATGCTTCCAAGCCTCCGCCATGCATGGCTGTCATGTGTAACAAAAGGGCCGCACACACAGGCAGCAGCTCCTGCCTGTTTGAGAGGTGCTGCATGCAGCCCCACACTCCAGCAGCACTTTGGCCTCCCCTAGCGCTGGGCACAAGCAGCAAAGCAAGAAGCAGAAGGGAGAGCTTCAGCTGCCAAGGAGCGCTGTCGCTGGCGATCTTTGCCCGTGTCACGTGGGACTCCCTGACACATGCGGATAATGGAAGGGGTCCTACTGCCGAGGCTGCTGTCCCCAGGGCTGCTGGCACCCCAGTTGTGCCCTTACCTTCTCGTGCCACTACCGGAGCCTTGCCATTAGCGCAGCCAGAGGCTGCCCGGGGTGCCCCTGCTCCAGGACTGCCAGAACCGGGGCTGCCGCTACCGCCTGCCCTGCCGTTATCCCAGACCTTCTGCTCTGCCCTGGCCTGCTGCGCTCCCGGGCTCTTGTGTTCAATACGGGCCGTGCTGCTGTGTGGAGCATGGTGTTACCCCGCAGCCCATTTCCCCACCCTGCTCATACCCTGTGTCCAGCACAGAACCCCCTGTCCTGCCGTTACCCCTGCACCTGCCAGTACGCCGGGCCCAGGGCTCCCCTGGAACTGCCATTACTTCAGACGTCCTCTTACACCGCACTTATAGTTGCATTTCCTTGCTCCTGCATTTTATTGTTACATATTTTTATTTCCTGTTAACAGCAGCTCTCCCCATTTTCTCAGGATCTTGAAACGATGTCTGTCTTGCCACCTTCCCGTCAACCTGCACCCCGAGCCCCTGCCAGTACCCCGGCCCGCATGCTCCCTTGCCACTGCCATTGCCCCACACCTCCTCTTACACCACACTTATTGTGCCATTTCCTTGGGCCAGCCTTCTCTTTTTACGTTTTTTTTATTGGTTATGAAGATCAGCTCTCCCCATGTCTTTGGGGTCTTGGAATGAAGTCTGTCTTGCCACCTTCCCGTGAACCTGCACTCGGTAAATGCAGGTGTACTCGGTGTTTCCCCAGTTGTTCTGCACCTCCAGCTTTATGTACTGAAAGGCTCTGGAGAGCTCATGCTGTAAAGAAATCATGGGAAGAAGAAATATGGTTGCTGGGGGACAAAGAAGGTCACTACAAGTCACACACCTCCCTTTGCTGGACATGGTCCTGGTAAGAGCAGGTCTCAATGACCATCCCTTGCCTGCGCTGCACCTGGGGATGGTCTTTGTGCAACAGACCTAAGAGGAAACCTTCATTCTGCCTGGCCTTAGCCCACACGCGCTTCCTCTACCTTCAGAGGGAAGGTCTGAATGGCCTCTCTTTCCACGTCATACGTGAATGTGCCAAGGAGAGTTTCTTCTTCTCCCTCCTTCTCCACTCCCTTCAAGACAAAGCACCAGCATCAGCCTCGGGACGCCAAGGCCCAAACGGGGCAGGCAGCACAGCATGCGAATGCCCCTTGTCCCCGCGGCATTTTTTTCCCCACGACCCCAGCCCAAGCAGCACAGACTTACAGAAACAGTGAAGTCTCGGGGAGCGCTGCTGACCGTGCCGCTTGGGGAGACAGCCTTGGAAATGTGCTGCAGAGTGACAGCAGCTGGCCAGATGCGAGCAGGCAGCTGAATGACCACGTGCCCCCGAGAGCCTTGGAAAGCCCAGCATTGCCCAGGTATCATGTCAGGCTGCAAGCAGAACAGGACAGCAAGGAATGAGCAGGCTGTGAGGGGGACACCACTAGTGCCAGTGCCAGGGGAACTGGAAGTACAGGCAGCCCTTTGCCTATGTCTTGCATTTCTGCTCCAAAATGAAGAGCACGTGGGAGGCAGGACAGAAAAGCAGAGACCTCCTGCCCCTGCTCAAGCAGGCTCTACAGATGAATGAGGGAAGGAAGACCTGTCGGGGCCATGACATCTGCCACCTCACCCCAGACTCAGGGCTCTGCACAAACATCTCTACCGGCCCAGCAGAGATTGGTCCCACCAAATGGACTGTGAAGGAGAGACTCCTTCCCCTCACTGTTCTCTTTTGACACTTGCAAAATGCTATCTGGAGGATTTGCAGGTGCCATCCCGGAGTTTACTTCCTTGGAGTTCCACTCCTAAAGGAGTCACTGCTTTCTATCAAGTAAAAGCCTTGGGTGTGAAGAATCACTGCTAGGGACAAGAGCAGCAGTTCTGAATGCAGGACAGGTGCCCTGGCCTATCGCTGTAATTCCCAGGAAGGAACTAAAGCCCCAACGAGGATTTCTGCGCCGTTACCTGCAAAATGGTATCTGGTGGCTTTGAAGCACACAGGAACCAGAAAGCCTTGCAGAGCCAACGCTCTCCCCAGTCATAAGTGCGGGAAGTTCTCTGCAGGTCAATTACAGCGCCTGCAAAGAAGATGGAGCTGCTGCCTGCAAGGTGCCACAGCCAGGCTGCTTCCAGGGCATTTGTAACTCTGTCTGCCAGCTGGAGGCCAAGCGGAGGTCTTGCTGTGGCAACGTGCAGCACAGTGCAGCCTTCCCCTTCGGGTGGACAGGAAAGCTCAGGGAAGAGGAAGGGAACCGCTGCGTGGGCACAGAAAACTTAGAGGGCAGTGCCAGAGGCGGCAGCACGGAGCCCCAGGACAGGAGTGGGTGTGGGTCACAGACAGTCCCCCTGACACAGCCTTGCTCGTGGACCCCCACGTGTCCTTTCATCTCCCAGCACCTCGGTGAGCAGGGGCTGCCACGCAGCCTCCCTATGTTCACACACACATCATGCAGAGACTTGTCTGCCTGTGTCCTCACCTGTGGTCTGCAGAGCCCAGTCAGAGAGGGGCACTTGGCCTTCATCAAACAGGGCCTCTCTCATCTGCTGCACTTCCTGGAGAAGACAGAAACAGGTAGAGGTAATCTCCACCTCAGCAGGCAGCTCAGCAGGGCTACTCCTACACCTAGCACACAGGAAAGAGAAGAGCCTGGCTAATAAAGTGCAAGAGCAACCTTGTGCAGAGACCTGAAAGGCTCCATTCTTTCACAAGTGTTTCTAGGAAACCCATGCAATGGGGAAGACCATGCGTGTGCACAGCCAGAGTGGGGCCATGGGGCAGCACAGCTTGCTCTCCACCCTCCCCACCCTCTAGCTCGGCCAGGAGATGGGCTCAGGCCCTGCCAGTGCCAGCTGCTCCCACGAAGTCCTCCTGAGCCCCAGGCCTGCTGTGGGGGCCGGGCCAGAGCTAGTCGAGTCCCCGGCACTGCAGGCAAAGCGTGTCGGGAGTCCTCTGCTCTGAGAAAGTGCCCAGCGATCCCCGTATGAGAGAAGGGAATCAATGGCAGAGAAGCTCCCCCAAAAAGCCTCTGTGCAAGGCAGGGGGGCTCCCGTAAACCAGAAGAAAGCAACAACCACCACGACTAGGGTCCTGTCAGCGCTTCCGCTCATCCAAGCCTTCCTTCACAAAATGGAGCATCACCTGCTTCATACTCCCCATCTCGGCATTCAAGCGCAAAACCTCCCCTCTGAGAAGCTCCATCTGTTTGGCCTGTTTAGCCAGCAAAGTGACCAAGTCCCTGCAGAGAGAGAGAAGCTGCTGTTTGAGAGCTGCCCGTCCCCTGCAGGGAGCCTCTAAGCCCAGAGGAGAGAAGAGCTCCCTGTGCTTGGGCCCCTTTTGCTCTGCCCGCTTTGGCAGGGCTTTCCCTTCCCCCTGCAGCTTTAGCTTTTGTGGCCGACGCAAGGAGTCTTGCTCGGACATGCAAGTGGCACATGCCCAGCTGACACTATGCCATGAAATGAGTCCGCAGACAGATATTGTCTCACCTGTTAGCATTCAGGTCCGGAAAGAGCCATCCCAGGAGCCCCTGAAAGGCCAAAGATTTCCGTCAGCAGAGCCGCTACCACAACTGCCAGGGCTTCCCTCAGACGCTGCTGGAGGAAGCCCAGCAGGACCTGCCACTTCACTCTGGCAAGCCAGTTCAAGCTCAAGCGCAAGCTCAAGATCCAGCTGAAGCTTTGTTGAGCTTCCCGCTGCAGGGCATGGCAGTATTCGGGGATGGATGCCACCCACATCAGCCCCTCTCCTTTGCAGGAGTTACCTGTCTCTCTCTACCAGGCATCTCTGTTGGTTCATCTGATAATCCTGGCAGAGTCCATGCTGGAATCATCATCACACAATAGCCAGCAACTGAAATTCACAGCAGCAAGGAAGAGCAGGGTTACTAGGCTAATGGGAACCCCCTGTAGAGAGCGTCTCTGGAGCTCCCTGAAGTGCAGGAAAGGGAAGCAGGACGGTGCCCCGCTGCAGGGCACTCCAGGCCCTCCAGCCTCCAGCAGCTCTGTGCTGCTAACTGCTGGCAGCTCTTTGCTCACAAATACTCACCAATACCAACACAGGTCCCAAGGAGAGCTTTCACAAACACATTGTTCCTTAGGGGGACCCTTTTCCTACAAAAGAGGGAGTGTTACTACTAAAGTGGCAGGGCTGGCAAGCCTGGCAGGGCTTCCTACAGGGAAGTGCCACAAGAGCACCTCCACAAGAGGGAGAAAAGGCCTCCAGGGAAGTGGAGAGATGTCCCAAGTGAAGAGAGAAAACAGTCCTTGTAGTGTTCTTGCTTTCTCTCTTGCTATAACAGCAAAAGTCCTCTCCTCTGAGATTAGGGGCACATTGATGATTTTCTAAGGGGATAGGCCTGTGGGAGATACTCACAGGGTGGAGACACAGATGCCAGAAAGTCTCCTTATTAAGAGAAGGAGCATCGCCAGGCAGCTGGTAATACGGTGGAAGATCCCTAGGCACGAAGGAAGAGTGCAAAGTGAGGTCCCCTCCACCTCCTGTGGGGCCTCCTGCGGGATCCCCAGGCCTTTCAGCTCTGCACGGGAGGGACGCACTGAGCTGCACGTGCTGCCTCCATGGGTAAAGTAAGGGCCAAGGTTGTGCCTCGCAGAAGGACACATCGGGGAGCTGAGGAGCCGTCCCCTGCAGGCGCTGCCGCCACAGCTCAGCCAGGCTGGGTTCAGCAGTGCATCCCACGGCTACACAGCAGCCAAACAACAGGGAAGTAGTATGTGGCTGCAGCGGAATTGTGTGCCTGCTCTAATCCCTCACCGGGACCATGATTCTGGAATTTGTGCAGCGCAGCACAGCTCGGGCAAGTCAGGTCAGGGGGACACAGACATGGATCCGCTCCACGTGTGACACAGAGCACCAATCTCATGGGTGGTGGACACGCGAGGGCGTTACGTAGAGAGACTCAGCAGCGCGACACTCACCAGCCTTTCCCCAAGCGCGCTCCGTGGTGCTCACGTGGACCTCCCTGGCCACGCGGACGGCAGCCACAGCCACCTCGGCCCTCTGCAGCACCGGGGCGTCCTGCTCCGCAGGAGCTGCCCGTGCCCCCCGGCGGCGCCCTTGCCGCGGGAGAGGCTGCCTCCTCGCCATTGCTGCGAGGAACCAGATCTCCACTCACTCCCTCACGCACACAGAGCCTTTCCACCCGATTAGGCAAAAAGACACCAAGTGCCCCAGAAGGAGCAAACCCGCTAAGCACAACGAGTCGCGAGACCGCGTTGAGCCCCGAGCAGCGGGCTGAGGGTGGCCCCGGCCCTGCGCGCCTATACGGGCTGTCTGGCTGTGACCTCACACACACACGTGTGAGGTGGCGCGAGGCGTGATGTGATGTCACACTGCAGCATGAGCCCTGTTCACCCCCCAGAGCACTCCCTGGTGGGGACACCCATCTGCCATCCTCCCGACTGGCCCCAGGGATATAGGAGGAAGAACGCACTGGTAAGAACGAAGGAAGAAAGAAGACGCTAAGGAGGAAGAGAAAATAAGGAAAAAAGGAGGAAGGGAAGACTGCATTGTAACTTCTGAATCAGTCGACATGCTGAACCCCTTTCCTGCCCTCAGGAATGAGGATGAGTCCAGCCACCACCAGTCCCTCTAATCTTTGAGGATTGCCTGGAACACAAGGGCATTCATCTCTTACCAAAATTGCGTCCCCCCATCAAACCGCAACAGACACGCATCTGCCATCCTGCCGAGTGGCCCCAGACCACGCGTCCCTCCTTCCCTACAGCACTGCTCTTGTCCACACTCTTCCGTCACGGGCTGGTGGCTCTCCGTGTTTCATTTTTCCTCCTGCGCTATTAGATTCCTCCATTAAATTGGATAACTCCTGGCAGAGAAAAGAAACCCTTTAGGCTCTTCGTCCCTGCTCTCCTTTTCTCCGGTTCTGCGACCAAGATCTTCTCCTTCACCTCTCTGCATGCTTATCTCGAAGCCCCACATGGAGTCCCACTATTATGAGAGGACTGACAGAAAGCACTTCTTTCTTATGTGCATCAGCCTCTTTGGTCCTTTTTCTTCAATACTGGACAGTCGCCTAAGTAGCCCTTTCCAAGAAAGCCCTCTCTTGAAAAAGGGTGGCTTCTCCAGACCTCAGGCACCCTGGTATTTTTCACTGAGCTGCCTTGCCACACAGAGTGACAGAGAAGAACCGAATCTGGTGTCCGGAGTCAGACTTTTGTAAATTGTCCCTTTCTTGGATGCTTGCCTTGGCAGCCATTTCTTGAAATTAGGGATCCACACTCTATTTGGGCTAGGTGTTGAGCAGGTGTGAGCCGCCGTCCAGCACCAAGAGTAGCTTTGTATTGATCTGAAGGAACTTTTCTGCTCGCCAACTGCCTTTTCTCCCACAGGGGATTACCATCCCCTTGCACAGCCAAATCACTACGGATTTTGTTGTTGTTCTTTCTTAGTTTTTCTTTCCATAGGTAAGGAAGTATGGTAATACTGTCTTTTGAAGAGTCATGTATTGCAGCAGGAAATATGACTCCTGTGATGAGCAGTTCTGGAGTACAGAATGCATGAGGTAGGACTTTGCTATTGCTCTGCTTTGGCCCTAGCCAGCACAGAGGCAGAGAAGTAGAGGGAGCTCTCGTGAGCCAGCCTTCTCCTGGGATGAGGGAGCAAGTGCATTTCAGAGGTCCTCATAGGATCCTCCAATAGGTTCAAGGCAGAAGTGCCACAGGGCAGCATACTGCTGTTGTGCCCTTTTTCTGGTGTAAAGGTGGTGCCAGCAGGTCTCTTTGCTGCATCCCTGTGGCATGACACAGCAACCAAGTCAATGAAAAATGCCACCACAGAGAACGGAAAACTGCACTCAGTCATGCCAAGAATGCTGAGAAGTCCATGTCTGGTCCCCAGAAATCACAGAATCACACAGAATGACCGAATGGTTGAGGATGGAAGGGACCTCTGGAGAAGATCGAAGCCAACCCCCTGTTCCAGCAGGAACACCTAGAGCATGTGGCACAGGATTGCATCCAGATGGGTTTTCAAGGTCTCCTTCCAAAGAAGGAGATTCCACAACCTCTCTGGGCAGCCTGTTCCAGTGCCCTGCCACCCAAAGAGTAAAGCAGTTCCTCTGCCTATGGACATGAAACTTCCTGTGTTTCAATTTGACCCCACCTTGTCCTGTCTTCTCTTCTCACTGGCCACCACTGAGAAGAGTTTCGCCCCATTCTCTTTACATCCTCCCCTCAGGTACTTGTGCATGTTGATAAGATCCCCTTAATCTTCTCTTCTCCAGGCTAAACAAGCCCAGCTCGCTTAGTCTTTCCTCATACAATAGATGCTCGAGTCCCTTAATCATCTTTGTCGCTTTACGCTGGACCCTCTCTCAAAGTTGCACCTCGCCCTTGTAGTGGGTAGCCCAGGACTGCTCACAAGATTCCAGGTGTGGCCTCATCAGAGCTGAGTAGAGGGGCAGGATCCCCTCCCTTATCCTGCTTGCAACACTCCTCCTGATGCAGGCCAGGATCCTGTTGGCCTTCTTGTCCACAAGCGCACATTGCTGCCTCATGGATAATTTGTTGTCAGCCAGGACTCCCAAACCAGGACACGGCCTGGTCATAACTCCCTGTGCAATCTGCTTCCCCTTGCCACCAACAGGCATAGTGAAATAAACTGCCAGATCTACCTGGTCACTGGCAGAACAAACATACCCAGCTTTTTCCCCCAGCTGCAGCCTCCTCACGTGCTCAGCACCCTCCTCCAAGACCATGCGTGTGGAAGGGGCCCCTGCATGCCCAGAACATTGAGACTTTTTCTGTGCACGATTTGCAAGGATCAACAAATCAGCGTCTTCAACAAAGTTTTCAACAAAAGACTTCCTCCCTTTCATGGAACCAGGCATAGGCATTTCACAGGATTGTCCCTGAGAGCTTGGCAATTGCCCATAGGCCCCCTTGCTGAGTCACTGCAAACACAAGGTGCAGATAAATCTATGTGAATCAGGTTGAGGTGGGAATGTGTTTTCTGTTCAGGTGCTAAATTTGCTTTCCTGGGTGCCCGTGGCTTTTGCCAGGCGTGTTCACCAGCCAGGCAGAGCTTCCTGCAAGAAAGTGCCTCAAGAGCACCTTCAAAGAGGAGTGCTAATGATCACGGCAAGCAGACAGATGTCCCAAGTGAAGACAGAAGCTAGTCCTTGTGCTGTGCTTGCTTTCTCTGTTGCTGTAAAAGCAGGCCACTTCCTAGTTGACATTACCCAGATGTTTCAACGCACAGACCTGTGGAGCAGCTGGGAGACATGGCAGAGATGCAGGTGCTGAACAGTCCTATTGCAGGAATATAATACCCTTCACTAGGTAGCTGGTGATACGGGAACTGTTTGCTGGTCAAAGCAAGCAGTGGAAAATGAAGTCTCCCTCCTGTGTCCGTTCCTCTGTGATTCCCATATCTCTCAGCTCCGCACGGCAGGGACGCACTGACCTCATGGGCTGCCTGCACAGACAGGGTCAGTGCCTTGGCTCTTGCTCGCATCAGTGGCACATTGCTGAGCTGAAGAGCCACAGAACTCCTGCTTTTCCAGATTTGAAGCTCTTGTGCCACAGATGGTCTAATGTTCCTGCTGCAAGTGTTTCTACAGGTGTGAGGCTTAGCAGTCCTAACCAAAAGGAAGCCTTGGAACCAAGTGGCCCTCTGAGACAGCAGACTTCAGCTCAGAGGATACTCCTTGCCTGAGAACTTTGCTTTCTGCCGGGCTAGGATTTCATGTCAGCATCTGTGAGACCGTATTTTATAATTTACTTTGCTGCTGCACAGATGCCTAGTCCCAACTGTTCAAAAGCTCACCAGTGCACTCACCAAGCATGCTGTGTACAAAGCTTTCCTCTCTGGACTCTCTGACTTCCTCACATTTTTTCCCCTTGTGAATGAGCTCCTGGCTGCCTTCATTAGAGGGGCTTTTACCCTGAACCATCACACCGAGCCAGCCTTTCCCCCAGGGTAGTTGTGACGCTGATCCCTGCCCTTAACCAACATTAACCTATCTCACTGCAAATCCCCTGTTCCTGTGTTAGGTCCGGTATCCAAATTGACAGGGAGAGGGACAACCACCATAGATATATTGTCTTTTATTAATAGAAGAAAGATAATAAGTATTACCAGCTAGCTGGAGTCCGGGCTTTCCCACGCAGGGGTCACACCACGGACCCCGACCACTTCGGGCGCCTCTCTTTTATACCGTTCTTACCCAAGAGCGTTCCCCCTCCCGTTTTCCTGTTTTGCATTCTTGTTAATGTTATCTATTTTGCTGAATTAAAACATCTGGATAAGCAGCCCCTCTATTATCCTGATTGAGGGCAGGGCACCCTAACCCCGCCACATATCAAGGGTCCAGACCTTGCCATGAGCAGGGCATCCTGACCCTGCCATCTATCAAGGGTTCTGCCCCTGCCATGAGCAAGGCATCCGGACTCCGCCAGTTATCATGGGTCCTTGTGCTCTAAGACTCAGCTTATTCTACATTAGCTATTTAACCCCTACCTTCCCTGCTAATGCACCCTATATTCCCCCCTTTTTCTTTTGCTAATATCAGAGAATCCTTTCTCGATCTTTCTGAGTTTGTCGCATGAACATTATGTGCATAGAATTAACTCGATTTGTAGCTTTTTCCATTACCCCCATTACACATTTCCACATTATACAGATACACAGTAACAGTAATAACAGAATTACAAATACGCGTAATCCTTCTTTTATCAGTCCTGATATCCATCCAGGTAACCCTTCAAACAATGACTCTAGCCATTCGTCCATCAGTCCCTCTTCCCGCGTTATCTTCTGAGTGTGTTCCTTGAGCCAGCGCAATTGTTGTCGAATCGATTGGCTATGGTCCGCCAGGTTAAAACAACATAGTCCTTCAAACTCTTCACATCCTTGTCCATGAGCGAGGAGCAAGAAGTCTATAGCTGCTCTGTCCTGTAGTAATGCATGTCGCAGGCTGTTCTGATCGAGCAGGAGTTGTTCCAATACCTCGGTTGTCGCATTTGCTTGTTTCTCACTCCAACAGGCTAACTTTGAAAGTTCCCTTAATGCATTTCCTGCTGCAGCTCCTGGCACAAAGATAGCTAAGGCGACCCGCGCAGTTACAGGTATTAATTGTACATTATCATTACATTCCGGTGTTAAACCAAGGGAACGCTTTTGCCTTCTTTGTTCCCGCTTCATAATTAACAACTTAGCTCTAGACGGGGCTATCATTGCCAGTTGCCCTAAATAACACGGTCCCCCATAGGCATTCTTAGGTATTCCCTGCGATGCTCTATCCCCACAAATTAAAAACACTCCATCTGGCAAGGCCTTAGCAGTATCATTATTCCATAGTAAATCTGTCCTATTATGTACCTGTCCTGATGGATCCCCCCCATATGCTCCTAAGGGTAATCCCGCAGGGTACCGTTCTCGTAACCCATCGACTGTCCCATTTATCCCACAGAATGTCCCGTTTGCATATATGGGACCGAAGGTTCCGTCTCCTCCTATGGTCTTACGCCAGTCGAATATTGGGTCGGGAGATACATCAGTCCAACCCGAAGCATTCCACCATTGGGGCCTAGGGCCTCCTTTAATTATAATGTTCCATTGTGCCAGGAGTCTCACTCCTCCCTTTTCTCCAAAAAACTTGTCCCCAAACATAAAACACGTTTGGGTCCAATTATTGGAACTATTTCCAATCGCTTGTGCCCCCATCAAATTGAGCTCTTGGGGGTCCCAAGGCAATGAGGTATTTAATCCCTTAATTAGCCTTACGGCACATTCTGAGGCACTTACTACCCCTGAACAGTTTCCCGTAGATACCTTTTTAAAACTGTTGTCATCAAATCCCGGCTTCCCAAACAAGCAGGTTCTGAATGGATTACTAGCGGTGGTGAGGGACAGGCAGAATTCCTGATTCCCCGTGTTATTTGCCCAAGTCACCCACATATTACTTCTCTCTTCTATGTTGTATAACCCATTAGAACACTTCAGAATCATAGTTAGCAGGACCATAAATACCCAAATTGTGTTACTGTACATTTTTCCTAATTAATTTCAATTTCAGAGGATTTTTACTATTCCTTCGGACCTCCCACTCCTCTGCTTTCTTCCGCTCTTCTTTATTTAGCTTCCGGACGTGGGAATGGTGAATCCAAGGTCCTGTTCCATCGACCTTAACGGCAGTGGGTGTTACTAAAATTACTAAGTAAGGTCCCTTCCATCTGCTTTCTAATGTTTTTGGGTTATGCCTTTTTACCCACACCCAATCTCCAGGTTCGATATCCATTTCTGACCCCTTCTGATTTCTTTTATACCAATTTTGTAGTAATGGGAATAACTCATCTTGTATTTCTTTTAAGATCTGCATCTCTTTCCTCATTCCTGAGTTTTTAGTTATTCCCTTCCTTATCTCTAAGGGATATACTGGGGGTAGGGTCCCAAACATTATTTCAAATGGTGTAAAGTCTAGTACATATGGAGTTATCCGAACCCGGTATAGGGCAAAAGGTAGCATTGCTACCCAGTTCTCTTCAGTCTCTTTTACTAGCTTAGCAAGGGTTTCCTTTAAGGTTCTGTTCATCCTTTCCACCTGACCCAAACTTTGAGGATTATATGCACAATGCAATTTCCAGTTGGTTCCCAGTGCTCGGGCTAATTCCTGTGTAACCCTTGCCACAAAAGCTGGTCCATTATCAGACCCAATGCTCACCGGTATCCCATATCTGGGGATTATTTCTTCCAAAAGTATTTTCGCTACCACCTGGGCTGTTTCTTGCTTAGTGGGAAAGGCCTCCACCCACCCTGAGAAGGTGTCTACTAATACCAACAGATATCTATATCCGTATTTACCTGGTTTTATTTCTGTAAAATCTACTTCCCAATGCCTTCCAGGTTCATCACCCCTTTCCCTTATACCTTCATGTACCTTCCTGACCCTCGATGGTTTCATTTCCTGACATGCTTGACATCCCTCTATCATCCCTCTTAATATTTTCCTCTGATCTTGGAATCTCAACCCGAACTTTTCTATTAACAGTCCCATTTTTCTTTCCCCTAAGTGTGTGGTACTGTGTAACTGTTGCGCCATCTTCTGTCCCAACCGCTTAGGAATTAACATTCTTCCTTCTGTATCGTAATGTCCTTCTCCTGCTTCAAAAAATCTCCTAGCCATTTCCCTCTGGTGTTTCTGATCCTCCCTTCTTATTCTCTCCTGTTTTTCTTCTGGAGTCTCCCTGTTGTTGTACACTTTCTCTGCTACCTTTAAAAGATCCTGTAATGTTTGGTCCCCCAACCTCTCAATCTTTTGTAATTTCCTTCTTACATCCGGTGCAGCTTGATTTACAAATGCCAAGATGACAGCTGCCCGATTCTCCTCCTTCATAGGATCTAAAGGAGTGAATTGTCTAAACGCCTCTAATATTCTCTCTAAGAAAGCGGCAGGGCTTTCCTCTGCTTCCTGCCTAACAGCATTTACTTTTGCTAAGTTAGTAGGTTTACGCGCTGCCGCCCGCGACCCTGCCATTAACGTTTGCCGGTATGTTCGAAGACGCTCCCTACCTTCAGGTTGTTCAAAATCCCGCAGTGGTCTTACCAATGGGAATCCTTCATCGATAAGGTTCTGCTGACCGGTGGGTCTCCCGTCCTCTCCCGGCACCAACTTTCACGCCTCGGTCAGGATCCTTTCACGCTCTTCGGTCGTAAACAGCACTTTTAAAAGCTGCTGACAGTCATCCCAGGTAGGGTTGTGCGTAAACAAGATGGATTCTAATAAATCGATTAACGCCCCCGGTTTCTCGGAAAAGGAGGGGTTTTGACTTTTCCAATTATACAAATCGCTAGAAGAGAATGGCCAGTATTGATACGTACGCTGTCCCTGTGGCCCAGTTGCTCCAATCGTTCTAACTGGGAAGGCATGGGTGGTACTTGATATTCCCTCTTCATCTTCTCTTTGATGAGATCGTGTCCTATATGCGGGACCCCTATCTTCCCTTTTCTCCCTTCTCCCCCTTCTTTGATCACTACTACTCGCCTCCCTTTGTGCCTCGGGCAGAGGTACGTAAGGGGGGGAGTTATGCCTACTTTCTTCGTCTAATATTTCTGGATATAAGGTCGAATCTGGTAGTACTGCTTTTTTCCCTTCCTTTCTCACTACGTAAATATCAACTTTTCCGTCTTTTCTATCCTCCCCCAAAAGAGGTTTCAGCCATGGGGGTGGATACAGAACCAAATCCTCCCATGTGATTATATATGGAAATTGATCTGGGTGTCCTTCTGACCCAGGTCTCATTATTACCTCTTTTACTCTCCTTATTAATTCTAAATCTAAACTTCCCTCTCTTGGCCAGCCTACGTCAAAACTTGGCCACTCACTTTTACAAAATGCCTCCCATCGGTTTTTATACACTTCTACAGACAAATTATGTGCCCAACGTTTAACATATCCAAAATGATTTAACATAAATGACAAAGGGGTGGATTTCCCTTGTCCCATTGTATCAAGCTCGTCGCTTAGTAAACCAGTAAGGGCGATTATTAACAGAATTCTCCCTTCCCACACCGGTCTCCTTTCGTTAAGGAGATACGGTGTTCCCAAATAACCTAACCAACCACCCTTCCTTCTCGTGGGAGTCTGAGGGACGTCTCCCTCAGACTCCAGCCGACTATCCTTCGGTGCATCCACCTGGATTTCTGTCGGCTCACTCTCACCCCCTGAGGCCTCCCTTGACTTATTATCTTTCTCTATCTATTTCTCCTCCCCTGCATTCGGATCTCGGACGAGACCCCAAATGTTAGGTCCAGTATCCGAATTGACAGGGAGAGGGACAACCACCATAGATATATTGCCTTTTATTAACAGAAGAAAGATAATAAGTATTACCAGCTAGCTGGGGTCCGGGCTTTCCCACGCAGGGGTCACACCACGGACCCCGACCACTTCGGGCGCCCCTCTTTTATACCGTTCTTACCCAAGAGTGTTCCCCCTCCCGTTTTCCTGTTTTGCATTCTTGTTAATGTTATCTATTTTGCTGAATTAAAACATCTGGATAAGCAGCCCCTCTATTATCCTGATTGAGGGCAGGGCACCCTAACCCCGCCACATATCAAGGGTCCAGACCTTGCCATGAGCAGGGCATCCTGACCCTGCCATCTATCAAGGGTTCTACCCCTGCCATGAGCAAGGCATCCAGACTCCGCCAGTTATCATGGGTCCTTGTGCTTTAAGACTCAGCTTATTTTACATTAGCTATTTAACCCCTACCTTCCCTGCTAATGCACCCTACACCTGCAGGCCTTGAGTCCTGCCTGGGCCATTGCCCCAGGCTCGGTCATTCCACCCATGCTACCTTTGCCCCATTGCCAGCAGCACCCCTCCAAGCACAGGGGCACCGGAGCAGCATTGGGAGGAGCAGCTGTGGAGTAGAACCTGCCTCGGGGTTGGCTTGTGACCTGGCACCGCTCCACCTGCCCGGCTGCAAATGCTGCTCTCTTTACCACTGCCTCTGCGTCTCGCATGCACACACGCACACACGCACTTTCGCAGCCCCTGCTTTCTCAGCACAATGGTGGATGATCTTTCATTGTCACAGGGACCTTTTTCAAAAGCTTACATGAGGGCAATGAACATATGCTTTCAATGTTGAACATGCAAGTCATTGCAGCTGCTGCTGTTGAAAAACCCTTCTGTTAGGGGAAAAAAAAAAAAAAGGCCAAGAGTACAGGGGAGAATTTGTTAGCACCTCATCAGTTCACCCTTTCTCATGTGGAGGAATGTGCTCATCAGACTTGGCAGGCCGCAGCTGCCTTATGAGTCTCCTTGGAGCTCATTGGAGTTCTCCTTGTAGTCTCTTTTCTTCTTTGTTCTCCTGAGACCTCCAACATGCCTTCTCCATTTGGAGCACCCACAGGAGACTCATCGGTGTTGACAGAAAATCCTCCCTTTCTGTACTTTGGCATTGCAGTGGTACTGGCAGAGGAAGCGATCCAATGCTGAAGCCTTGCTCATAAAGCCCTTAACGCTCTCCACCTTGCCTTTCCCGTGGTGCACACTGTCACAGCGGCAGAGTTCTAGCACTTGGGCCACAGTTCCCACGCATGAAGAAGGAGAAAGGCCAGGGGCAGGAGACAGAGCTTCAGCCTCTGGAGGCTGAGAACGGGCCCCGTGCCATTACGTTATGCGGAGAAGACCAAAATCATGAAATGAGCCTGGCCTGTGGGAGCTGGTTCCTTAAAGGAGACCCTGCACTGATGGCCCTCAAGGAAGCTCTGCTCAGCACCTGCTTCCGCGAAAGGCCTGCCTTGCCTTTGCAGGCCGGCTGTCCTTTGCTCTGAGAGGACTGTGGGGTTGGTTGTTCCAAAGAGGTTTCAAAGGGCAGCCCGCAGTGCAACCACAATGGTGATGCCCTTTTTCCCTGGCTCCATGACCATTTCACCTACTCTCACACAAGGCCTGCAGCCTTCCCTGACTGTCGTTGGGTATCCTATATCTTAATGCACCCCAGAATCCCACATGGGATATGGGGTGCATTAAGAAGAGTGTCTCCAGCAGGTCGAGGGAGGTAATCCTGCCCCTCTACTCAGCCCTGGCGAGGCCACATCTGCAGTACTGTGTCCAGTGCTAGGCCTCCCAGTACAAGAGGGAAATGGATCTACTGGAGAGAGTCCAGCGAAGGGCCACAAGGATGATCAGGGGCCTGCAACATCCGCCCTATGAGGAGAGACTGAGGGAGCTGGGCCTGTTCAGCCTGAAGAAGAGAAGGCTGAGAGGGCACCTGATCAATGTTTATAAATAGCTCAAGGGAAGGAGTGAGAAGGATGGGGCAGACCTCTTTTCAGCGGTGGCCACCAACAGAACTAGAGGTAATGGCCACAAAGTGAAACATGAAAAGTTCCACAGGAACTTAAGGGAACCACTGTTAACAGTGAGGGTGACAGAGTACTGGAACAGGCTGCCAAGAGAGGCTGTGGAATCTCCTTCTCTGGAGATCTTCAAAACCCGCTTGGATGCAGTCCTGTGCCACGTGCTCTACATGACCATATGTGTGCAGGGGGGTTAAACTACATGATCTCTAGAGGTCCTTTCCAACCTTAACGATTCTATGATTCTAATATCCAAAGGCAGCATCTGCCCTGAGGAGAGCCTGGTGTGGGGGAATGACACCAATGACTTAGCTGTGTGGGTCGTAAGTCGCTTTTCATGTTCCTCTCTGCATTCTTCCTTGACACTGAGGAGAAGACCACGTGCGCTCCCACTCCATCAACCCATCTGCCCTATGCCCTGAACGCTCTTTTGATGGAATTCAGATTGACTGCTTTGTTTGTTGCCAATCTGGAAGAGCAGATAATACTCAGATGGTCACACAAGGCCTGGGAGGCTTCTACTGTTGTCCCTTCCCCGCGCCCCTGGGAGGCCTCCTAACACGTGTGTTGTCTCTGCTGCCCCTTGGTAACAGTGACAGGCTCAGACATTCCCTGTAGCCGGAGACCTGAACAAGCGTGTGTAGGGGTGGCAGCTCCATCTGTGTCACCAGAGGCTTTTTAGAGCTGCTTCCTGCAGAGTGGAGTGTGTGACTAATTCTTCAGAGAGTTAATTACCATGAGGAGAGCTCTCCTCCTGAGCGTGGAGGAAGACTGCCCACTCCCGCACTAAGGATCACACTGACCCTGGCCCTGACACTAAGGGCCACGCTAAGGGCTGCGCTAGGTAGTTAATGGCCATGCTAAGGACTGCACGAGGCCTTGCTTCCTCGCCCTCCCTGAGCACTGCTCTTGTAGGCACGGGGCTGCCCTCGCCTTCCCTTCTGGCATCACCCCACTGCTTCAGAGCTGCCTCTCATGAACGGCTGGCGCTGCCCGCTGGGTGAGGCAGTGCTCCCTCACACTGCCACCACCTTCCTGCTTCATGGCTTTGACCATGCTTTTACTCTTCTACAAAAGGTCCCCTGGCACAATCCTGTGCTCCGGAGCCTTCTCCTTCTCTTGTGCTGCTGAACCCAGTGTCTCTCCTGGCTTGTTTGTATCCCAACCTTATGTCCACTAGCTAATTAAGACAGTGGACACCTCTGTAGTGTTTTACTCGCTCAACCATAAGGCGTGTTCTCCAGAAGAAACAGTGGCAGGGCTGAAGCTTTCCATACCTTCAGCACCACGTGCAGCTTAGGAACCCCAAAGCCGTCATGTGGGCCAAGAGCACACACCGTGAGCCTGGAGTGCGGAAGCATTTGGGGAAAAAAAAAAAAAAAAAAAAGGGCATTTTAAGCCAGCCTGCTTCTGTGGTCTTTTTGTAGCTCAGTTTCCTCCAAGCATCAGGCTCATTGTTTCACAGCCACGTGGCTCTGAGCATTCACCTAGCAGGCAGAGAGCCGGAGAAAGAGCTTCTCCGCAGGAAGAGAGCCCTTGTCCCCTTTTGCACTCTTTTGGGAGCACGGAGCCCATCCAGCGAGAAGATGGTCTGCAGCAACTCCTCCTTGTCTCTGAAGACTCTTCCCAGGCAAGAATGTGGCAGAGCATGAGCTGGCAGCATCTGCAGAACTGTGTGATGCCTCCAAACCTCCGCCATGCATGGCTGTCATGTGTCACAAAAGGGCCGCACACACAGGCAGCAGCTCCTGCCTGTTTCAGAGGTGCTGCACGCAGACCCACACTCCAGCAGCACTTTGGCCTCCCCTAGCGCTGGGCACAAGCAGCAAAGCGAGAAGCAGAAGGGAGAGCTTCAGCTGCCAAGGAGCGCTGTCGCTGGCGATCTTTGCCCATGTCATGTGGGGCTCCTGACACGTGCCGATAATGGAAGGGGTCCTACTGCCGAGGCTGCTGTCCCCAGGGCTGCTGGCACCCCAGTTGTGCCCTTACCTTCCCGTGCCACTACCGGAGCCTTGCCATTAGCGCAGCCAGAGGCTGCCCGGGGTGCCCCTGCTCCAGGACTGCCAGAACAGGGACTGCCCCTACCGCCTGCCCTGCCGTTATCCCAGACCTTCCGCTCTGCCCTGGCCTGCTGCGCTCCCGGGCTCTTGTGTTCAATACGGACCGTGCTGCTATGTGGAGCATGGTGTTACCTCCCGGGCCATTTCCCCACCCTGCTCATACTCTGTGTCCAGCACAGAACCCTCTGTCCTGCCGTTACCCCAGCGCCTGCCAGTACCCCGGGCCCAGGGCTCCCCTGGAACTGCCATTACTTCAGACGTCCTCTTACGCCGCACTTATAGTTGCATTTCCTTGCTCCTGCATTTTATTGTTACATATTTTTATTTCCTATTAACAGCAGCTCTCCCCATTTTCTCAGGATCTTGGAACGACGTCTGTCTTGCCACCTTCCCGTGAACCTGCACCCCCAACCCCTGCCAGTACCCCGGGCCGAGTGCTCCCTTGCCACTGCCATTGCCCCACACCTCCTCTTACACCACACTTATTGTGCCATTTCCTTGGGCCAGCCTTCTCTTTTTACGTATTTTTATTGGTTATGAAGATCAGCTTTCCCCATGTCTTTGGGGTCCGGGAATGAAGTCTGTCTTGCCACCCTTCCGTGAACCTGCACTCGGTAAATGCAGGTGTGCTCCGTGTTCCCCCAGTTGTTCTGCACCTCCAGCTTTATATACTGAAAGGCTCTGGAGAGCTCATGCTGTAAAGAAATCATGGGAAGAAGAAATATGGTTGCTGGGGGACAAAGAAGGTCACTACAAGTCACACACCTCCCTTTTCAGGACATGGCATTGGTAAGAGCAGGTCTCAATGACCATCCCCCGCCTACGCTGCACCTGGGGATGGTCTTTGTGCAACAGGCCTAAGGGGAAACCGTCATTCTGCCTGGCCTTAGCCCACCCACGCTTCCTCTACCTTCAGAGGGAAGGTCTGAATGGCCTCTCTTTCCACATCATATGTGAATGTGCCAAGGAGAGTTTCTTCTTCTCCCTCCTTCTCCACTCCCTTCAAGACAAAACACCAGCATCAGCCTCGGGACGCCAAGGCCCAAACGGGGCATGCAGCACAGCAAGTGAATGCCCCTTCTCCCTGTGGCATTTTTTTCCCCACAACCCCAGCCCAAGCAGCACAGACTTACAGAAACAGTGAAGTCTCGGGGAGCGCTGCTGACCGTGCCGCTTGGGGAGACAGCCTTGGAAATGTGCTGCAGAGTGACAGCAGCTGGCCAGATGCGAGCAGGCAGCTGAATGACCACGTGCCCCCGAGAGCCTTGGAAAGCCCAGCATTGCCCAGGTGTCATGTCAGGCTGCAAGCAGAACAGGACAGCAAGGAATGGGCAGGCTGTGAGGGGGGACACCACCAGTGACAGTGCCAGGGAAACTGGAAGCACAGGCAGCCCTTTGCCTACATCTTGCATTTCTGCTCCAAAATGAAGAGCACGTGGGAGCCAGGGCAGAGAAGCAGAGACCTCCTGCCCCTGCTCAAGTGGGCTCTACAGATGAATGAGGGAAGGAAGACCTGTCGGGGCCATGACATCTGCCACCTCACCCCAGACTCAGGGTTCTGCCCAAACATCTCTACCGGCCCAGCAGAGTTTGCTCCCACCAAATGGACTGTGAAGGAGAGACTCCTTCCCCTCACTGTTCTCTTCTGACACCTGCAAAATGCTATCTGGAGGATTTGCAGGTGCCACCCCGGAGTTTACTTCCTTGGAGTTCCACTCCTAAAGGAGTCACTGCTTTCTATCAAGTAAAAGCCTTGGGTGTGAAGAATCACTGCTGGGGACAAGAGCAGCAGTTCTGAATGCAGGACAGGTGCCCTGGCCTATCACCATGATTCCCAGGAAGGAACTAAAGCCACACTGAGGATTTCTGCACTGTTACCTGCAAAATGGTATCTGGTGGCTTTGCAGCACATAGGAACCAAAAGGCCTTGCAGAGCCAACGCTCTCCCCAGTCGTAATTGCGGGAAGTTCTCTGCAGGTCAATTACAGCGCCTGCAAAGAAGATGGAGCTGCTGCCTGCAAGGTGCCACAGCCCGGCTGCTTCCAGGGCATTTGTAACACTGCCTGCCAGCTGGAGGCCAAGCGGAGGTCTTGCTGTGGCAACGCGCAGCACAGTGCAGCCTTCCCCTTCGGGTGGACAGGAAAGCTCAGGGGAGAGGAAGAGAGCCACTGCGTCGACACAGAAAACTTGGAGGGCAGTGCCAGAGGCAGTAGCACAGAGCACCAGGGCAGGAGTGGGTGTGGGTCACAGACAGCCCCTCTGCCACAGCCTTGCTCGTGGACCCCCACGTGTCCTTTCATCTCCCAGCACCTCGGTGAGCAGGGGCTGCCACGCAGCCTCCCTGTGTTCACACACACATCACGCAGAGACTTGTCTGCCTGTGTCCTCACCTGTGGTCTGCAGAGCCCAGTCAGAGAGGGGCACGTGGCCTTCATCAAACAGGGCCTCTCTCATCTGCTGCACTTCCTGGCAAAGACAGAAACAACTAGAGGTAATCTCCACCTCAGCAGGCAGCTCAGCAGGGCTACTCCTAGAACTAGCACACAGGAAAGAGAAGAGCCTGGCTAATAAAGTGCAAGAGCAACCTTGTCCAGAGACCTGAAAGGCTCCATTCTTTCGCAAGTGTTTCTAGGAAACCCATGCAATGGGGAAGACCATGCGTGAACACAGCCAGAGTGGGGCCATGGGGCAGCACAGCTTGCTCTCCACCCTCCCCACCCTCTAGTTCAGCCAGGAGATGGGCTCAGGCCCTGCCAGTGCCAGCTGCTCCCACGAAGTCCTCCTGAGCCCCAGGCCTGCTGTGGGGGCAGGCCAGAGCTAGTCGAGTCCCCGGCACTGCAGGCAAAGCGTGTCGGGAGTCCTCTGCTCCGAGAAAGTGCCCAGCGATCCCCGTCTGGGAGAAGGGAATCAATGACAGAGAGGCAGGGGGGCTCCCGTAAACCAGAAGAAAGCAACAACCACCACGACTAGGGTCCTGTCAGCGCTTCCGCTCATCCAAGCCTTCCTTCACAAAATGGAGCATCACCTGCTTCATACTCCCCATCTCAGCATTCAGGCGCAAAACCTCCCCTCTGAGAAGCTCCATCTGTTTGGCCTGTTTAGCCAGCAAAGTGACCAAGTCCCTGCAGAGAGAGAGAAGCTGCTGTTTGAGAGCTGCCCGTCCCCTGCAGGGAGCCTCTAAGCCCAGAGGAGAGAAGAGCTCCCTGTGCTTGGGCCCCTTTTGCTCTGCCCGCTTTGGCAGGGCTTTCCCTTCCCCCTCCAGCTTTAGCTTTTGTGGCCAACGCAAGGAGTCTTGCCCGGACACGCAAGTAGCACATGCCCAGCTGACACTATGCCATGAAATGAGTCCCCAGGCAGATATTGTCTCACCTGTTAGCATTCAGGTCCGGAAAGAGCCATCCCAGGAGCCCCTGAAAGGCCAAAGATTTCCGTCAGCAGAGCCGCTACCACAACTGCCAGGGCTTCCCTCAGACGCTGCTGGAGGAAGCCCAGCAGGACCTGCCACTTCACTCTGGCAAGCCAGTTCAAGCTCAAGCGCAAGATCCAGCTGAAGCTTTGTTGTGCTTCCTGCTGCAGGGCATGGCAGTATTCGGGGATGTATGCCACCCACATCAGCCCCTCTCCTTTGCAGGAGTTACCTGTCTCTCTCTACCAGGCATCTCTGTTGGTTCATCTGATAATCCTGGCAGAGTCCATGCTGGAATCATCATCACACAATAGCCAGCAACTGAAATTCACAGCAGCAAGGAAGAGCAGGGTTACTAGGCTAATGGGACCCCCTGTAGAGAGCGTCTCTGGAGCTCCCTGAAGTGCAGGAAAGGGAAGCAGGACGGTGCCCCACTCCAGGGCACTCCAGGGCCTCCGGCCTCCAGCAGCTCTGTGCTGCTTACTGCTGGCAGCTCTTTGCTCACAAATACTCACCAATACCAACACAGGTCCCAAGGAGAGCTTTCACAAACACATTGTTCCTTAGGGGGACCCTTTTCCTACAAAAGAGGGAGTGTTACTACTAAAGTGGCAGGGCTGGCAGGCCTGACAGGCCTTCCTACAGGAAAGTGCCACAAGAGCACCTCCACAAGAGGGAGAAAAGGCCTCCAGGGAAGTGGAGAGATGTCCCAAGTGAAGAGAGAAAACAGTCCTTGTAGTGTTCTTGCTTTCTCTCTTGCTATAACAGCAAAAGTCCTCTCCTCTGAGATTAGGGACATACTGATGATTTTCTAAGGGGATAGGCCTGTGGGAGATACTCACAGGGTGGAGACACAAATGCCAGAAAGTCTCCTTATTAAGAGAAGGAGCATCGCCAGGCAGCTGGTAATACGGTGGAAGATCCCTAGGCACGAAGGAAGAGTGCAAAGTGAGGTCCCCTCCACCTCCTGTGGGGCCTCCTGCGGGATCCCCAGGCCTTTCAGCTCTGCACGGGAGGGACGCACTGAGCTGCACGTGCTGCCTCCACGGGTAAAGTAAGGGCCAAGGTTGTGCCTCGCAGAAGGACACATCGGGGAGCTGAGGAGCCTTCCCCTGCAGGCGCTGCCGCCACAGCTCAGCCAGGCTGGGTTCAGCAGTGCATCCCACGGCTACACAGCAGCCAAACAACAGGGAAGTAGTAGGTGGCTGCAGCTGAATTGTGTGCCTGCTCTAATCCCTCACCGTGACCATGATTCTGGGATTTGTGCAGCGCAGCACAGCTCGGGCAAGTCAGGTCAGGGGGACACAGACATGGATCCGCTCCACGTATGACATGGGTGGTGGACACGCGAGGGCGTTACGTAGAGAGACTCAGCAGCGCGACACTCACCAGCCTTTTCCCCAGCGCGCTCCGTGGTGCTCACGTGGACCTCCCTGGCCACGTGGAGGGCAGCCACAGCCACCTCGGCCCTCTGCAGCACCGGGGCGTCCTGCTCCGCAGGAGCTGCCCGTGCCCCCCGGCGGCGCCCTTGCCGCGGGAGAGGCTGCCTCCTCGCCATTGCTGCGAGGAACCAGATCTCCACTCACTCCCTCACGCACACAGAGCCTTTCCACCTGATTAGGCAAAAAGACACCAAGTGCCCCAGAAGGAGCAAACCCGCTAAGCACAACGAGTCGCGAGACCGCGTTGAGCCCCGAGCAGCGGGCTGAGGGTGGCCCCGGCCCTGCGCGCCTATAAGGGCTGTCTGGCTGTGACCTCACAAACACACGTGTGAGGTGGCGCGAGGCGTGATGTGATGTCACACTGCAGCATGGGCACAGGACATGGCCCGGAGCACTGCCTTGCAGGGACACACATCTGCCATCCTCCCAAGTAGCCCCAGCCCACTTGTCCATCCTACCCTAGACCACCGCTCTTGTCCACACTCATCTTTCATGGGCTGGTTATTCGCCTTGTTTCAATTTTCCTCCTGCACTATTAGATTCCTTTATTAAATTGGATACCTCCTGGCAGGGAAAAGAAAACTTTTAGGCTCTTCTTCCCTGCTCCCCTTTTCTCCTTTTCTGAGACCAAGAGCTTCTACTTTACCTCTCTATATGCCTACCTGCTGCAAACAAACAGCCTATGGGCTTCAAGAACTGCTGAACAACACTGTCTCTTATATTAGCCCTGGTGCTCTTTCCTGACTAAGAGTCTGACACAAGCTGAAGATAATGTGACATCACTCTTTGTTTATAAGATAAGATTATTTAAGGCAGCGCTATTCCAGACCCAAAAAACCTTCACAGACTGTGAGTGTCTGAAGCAGGAGCAGGACGTTCCATAGTGTATTAGTGCCCAAACTTTTCCATCCCCACTCCCACCACCTGGGCAGTACAGACCGGAGTATCCTCTAAGGACAGAGTAACATCTGCACTGCAGGCGGAGCTATCACAAACAAGAGGCGATGGTCAGACCCCATGCAGTTCCACAGGCAGATTCCTTGGTCTGTTGCAGTCTCTAATCTCACTGCATTTGTTGCAGAAATTACACCCCACTCATATCAGGATGGGTGGAGACTTTCTGTTAAGGAAGTGTTGCCTGACATTGACAATCGACTCCGTCCGCCGAGGCGGCCAGGCACGTCCAACCCGTGCCCGGGCCAAAGAGCACAGACACCAATATGAGGATGCTGCAAATGGCGTTTAATATACGCAGGCTGGATCTTATAAAGGTAGCAAAGGCGGAAGCATGCCTATATAGCCAATAAGCGTTGCTCTTTACCTAATATGGCATATGCCTTACTTCCCTATTCTTCCCGTACATCGCGAGATCTTCCAAGCGCCGTACCCTACAGGAAGTCTGTTTTTCTAGTCTTTGATCTTGTATGTCATTTTGTCACATTATAGCCTCATATATATAATCACAATATTATTAGAAGTGTAACAGAAAGCACTTCTTTATTATGTGCATCAGGCTCTTAGGACCTATTTGAATACAAGGGAGAGAGTAAGGATTAGCTAAGTAGGTACCAGGAAGAACATGAGAGTGCACTTGTCCTTGGACGAGCAGATCCTTATTAAGCAGCTTAATTGCTCTAAGGATTGAAAAGCATGTTTCATTCATACTCTGAATGTTCAGTAAATATCTAAACACTATTTCAAAACTATAATGCATGCCTTTCTTAGATCCTAACTGTTCTTAGTAGGGACTGACTGTTATGTAAAATTAATTATAATCAATCAGTGTCTATGTGTTTTTAATGCTGTGCTTTTAATTTGTAATGTGCGTGGAACTGCTATCAGGAAAAAATATACAGGAATAAGGGTTGGACTGCTGATTTCAGTGAATAGCAAATTCAGTGCTCATTCTCCCTGCAGGACATTCAATCAACAAAATAGCTGTGAACTCAATGTCTGCAGCCTGGTATTCCTTTCCTCTTTGAGCCACTCTCACTTACTATGATCTATCACAGTTGTGGTTTGTAGTGGGGACAAGTTTGCTAAGAGATGAATCCCCTTGCATTCCAGCTGATCCTCAAAGGTTAGAGGGACTAGGGGCAGCTGGACTTATCACTTAATAGGGATACCAAATACTGTGGTAGCTATAGACCTGACTCTGGCAGTACCGGATTCACGAACTGTCTGTCAACTGTAGGTCCAACTGTCTTCAAAACAAGTAGCTGAGTTCACAAATAGCATGATTTATTCAAATGCAACATTTACAAAGCTGGTTTCAGCTGGTACAGCAAATTCTCTACTACAGAGTAGGGTTCTTAGCTGCCTTTAATGTAGAAATGCACTATAACCACTCACCCAAGATGATGGGAGAGGAGTCAAGGAGTCTCCTCAGGTGGTGTCCCAGCCCAAGGGCAGAAAGGCAGGTTCAGCCCATCAACTGATCCCAGAAGTTACCATGGAGTCTTCCCCAACTTCTTCCCTCCTTAGTTTTATGTATTTTTAGATTTAAGTGGACCTTGAGTGACTTGAGTCATACTTACTTTTGTTACCGATTGGTGTAAGTCCCTCATTCTCATTTAAATGTACAATCAGTTGAAAAACTGGAGAGCATGCTCAGTGAGAAATGGTCATACCTTGGAAATGGGTGACTTTTGGGATGGAGGTGTGTTGGTATTATAATGAGGTTATAATGAGTAAAATTTCAAGCAAAGTCTATCTGAAGAGATTGATCTGCCACCATTAATCTGATGGTCTGACAGTAATCTCCACAGAGACACTTCTAAATAAATTAAACATCTGAGCTCTTCTTTTTTTTTCCGCCCCCCCCCCCCAAATTCTGGTTATAATCAAGCCTCATTTTCACCTAATATATATTAAGTGGCTTCATACCCAATCTTACTGTATGGAGGATGCTGGGCTTCAAAAGTCACAACAGGCATCCCATTAGCAATTTAGGCAGAGCAGATAGAAACTGAATGAACTGAAAACTCAGCTCTCCTTTACCCAACATGTCAGGCAGTGCAGGGATGCTTAAGATGCTAATGCTGGTCTTGGACTTCTTTCTTGTAGACAGAGTTCTTCATCTTCCAAGGCTATCTGCCAGGAGTATCTTTCACAAGTGAAAAATTGACATGAAGAAAAAACACTTTGCCTGTGGTTAAGCAAAATGAACCACTCATCATCTAGATGGCATCTACTGAGCAGTAGGGAGAAAGATCAGATTATGAGGAGTGAGGGAAGGGAGTAAGGAGCCTTCCCACCACCCATTTTCTCTCTCCCCTCCAGGTATTAGCACCATATCTATACAGTATGTGGCAGCTTTAGGCTTTGATACTCTCTTCCTCCTTGCACCACTCTGTCACATCTACAAATTTCATGTAACCACAGGCACTGAATACCTGTGAGTTTTCCACTGCATATTTCAAAATCCAGCTCTACTGGGCAGAAAATGATGGTCATCTTATTTACACTACCTCAGTATCTCCACTTCTATCTGTCTTCTCACTACCATCACCAGTAGACCCTTGCTAACAAAACATTTATTTTTAAAGACAAACATGGGTGACAGCAAAACACACCTACTCCCAGGGCTTGATGACTCCTGAGAAATAAACTTATATCCGAAGGTAGGAATAAATTACTAAATCAAATTTAAAACATTTAAAAAGTCTCAATTACAGAAACATTCAGAATAAAACAATAAATAAAAGAGAAAAAAAAAGAGATATACTAACTTGAGGGCAGAGAGAGAGGAATGGGAGGCAAAAAGTACATGCTTATTTCTCTGATGTCTCCTGCACCACTATGGGAGACAGGAGTTAGCATGTTCAACAGGGTAATCTCAAATTGGGTAGAGCAGATAAGGCCTGAGCCAGGCCTCACTACTAACCACAAGCTGATGTCTAGAACATCGACTAAATACAGTGCACTTTTGCTGCTGACTGACCATACATATCTCAGAAGACACTTGAACATACACATCTTGGACAGACACTTCTGCACACTCGTGTGTATAGGAGAAAAGTCATTATTACCTAGAAACATTTTGTGGTTTTGATCTGGAATGTATTACTCCTTAAGTAATTTATATTTCAACTAAGTGCTAAATATTTGCAAATTAGTTTCTTCCAAAGTACTAAAAATTGATAATCACTGTAAAATAATGAGTTAGACCTTAGAGAGTCCTTTGTTAGTCTTACATTCACCATGATAAGCATTTCTTCTCATTTAATGGAAACAGCAAAAGACTCTGCATAGGATTAGTCAGCAGTAGTTCCCTGGCAGGTCAGCTGAAAATTCCTTCTGCACGGCACTTTGAACAACAGTAAAGATAAGCTCAGAGGCACCATAAGTGGAAGACTTCCTTTCCAAGATGGGCAGTTTTCATGATGAAGCACTGTCTCCCCATCCATGTATCTAGCCTGTTCTCAGGCCAGCAACAGGCAGCACAGTACACTTGCCATCACTGAAGTGAGCATTGGTACCCTATAATTCTTTATTCCTCCTCCTGGAGTAGAGGACATTTAAAGCACAGGGCCTCCCGCTCAGTCCTCCTTTGGCTGCCTTTCCAACAGAAGGCATAAGACACATCATGGGATGTGGCTAGCAGAGAATGTGCACTCATAATATGAACTCTTCTCGCAGCGCAGAGCTAAGCTAGATCGGCCAAGCTCTGTTTTCTCCGCGTGCTGTTTCCTCTCTGACCTCTTCCTGACATGGATCTTAGCTAGAGAGCAGAAACTGAAAACCCTTCACACTCCCTGTATTACCTCTCAGTTGGATCAAGAAGATCAGGAAATGAAGTTTGAACATGAATTCCTCTCTCCTCTAATTAATTAAACTGCAGCCTTCAGACAACACAAACAGCAGGAGGCAGTATGACCAGCACTGTCCTCAGTAACATGTCACAAGGCAGCTCCCGCTCCAGCTGCCTTGTCACAAGGTGCTCCTGCACACAGGATAAGCCTGCCCACAGCTGCTAAGCTTACAGATGGCTGACATCACCCAAACACCCTTGAGACAGTACTCGCTTTTCTCCTATAACTAAATGCACTACATTCCTGTCCTGACCTCTCAAGAGCCACAGAAGGATACTGCTGTGGAGTGAATTTTGGAGGAAAATGGCCGCCTATTGAACCAGCCATAGGAGACGTTGGAGTAAGAACACAGCGCAGAACAAAAGGTTAATCTGAACCTGTGGCCTAAGGGAAGATCCACGGAGCCTGACAACAACCAATCAGGAGAAAGGCTCTAGCCAATCAGATGAGAGGGGAGCGTAGGCACCCGGGAACGGAACTGGTATATAAGGGACGGCTTTGTTTCAATAAACTGTTTTTTCAGGTTGATTCACATTGCATCGTTCTGAGCCCACGGTTTTTCTCTCCTCATACGGCGTACTCTTTTTCATTTCCACACCCTACACTCACCTCAGTATAGACTTAGGAACACTTGCACTGAAGTTTTCTGAGCACTGCATTGCTTTTCCAAGCTGTACTTTTCCTCATGCTTTCCCTTGCAGAGTATTTTCACTGGTGTCCATAAATATGGGTAAAGTCTACCTCACATAAATGTATGTAGAGCTGAAAAGGCAATATTAATCTATGTCTGAGCCTAAGTCAAAGTCAGCCAGGCACACCACTTGCAGTACTGTCTGATTTTGTTACTAATTAGGAGTAATTGGTGTAAAGGAGAGAGCAGGGGCCACTGTGGTACCAGGGGAAAACTGGTTGTGCATTCTCAGATACCGCTTTATCAAAGTCCAACACATCTGTCCCCCAGCTGTCTTTAAGGAGTTTTGGCCCGCTAATATTTTCTAGCAAATCATCTGCTGGTTTAAATACCACAAGTCTCACCTGCTGCTCCTGACATTTGTAACACTTCACACTCTCAAAGCACTTTACTAAGCTAATGAATTCATCCTTGTCACGAGCTTGTGCCATAAAATGTATTTCAATTATGCTGCCAGGACATTAAGAGAAATAGTAACGACTGAAACTGTATACTGAAGACTGGTGCACTTGCTATACTAGACTCCTTCTTTTTCCATTCTGATGACCTGACTTTCAGTTTCTTCTAATCTTATTTTAGTTTAACCATCCGAGCTGAAACTATATATACCAGTTGTCTACCAAGGCCTGATAGGCCCCTTAACTTTAAGAGGAAAGTTTTGTCAAAAGAGATTTATTATTTCTAGGAGCGTGACTGAAGAATTTGTTGCTTTACCAAAGTTCAAAAGCACTGGCAGCACACCCCTGAGCAATGTTGAAGATTCCTTAGGCTGGGTGGAAATGTAGTGTGTGGCGGGCAGACGGGGGTCAGAAATGATGGCAGACCACAGCGCAGGTCGGTCACAGGCAGCAGTGAGGCGAAGGTGCTGCATGTCTGCAGCCGCGGGGACGGACCAAGGTGTTGCACCGAGATTAGGCTGAGCATCCAGCAAGAAATGCAACGTCACCCACTGCGGCCCATGTCAACAAACTCTCTTCAACCCAGAATCACAAATAACATTCTCTCTCCTACCACATAAAAGGTGTATAAGAAAAAGAATAGGATATCAAGTTAAGCAGTTAAAGTAAAAACTGTACTTAACACTACTAAGTGGTCTCAGGGATACTTCTGCATTGTCTGAGTTGTTACACAAACTCAGAAAAAGTGCATATATGCCTGTTTGTTGGTTCTGAGCAAGCTAGTGCTCGCTTTTCACACCTTAATGTTTGATGTAATGGTGTGACCATCTGTGGCTCTTTTGACCTATTTGTTTCTAGGAAATCAATGTTCCTGCCACGTGCAAGAAAATTTTGCAGGCCACTGTAATTAAAGACCATGTAAGAATGGATATGTAGAAAAGAAGAGAATGAAAAGTCCAAGAGAGCTAATAGCTGGGAGCTATTGCGGTTTGAAGACCCATTCTGCAACTCTTATAATAAACTGGAAAAGTAGGTTTTTCTGTGATTACACAGTTATAATTGACAATTTGGAAAGTACAGTATTTTCTATATTTGAGCATGTATTTTTTATTTATGCACACATATGTATGGGCAAATATGCACAGCTCTGTTTTACTGTACTTTACTAGTACTTTACTTGTGTCTGTAGAAACTATGTTTCTTCCTATTAATGACAAACATTAGCCCAACTGCACACCACAGCAGCAATATGAACAGATTCTCTATCCTAAGTCCAACCTTCAAATCCATAAATTGTGTGATACAATGATCTTTCAGTTAATTCTCATTTCCTCAGATTATCTATTTGATCACAGGGTGAGCCTGTTACACTAAAGCCTGTTTATGAGGTATCCCAGCTATGAGGTATAGCCAGCTATTTAACAGTGTCCTATAAGAGGATTTGGACTCATCAACTCCTGACTGCACTCTAATTACTTGCTACACTGCCTGAAATTACAGCTTGGTTTCCACCGCACAGTGATGGAGGTACCTCTGTGAAGTTGAAGTCTCCCCTGAATCACAGTTTTTAAAAATCTTAAGTTGTTATTACTTAGAGATAAGAGTTTACATGTTTTGCTGCCTTCTGTTGCATCTGCCTAGCAATATGTTTTGGTGTTTTAGGAGTCACAGTTATCATTTATTTACCAGCTTACAGTGTCCTTCATGTGTCTTTCTTTTAAGTGCCTTCATTCTTTCCCTTTATGCTGCTCTTTTACACTGCAGTGATGGGGAAGCACAGAGTAATTATTCTTTTCCTCAGTAAAAACAAAACTACTTAGAGCACTGCTAATATCATTGCCAAGCAAACAATTCCTTTTCTTCACAACAAGCACTTGATGTATTCAGAAACTGTTTGCATTACAGGTCATATGTATTACTAGACAGAATGAAGAAACTCTGTTATGAGTTTCTTTAATGACTGTTCTTTTCTCTTTCCCTGTCCATCAACGCTACCAGATAACATGGACCAGTTACTATGAAAAGGCTTCTAATCATGAATTATCTTTCATTATAGCTCATGTGCATTTGTTTTGAGAGCATCTGTTGACTTCTCTAGGCAATGAATAGCAAGTGTTTGATTTTATTTATTTCATAAGTAAAAATTAGGGGAAACATACTCAGTAACCCATGTGGAGTGTTTTGTCTAAGCCACATGAGGGAGTTCTTGAGCAAGCTGACATAAAAAAGCACTTACCTCTGCATCTGCAAGGCTATGCTTCTTTGTGCCGCTTGCATACAAAGTCATTATTTTCTTTTTCAGCGAAATTGCCTAAAATTCCTGAGCAGTCAAAAAAAATGAGGTTGTGTATCCGCTCACAACGTCTGTCCTCCCATACTCTGAATATATGTATCACTCTGTCTGAGTAGACCTTTGGGGGGAAAAGTAATTAAAGCGGCCTGCAGAGCCAGAGTAAGATAACTAGCACTTCTTTGGAAAATAACCACCTTGAACTTAATCAAATATTTCTCACCATGTGGAGTAATGTAGGAAGGAAGACCTAGATGGAACATTGAGCATCCTTTTTCTTAATTGTGTGCTCTGTATGTCCACAAAGAGTTTCTGAACTGAAATAAGGAAATAGGTTTCTAAGAGATGGCATATAGAAGATGATGCAACAAGCCGCCTTGAAACAAATACAGCTAAAAATGCTGTAGTGAGTTTGTAGTTAATATTAGCCTGACTGCCAAGGTCTTGGAGGAAACTTGACAGCTTGTATATCTGACAAATGTTGCTTGACTGGCTCATCATTCACAACAGTATTCCCTCCCATACCCCCTCTTCCTTCAGTGTTGGAATATGCACAAATATACTGGGCTTCCACTAAAATGCCATCTTCAGTTACTTAGTAATTGAATCCCTGCACAGCTCACAGCCAGATTCTCTTCTGTCTTTCCAAAGTAATGTAGATCAAGCATGAACAAGAAGGGGCAAGAGAGCATCTTGAGAAAATAAACTCCTGCTCCCGTTCATTTAATATTTATACTAAAGTTTATTGTTTGTCTGCTTGTTTGTTTGTAAGGTTCCTACCCCGCCTCCTATGTGCTGCCCCATAACCTTAAGCAAACTCACAGGCAGCTTGCATTTCAGAGGCACACAGAAGGCACTTCTGAGACCTTATAAATATGAACATCTCTCCATAAGGCATACAAGGATATGACAAGATCAGTAATAACACAGCACAATCCACCTCACTGAAGTCAGAGACTTTAAAGGGTGCATGGTAAAAATAACAGTAGCATGGTCTTCTCTAAAAGTGGTTCTGAAAAAAAACCTCTCTTTTTAAGTTGAATGCCTATGCAATTACTTGTTTGAACAGCTGAGATGAAACAAGTGCTTTGTGGTACAAGAACACATGCATTGAGTATGAAGAGAGAGTAGGGCAGAAAGAAAATCATGCACTGCCTCTAGGTCTAACCACATAAAGAAATATGGGTTGAAAACCCACCACACACATACAAGCAGATACCACACGTATACCACATAAAAACAAGCCACATGAGGAAGCACAGTGACCATGCCTGGTGGGATAGAGCGGGAAAATGCAGCATGAGAGGTTATTCTGATTGTTTCCAGGAATAAACTGAGAGTAATGAGCAAAGTAACATTTTTAAACTCAAAAGGGATGTGAAGCATCTATCCGGAGACAGCTGAAGCCCACTGTTCAAAATGCTGAAGACAGGCAGGCCTAAGGACTAGCCAAAAAAAAAAAGAGAGAGAGTGCAGAACATAAAACTGATAAAATTGAAGCAATTTTGTCACTATTTTCCAACTAGTTAAAAATTCCAAGAACTAAATTATTAGAGATCTATTCATCAATAAGGAAATTGTTAAATGATATAGAATAACATAAGCAATCAGAAGTCCCTTATTTCCACATGAAATCTACCAAGGAAAATGACAATACAAATCCCACTCTAGCATAGAGGCATTGGAATTCTTTTACTAGTTACTATTGTTACTACTGCTACTACTGTTATTATTATATCACAATTTCAGTAGAAAGAATTTATACCAGCAAAATAGTGCTATGTAAATAAAGAGAAATAAGCAGAGGAAAAAAATAACTAGAGCTATTTTTGTTGCCTACATATTCTTTTGTTTTGCTGGCTTAAATCTGAAATACAAAAACCACTACACTAAGCACAAATTCCTTTAGCAAAATTTCAGTACAGTCTCACTGAAAGCAATGAAATTATCCCTTTGATAGAATATAGGATTGGCTCCCAAGCACACACAAACAGAATGAAAGTAAATAAATTAGAACTAAACAGACAGCAATATATATTCATACAGACCTTGTAAAAACACATAACAATGCATAGGTAATTGATCTTATTAGAAATATTTTATATGTTCGGTAAGTCTGCCCTCTCACTGAAAAAAAAAACAATAGAGGAAAAAGCAGCCCTAGCTTGCCTGCAGCTCAGGAAAAAAAAATCTTCTTTTGTCCTTAGTCTTTCTGTTAAAACACTGGATAATTTTTAAACTTTCTTCTTCCTCAGCAGATTCCCTACTGGCCTTTAGCACCACCTGGTTAAGGACCACATTGCTTCGCTGAAGCCTATTAGATGTGCAGAAGGGGCAAACTTGCAAAAGGCACCGAGATCATGGCACACGTGATGGCAGGATGCCAGCTGAACACAGAGCCTGGAGGCACAGAAGCGCTGCCAAACTCGCCCAGCACCCCATTGACAGCCCTATGCCGTTCCAGCTCTGACATGGACGTGTCAGTCTGCAGCAGAAAAAGTTTAATGATAAGGTGCTCTATAGACCACCCATCTAAGGACTCTTTGTGATGCCAGCACTACTGCTGTTACCCATAACACAACTTCAAACAAAAATTACATACTCAGCTATACACAACAGTTTCACAGATAAAAATAATGACACTGGCATGGTTTTAGATTTTCAATCTGCTGTATTAGCACATCCAAAATGGTTCCTTATTCCACTAGTAGATAACACAGTATCTCAAATAGAGGAAAATCATGCTTTACATATAAATATGAACAACAGACAGTGTCATTTGTCAAGGCCTTTTTAAAGAAGAGATGAGGAGGCCAGGTTGAGGGAGGCTGTCGTTTTTCTAAATAGCATATAGGGGAACTCCTGAGCAGTTATAACCAGCCAGTCTAGGGAAGAGCTCTTCAGAATGAGTCTTCTCGCACTATTATGTCTACGCCAGAATGAGTCCCCAGTCATCAGACATGATCTTCCCAAAATTTTGAGGAAATGATTACTTGACTTCACTTGTCAAGTTTAAGTATCCCTTTCACGCTTCCCCTGTTTCCAGCCATGCACTATGACAAGCATCTGTAGGATGCTGCAATTTTCCTATGGCTTCATCTCCCACCAGAGAAGATCCCATTGTGCATCTTCTTTCTCTCTTGACACATTTCCCACCCAAAACATTTGTCTTGCCTTTTACATGTAGTGAAGGAGTAGAATAGCATAGCTTGACATTGGGCTACCATGGATCAGTCTGCCTGCATGGATGATATATTGACACTGTATGCTCCCAAACCCCAGCTGCTACCACAGCTGTTAGATTTACAGGAATGCATCAGATTGCCCCAGTTTTCTCTATTATATGCTTAGACTCTTTCTCTTCCAGAATCCCAAAAAAAACCTGTAATAACAAACACCCAGAATCATACAGCTAGCACAACCTGTAACAGCAGTCAGAAAAACTCTTCCAACACTGCATTTAAAGCCTTCTTGCCAAGCAATGGCAGCTAATAGATATTTACTGATTCTGTTTTTCAAAATGAGAAAAACACAGGCAACCAAATAAAAAAGTTCTGTTTACTTCATTCATAGAATCATAGAATGCTTAAGGTTGGAAGGGACCTCTCGAGATCATCTAGTCCAACCCCCCTGCACACGCAGGGTCACCTAGAGCACATGGCACAGGACTGCGTCCAAGTGGGTTTTGAAGATCTCCAGAGAAGGAGACTCCACAACCTCTCTGGGCAGCCTGTTCCAGTGCTCTGTCACCCTCACTGCTAAGAATTTTTTCCTTAAGTTCCTGTGGAACTTTTGATGCTTTAGTTTGTGGCCGTTTCCTCTAGTTCTGTCAGTGGCCACCAGTGAAAAGAGGCCAGCACCATCCTCCTCACGGCCTCCCTTGAGGTACTTCTAGACACTGCTCAGGTCCCCTCTCAGCCTTCTCTTCTCCAGGCTGAACAGGCCCAGCTCCCTCAGCCTCTCCTTGTAGGGCAGATGTTCCAGGCCCCTGATCATCCTTGTGGCCCTGCGCTGGACTCTCTCCAGCAGCTCCACATCCCTCTTGTACTGTGGAGCCCAGAACTGGACACAATACTCCAGATGTGGCCTCACCAGGGCTGAGTAGAGGGGCAGGATCACCTCCCTCGACCTGCTGGAGACGCTCTTCTTAATGCACCCCAGGATCCCATTGGCCTTCTTGGCCACGAGGGCACACTGCTGCCTCATGGTCAACTTCTTGTCCACGATTCAAGTTGATGTCAAAATTTCATTAAGAGAAAAGTTCCCTAAAACTGCCAAGATAGGATTATTTCAATAGCAATAAAGACATACAGATCTTCAGAGCCCAATCAATTCTTTCAGCTCAATGTGGTTCACCCTTTCACCATGCAGAAACCCCATATTCTGCATTTTTCTGCTTATTTGTCTCTTCTGTGAACTCTTTGCTGTTTCTCACAGCTTGCAATCTCTTGTAGTGCCTTTGGATCTGTAAACTAAGTGACCAGTGCACTGATGAAAGCATTTTACTCAGAGTCTTTTCCCACAGACATCCGAAAATAGACACACATGTATCCAACTGGATAATATCCAATGTTATTTTCCAGCAAAATACTGAGGTGACATACTAAGCCAGTAAAAGAGAATCAGTCCCAGATTATGCACATATTCGTTCATCACAAAATAAGATGTTAGATGATAATCCTCAATTTACAGCCTTTTTCCTCTTCCAAATAAAGCTATATTGTTGGGATGTGTCACAACTGGCTTGTTTTTGGGATGGTGTCACATCCCAGAGGTGCTAACTCTATTTGAAGACTTTACTGTTGACCTTCACATTCACAAAATCCCCCAACCACTTCAGTGCCCTGATTGTCACCATCTCCAACATTCAAATGTCATTTGCAATGTAAAATATGTTTTTAGTTTCAAGAAACCAAGTGGTCTCAATTTGAAATAAAAACCATTAAGGATAACCAGAATTTCTCCAAACTGATGCAACTTGACTATTCTCCAGAAACATTAGATAGGAAAGATTTCTCACATACCATCTTACCTTTGGGAGCCGTATACAACAATGTCATTCCTGCAGCTTGACCCCTACTTTGACAAAGGACATGTTTTACTCCTTCCTGATGGTGGATCACATGAGAATATGAGAGACTACGGCACTGGTCATATCGTCATTTGGCAGCCAGATCCAGGCAACCACTGTCTGCAAGCTGGATACTCCTTCTTATCTCTATGGGTTTTCCAAAACCCTGATGCAAAGCAAACTCGTTGGCTCAAAACATGATTTTCTACTACATGTTTGCTTCCAGGTCTTCAGTAGCTGACAAAGGAAACACAGGAATGATGTCTTCACAAACCTGGTGGGATATAGAATTCAATCTCCCCTAGGGCCTAAACATTTATATAATTTTCAATATATGTAAAGGTATATTAAGAGACAGCTGGAAACTTAGCAAGAACTGGTTTGTGGGCAATTCCCAACATGCTGCTGTCCCGGGAAAGACCTGCCTCAGCTTCTGAGCTGGCCTCACGGACACTAAGGAGAAGCGCAGGGTCACTTTCACACAGTCCTTCTCCTGGCTCAATACAAAATCAACTGCTCACTTTTTAAAATGCTTTTGCATTTCAGTCAGTTGAAAACCTTACCATGCAAATTTGCTGTACTGAAGCAAGCCCTGATGCATGCAGGGACTTTATGTCCTCTCAGATGACAAAGAACCGCATGCTGCTACTTTTCAGAAATGTCTCTATAAAGGCTATTTTCAGAAAGAATTGTTTGCTCTGAGAGGACAGTTCTGTCAGAACTGTGAAAATATGCTTAACCTGCAGTGAATAAACTTAATTATAAACCTTGCCGAACACACAGGTTGAAGTCCTACTAGTTGCTGGTGAGCACAAGTTTCTGTCTGTCTGCAAAAGTCAGTTGCTTCCAGTCCAGGAGTGTTTCCATGACAACGTGGTGTTATAAAACACATATTTAAAAACCTCAGCAAATGAAAAGGTCATTTTTTTCTCTTTTTTTTCCTGTTTCATATCTTATATTTTAATGATCGCTAGCTAAAGCATTTCCCAGAAGTTAGAAACCAGGTGGACTAAGGCCCTGAAGCAAAGCCTGCAGACTTCTTCTTTGGCCGTAAATACATAACTAATAAACTAGAAATCCTTACCTCCTGTATTGCAGAGCTCCTTTACTGGTCTTTGAGGGACCACTGGTGAGGAGTGAGCACCACCACCCTCCTTTCACAGCGCTAAGAACAGAAGCACTAGAAAGAGCCACAGACAGGACTGCAATAGTCACAAGGTAGAAATGAAGATGATAACAGTCACAGTAAGTCTCACATGTCATGTAAAAGGATAAAAGCAGTAACTTCTACATGCTCTACTGAAATAATGACTATATCATCATGTAAACTCCTTCCATAATTTGCACTAAAATATACTCTTCTGTATGCTAACAGTTGTGTGTAAAATTCACTTACTACATTGACTGAGGATTCACCTGGCTGCTCTGTGTTGTACTGCATTTATTTCTTCAGTTCGCTCCTAACAGACGTTTTTCTGCAGCTGTGTGACAATAGAACTCAGTAGGGGTCAAATCTGTCTTTCATCAGAATTCCTTCATAGCTTGGACAGGGTAGATGGAAAATACTCTCTTACGCCTCAAAAGTCATCACAGGAGGGCAGTCGTCTTTCTCTACGACAGAGAAATTGACTTGTTTCTGCTTTTCATCAGCCTCCCATGTTCTGCTACACGTGGTTCTCCATCACTTCCAGAACCACAGCTTTGCTATGAAGCCCCAGTGCAACTGCATATTGAGTGAATGGCAATCATAAGAAAGTATTTAGTCACAAGAATATTTTTCATCAGGAAGCACCAAAGCAAACAAAACTTGTTTCAGATGCCTGATGCAAGATGCCTTTTATTATTTCTGAATATCAAAAGAAGAGAAAGACAGTTTCTTCTTTTGGTACTCTTACAGTTCTACTATGTAGGGAGGCTGTTTTTATTTTCTCACTGCCCTGAACTCCCAGGCAACATTTTAAACTTTTGCACTGTTTTACTAATTCATCTAGGCATACCATATTTCCCTTTTTCAAAAAGCTAAACAAATATGACTCAAAGGGACAATTTCCATGTAACATTTCATATTCAGCTAATGCTTATGACAAATTTCAGAGATCCGTCACATCTCTTGCACAGCACTGTATGTGCTGCAGAATTTCAGTGTTAGAGCCTAATTGCATTAATATTCCCAAATCTCCTAATTTTATATCGGTTGTGATCAGGCCATTTCAAGTGTGTGGTCACAGACAACAGAAATAAATCTGTGTCCTGCACTGCAATGTGATTTTGCAGTACAGTCTAGAATCTTTGTAATCCCAGATAAATTCAGCATCATTTTTCTTTTTTTTCTGGTCCCCACGTCTTCTCAAAATCCACTTTTATGTTCTGATTTCCTACCTCCGCCATTAGTCAGTGTTTGGTTGTCTCAGTAGCAATACAAGCTGCATACTTTCCTCCAGCACAGCAGTCCAAACTCCCCAACAGAAAATCGAATTATCACCTCCTTCAGAAACCCAACAGCCAGCTTTGGTCAAAGAAAAAAAAAAAAGTTTTGTCTTTGCAACAGCTGCCCATGGGAAACATTAGCAACAAATAAAATAACACCTGCCAAACCATTGCAGCATTTCTTATCCTCCCCTTAAATGTCTTATGCTAGTAACTTTGCATGAAGGATAGGGTACCTGCGGCACAGAGGCCACTGCAGTTTGCCTTCCCATTATTATTGATTAGAGATAGATGTTATCTTTATTATGTAGGTGCTGACAGTGCGCCCAGACGCAGCTGTGTAGCAGGACTATTAGAATAATCAGTATTTATACACTGTGCAAAGTGATGTCGCTATCCCAAGGTCTACTAAATAAGACTGTTAGAAAATAGTATAATTCCCCAGTTGTGTACATAACAGGACTGCCAACCAAAAGCAGCCCTCAGTTGAGATGGAAGCAAATTAAGTTTTTGAAAAGAAAACCTATTCAGCGTTCAACGGCTTTGTACAAGCCATTAAGAAAAATATCTTCACTAGAGTCAAATTCTTCCCTGCTATCATCCCACTGGTTCCAATGAAGTTAAACAAGAAAGAACAAGAAAAGATTCAGCTTTTTTTTCCTTAATTTTTTTTCTTATCTTTTGTTAACATGCCACGAATTTGGCACACAAATTATTAAAAAAAAAATCTCTTATGTTTGTTGACTTTAAGATAGATCTGGACCATATCCCTACAGTGAACATACTTTGACCAATAATTCAGCAATTCTAAAAATTTCTGTGGAAAGTACAGATAGGAAGGACAAAATCAATAAAGTGTCTTCGGTAATACAGTAGAAAAGCTTATGCAAACAGAAGATAAAGTAGATTCTGGCAATCTTACTGTAAGTTTTATGTATATAGAAGCATATAATAGTATATTATATATTTGTGTGTGTGTGAATATATATATACACATTAGTATATACTATTATATATACGTATGTGTACATACAATTGTATATGATAGCATCTAATAAGGGGCCCTCCTTGTATTCACAGGTAGCTTCTGCAATAAACATGAATTTGCCTTTACAAGTCAAAGAATGGATGTAAGGGAACCTGGGAGTGCAACCTGGCGTGTATTGGCTGAAACTGGAACTATGGACTGAACTGTTATTGCCATGAGAACTATCTTGACAAAAACAACAACATCAGTTCTGCCCCAAAGATAGTCAAAACATCTGCCAAAAAGGTATTTTTTTTGTTTGTTTATTTTACAGTAAATTCAGCAGGCTGAATAACAGAACTTATATGGCAGTTCAGTCTTGAGGCCAGGCGCCAGAGGCACAGGTCATAAGATATACGAAAAGATCCTGCAATTTTGGGTGCAGAGTTGCAGGAGAGTATTTTTCACACATGTGCAAGACCATCATGCATTTCCTTAAACAATATTTATTCCTTTCTTGAACTGCATCCTGGATCGAACTTTTCATTTTTATCCCTAATTTCAGCCTTTAAGTATGTCTGAAAAGCTCAAGAGTAGAACGAAAATAAGACAACTTTGCTAATAGCACAATTCTGTAACTTGGAGATAAAAATGTTGTGCCTAATGGCTCATGCTTAGTTAACCCCATAAAGAATACACCCTTCAGCTTATCATATGTCAAAACCAAAAGAATTTCAGTTACTTTAATGATAAAAGTAGCCAGTACAGCAAGCTGGACCAATGCCAGAAGATGACACCTAGGAATGTTTACATTACATACTCTATCATTTTTATTGGATTACTTTCTCTTGAAGATGAGATCTATTTAACAGGAGACAATTACTCTGTATCATCAAACTTTCCACATGTTCTCTGCCTTAATGCTATGAAAAAAAGTACAACTCAAACAAATAAAGGAAAGCATATTTAGTTATTCCCCCTGCATTCTAGGTAGAATATTAGATCTGGGTTTTTTTTTTTGAGAGAGAGAGATTATTGCCGAATTCTTTTGTCATATCAATGCATTTCAAGAAATTTTGTATCCACAGTGAAAGAATTCTCCTTAAATTCAGTACTTCTGTGGGATAAAATTCCGTATCTATAGTGATCAGAAACTAGCAGGGAGAGGAACTTCACTAGCTTTCGGTGGATTGAGTTGGTTATTACCAAGGCTTATGCAGGTGATAATAACTGAGTGACTTATCAGCAAAGGCTGAGGGCCTGAAACTCAGGGGCTGCTTCTCTCTCAACTATAACCTCTGGAGCCATTTTTGAAGAGTAGGAGGAGGCAAGCTTCCACTGTGCTGTATTTGACTGCACTGAACTAATGAGCTTAAAATGTTAAGGCAGTTGTACAGATTGGGAAGAAATGTTGAGATAAAGGGCTAAATGCACTGTAAATCTCCATGTGGTAATAAAATATCAGTATAACCATATGCATGATCCTATGCCTGCACCAGGGTACTCTGGATTAGTTTAGTCTTCAAGAGGTAATCATACAGAGTGTATATAAAAGAACTAAAAAAAAATGCTTGTCACTGTTGTAGGTAAATTTCATGAATTTTGGGAGTGAATTCTCTACACCTTTAATATGCATTACAGGTAATTTTCAGAACTCATCAAAGTGTATCATCATTTACACAACCTGGCCCATGATATTTCTTATAGCTTTACAACAGTGAGCAGTATGGCTAGAGAGCATGCCCCCATCTGCACACTATGGCTAGAGAGTATGTCCCCGTCTGCGCACGTTAAGTGTACTGCCATTTCTTCATAGGTGCATCCTATTCATTTCATCCTGATTCCAGGATGTCTCAAGATCCCACAATACTAAAAAAAAAAAAATGCTGTTTAAACAAAATTCAGACTCTTCTTTGCTCAGCAAGTGTTTTTGGTGCCTCTATTGGCTGCTAGCCTCCTAACGTATTAGTTCTTCTGGTGTTTTTCCATAGCTACGTTCATTTTTAAAATACCTTCAACATCTCAAGAGTGATCCATGGGCTTGAGCTATCTTTCATTCTTTTCCATTTCATCGGGACACTTTTATTACAGGTTTTTTTTTAGCTCCCCATAAAGAAACTGCCAGTTTGAATCTGCTTCCAGGAGCAAAGCCAATGTGTCATTCTGCAATAGGGAGATCAGATTAAAAAGAGCTTGCTCACCAGAACACTTAAAAGACCTCTTGTTTCACCTGCCTAAGACTTTTTTTTTTGTAAATGCCTCTCTAATTTTCTAGGGACACTATTAGTTACCAACTGCACTTTTTCAGGTACATGTCCCTAGAAGTACATTAACTAAGTGGAAAAAAAAAAAAGAAGAAAAACATATTAAGAGTTCAGAATTTTGGCTTTTTTAAAAATAATATTCAAGACAAAACACTAATGGGAAAGAACAGAACACAGTGTACTCTGATCATAAGCTAAAAGGACATACATGTCTTTGACATGAATCATTCTGCTGTCCCAAAACGTGGGAATACGGTGACTGAGAACATGACTTCACTTTTTCTCCTATGTTTGCACAACTCTAAGATGTTGCTACCCCAAAACAGCAAATACCAGCCACAAGCACAATCCCATGTACATGTAGCCGGGAGGCTTTTCATGCTTGAAGTACTGTAGTTAATTCTAGCTCTTGTAAAAATGAAACAAAACTACCATTAAATCCTCAATGTAAAAAGGACTCTTAAAGCATTTAGAGAAACATGCAGACCATCAAAACTTTGTGAGGAAGAAATCAACTCTAAGAAAATTCATCCCATTTTCACAGAGCCTTTGGATTGTGGCTGTTGTTCACACCAGCGTGGCTCCAAGGTTCCTGGTGCACAGAGGAAGTAGGTGTCACCCTGCAGGTTAGCAGGATGGTGCTAGGGTTCCTCTGCCCTTCCAGGCCAGGCTGTGTCCGCTCACCCCAAAACCCCTGGGTCCTTTCCTTCTTCCACCACAAGGCCATTCACATTTTGCTGCATTCCCGTGCCAAGCCATAGAAGGGGCCATGATGTTTCCCAAATGCTTCTTTGCACCTATTTTTGTTTTCTCTTTGGCTCTCTAATAAAAACCGCAAGTTCTCCTTGCAAACAGTCTCCAACCTTTTATGATTTAATTTAACTAAAGTGATACCTACTCATCTACTTGCTTTTCACCACTAGATTTCCCTTATTTAGTTAATTGATTAATTTAATTTGCCTGATGGCAACAGAAACAGGTGCTCAACACATTTGAGAAATACAGCCACTCTTATTTAGGAGCTTCTGTCAATTTAGAGAGTTGATGGCTCTTGCTCCTCACCTGGTGGCCTCAGGGCTGGTCTCCATCCCACCAGGTTGAGGAGCCCACCTGGGAGCCACCAGAACCAAACATTACTACACCAGCCTTGATTTTATTTTTTTTCTGGTTTTGGTGTTGCATTTCCCAGGCTGGCCTTGCCTGAGCACCACTGCCCAGGCAAGCGGTGGATATCCCTCAGGGGTCCAAGGGAAGCCCAAAGACACCAGCGCTCCCTCACGCTTCCCCCATTCAACCCTAATAATAATAATGTTTAAATTTTTAATGAAAAAACAGTGGGGGAACCTGCAGCCTCACACCGACACCAGTGCCCCAGGCCACAGCATGGCAGGGAGGCGGCATGGGGCTGGGGGTCGGGGCAGGGCCCGGACCAGCTCGGCCCGGGGAACCAGGCGGTGGGGGCGGAACCGGGCCGGGGGCGGGGAGGGTTGCGGGGCCGCTGGGGCCCGGGCCGGGCGGGTTCCGCCGCGGGCCGCGCTGCTGCCGCCCGCCCCCGCCCCGCCCCGCCGCCTCCTCCGCCCCTAAGTGAAGGCGCCGCAGCGCGCAGCAACAGAGCCCGCGGCGAGCCGAGCCCAGCCAAACCGAACCGAACGGCGGCGAGCCGAGCCGAGCCGCGCTTGGCGCCGCCGCCATGGCGAAGGTGGGCAGGAAGGGCTGGGTCTGCCCGGCCATGGTGAAGAACAACTGCCTGCTGCTCAGCACGGTCACCTCCATGGTGCTGGGTGAGTGCGGCGCGGACCCCTGCCCTGCTCCCGCCCTCCTCCTTCCCCCGGCGGCCGCCGACGCCCCGGCCTCGCTCCCGCCGCGGAGCCGTTGCGGCCGTTAACGGGCGGCGCGGGCCGCTCCGGGGCGGCGGGAAGCGGCTCTGCGGCAGCGCGGCCCCGTGCGGCGCTTCGGCGGGGGCTCGGGGGCCGCATCGCTGCCGTGGACGTGGCCCCGGGGCCGCGCGTGCCTGGCCGGGGTCTGAGCGGGCCCTCGGGCGCAGCGTTGGCCCCGTCGCGCCTGCTCGTGACCGTTGCGATGCGGGGAGAGCATCCTTGGCGGGGAGATACCTCCGTTGGGTATGCACTCGAACCAGGCCACCAGCAGCCTTTGCTGCTTGGCGCTCTTCTTTCCCAGCAATTTACCCGTCCTGATGCTTTTTGGGTGGGTTGTAGCCATTTCTGTGCATGTCTGTTCCGCTGAGTACGGCTCCTGCTGTGGGGGCTCCCCACAACTGGTTATCAGCTGCGATCGGAGGGGTCCACGAGTGTGCTCCGCACAAGCGTGTGCTGCCTGCCGGGCACTCAGCACCTGAAGGAGCTTCACCCCTTCAATAAGGGGAGAGATTCTTTTGTGATTACAAATCACAGGTGCCAAGGGCTTTCGTTGAAAATCTCCTGTAGCAGCTGGAGGTGCTAAATGCCAGCCTCGTCTGGAAATCTGGTCTTCTGGGATATATGTGGACGTGCACATCTGCACAGTGACTTTTCCAAGTGTTGCCTTTGGGTGCACTTTTATGAGCTGTTGACTTATTTCCCAGTGGCTGAGATGGATAAAGCCTACTTACTTCTCATTGCCTTCAAGCATATGCAGGAAGAACTGCAGTGTGTGACGTGATCCTGCAGGCTGGTAGTTCTGAAATGAGGTTTCCTCAAGTCGCACTGAGCCTGGCAAATTTGTCAAAATGCTGAGACCTAGCTGCCCATGTCCTGGCACCCAAGCATCTCCTGTGTTTTTAGCCTCTCTCCTTGATACACTAGCATTAACAGCGCTCCATGATGCTCCGTGAAATGGCAGAGTAAGTCCTTAGACAGATTCCCTGCATTTTGTAGCAAATTCCTTTTTGCAACAAGCTGTGTGTCTGTCACATTTTCAATATTTTCGGGAGGTGAAAGAACTTATACTAGAACAAAGAAATCCTTGTAAAAATGGCTGTAGTTATGGTGCCTGTCACCGTTAAATGTCATCTCCTTTTTATAGCCTGAGGAATGTTTGCAACAGACCAGCTGTGCTTAAACCCTTTGTAATTAAACTTACATGGTTCTTTTTTCTTAGTGCACCCTAGGTGACGACTTTCTGGTTTATTCCCTCAAACTAAGATAATTAATAATGTGACACTTGCAAGCAGAAGAGAGTATCATCCTTTTGAAGGCAGATATACATTAGGACTTTTCAGAAGAGTATGTGTGAATGGTACTAATTAAGGCAGAAAGTTAGTGAAATATATTGTGAAGGCTATTCCACTTTGCTGGAAAGTGGATTACCAGACCCTATTGAATGGAATCATGTTTATCTGTATTAGACTTTTGTTCAGAAATGTAAGAGGATGAAATGATTATTTTTTCCCTGCTACATTTTCCTTCATCATGATACTAAGTAAATTCAGCCTTGACCTAAAGCCCCTCAGAGCGCATCATTATCAGAGCCATGTTCAGCCTTTTGAAGCAGTATGCTTATCTTTACTAATATCCTGACTCTGCTGAAAATTTTTGGTGGTTACTGGTTGCACCTGTGTCAGAAACTGAAACCTCTCCAGACTTGGAGCACTTTCCCCTTCCAAAGACTTTTCTTATTGGGAGCTTTGCTCTGTTTGTCACTCATATATCCAAAGCATTGGGGTTTCTTTCAAAAGAGTCTGAGGAAAAAAATCTGTTTTAAATATAGCTTAGCAACATCAAATCAGATATGGCTGAATTATTCAAAGAAAATAATGCTTGGAAAAATATTTGACATTCAGTTACTTTCTTGACTTGCCTAACATAGGTTCCAATTAAGAGAGATCTATGAACTCATATTTGGAGCGTGAAAATTGCAGACTCTCAGATTTAGGGCTAATTCTGAGACTTGTTAGTCTCATCTCTGGGTGAGATTTGCCTGAATTCTGGGCCTCAGAAGTTTGTTGTCCCATAGCTCTTAAGGCATTTGAAGAAATAGGAGGCATGATACTTTGTCCTGAAAGTCACCAGAACTGTCTGAAAAGCTTTACTCCAACCGTATGCCAAATGACCTTTGTGCTGTAAGCTGTCAGAGGGAGGCAAAGGGGCAGGAAATATCAATGAACTGTCTGGAAAACATATGGACAGGGGTGGCTGCGTCTTCCCAAGTTAACGTGAGCAGTGGCCTGTTGCTGTGGTATGCCAAGAGCACAGCAGTGATGCTACAGTAGTGCAGGATTGCTGCTCGGTTGTGTTTCCTTTGCACTGCAAGGAAGCAGTGAATGCTCAGGTGACTTCTTCCCTGGACTTGCCTGGGTTGCCTATAGGAGGCAGAGGGAGGTGGGGAGTTAGCCCCAGGTCAGGAGTTTGGGTTGCAAAAGAAGGGATGTCTTACATCCCTCTCCTCTGCTGGCCTTCCTGAGTCCAAAGCAATCGATCTAAACAAAGCAATTTAAGTCATCTTACTTAAAGTGAATCCGCTGCCTTTCATATAGAAGTCAACAGAAACCCAAAATATCCTGGAAATGTACTCACCCTGAAGCAGATGTCTAGCAGAGCTGGTACAAAGCACAGCTGGGAAGGGAGAGCTCGTTCACACTTTGTAAGATTCCTGGCTTCTCCCTTTTACCCGCACATTTTCTGTCAGGGATCACTGCTGCAAGGCCATCAAAGCAGTGATCAAGATAGAAGGCTGAAGAGAAAGGTAAATGATTATTCATTCAGTAAGCTGTGGGACCTAGCCTAATACCACATATTCCAGTATATGGCAGTGTCTAGTGCCATATTCGTCAGAAAGTTGTGAGTTACGATATTTAAATGGAAATAGCCATCCATCAGGAAAGATGGCAATGAGCAGGTTTTCCTTCTTCAGACAGAATGTCTGTAGAAGGGGTTTAAAGTTATTTCTGTGTAGATCAGGTGAAAACACTCTTACATATTGCGCTTTCTCCCTTCTTCCTCTTTCTTCCTCTCTTCATGAATATTCATATATATCAGCCCTCAGGCTTAGGATCTTAAAAGCAGGGCTTTCTTGTGGTAGATCGCCCTGTGACAGGAGGCATGGAGCAATGCTCGGAGAATCAGGAAAGGAAGTTGGAAGAGGCTGAGGCAGGAGCCGGGAGCTGTCCAAGGTGTTCAGACAGCAGGAGCTGATGAAGCACAGGACTGCTGGAGCCCTGACAGGGAGAGGAAGGTGGGGAGCGAGCATCGCACCTCTCTGGCATCTCCAGCATGCCTGAGCACCTGCTTTTGCACCTTGGAAATCAGGAAGTTTTCTTAGCCTCATTGTAAGATCAGACACCCAACTTGTCCCATTCCCTCTCTGGAAGATAGTCACAAGCATCTCGGCTCCCTTTCTGCCTACTCTCTTGATGTAGTGGTTACATTATACATAGTTCTTATCTGTAGCACAAGCATTGCAGAAACTTTGAATCATAGAGCTGTAGTTTCTTTTCAGGGTCACTCCAGTCGTTCCAATAGTCCATCTGTCAAAACTTCATTCTTTGTGATTTTAACAAGAATAGCTGTATTATCTTAGAATACTGAGTAGTAATATCTCAGTATAATAATATGATTACTATGTGAGTGTCTGATTTAGAAGGAAACAAATGATCAGGTGTATTCAAGAGCTGCCAGCTGTAGCTAGGAGGGCTAGGTACCCTCTCTAATCACATACCAGGAGGTTGGACAGCTGCTTTTAAAGGCACGAGCACCTGTCAGTGCAGTGTCCACACATGGTAGCCTTACTGGAAGCCCACCAGTGTGTTCCTGCGAGAATGGATGTTTCACAGGCCGAAGGAGCAGCAGGGCAGTTAACAACATCCCCCGCAATTGATGGCTTCTTGCCACAAGAGAGACCATTCACAAGCCAGGGAGCGCATTGTGGTGCTGAGGCCAGGCAGGCTCACTTGCAAAGGTAGCCTGGAAACGCTGAAACAGAGAGCCCTGTAAGATTGTCCAGGTTTTCGCAATAAGGTGTTCGGATTTCTGGCAGCCATGGTTTAAAAATGAAAAGCTTGCTGTGCAAGCTTCACAGCAAGGATTCAATATTCTTCAGTTCCTTTTCCTCATACTTTTACCAAGAAGTAATCTAGCAGTTTAGATTAAGCTGCTTTCTTCTGGGCCAGTTCGCTTACACAAGGCAATGTGATCATTACACAGAGTGAAGACAATTGGTTGCTCTGGGAAATATATTAGCAAACCAGAGCTGTTTTCTTCCTAGCAGGGAAAAAATGAAGGGAATATAGTAAAGCAAGTAAGTTATTACCCTCTAGGTTTCTGACAAGGGCAGTTGAACAGCAAACATCTGATCTTGTTCATGAGTTCTGAAACGTAATGTTTTAATTACTTGAAATGTATGCTAAATGCAGATGAGACAGCCTGAATTGAATGTAGTCACCTCGAAACATAACAGAAGACTCTGATGTTCCTACTGCAATTTGGATTTTTCATGTATTCCTTATGACTTTTTCGGTCTTCCCAAGCCATTGTGGTACTCTGCCTGTTCTTCTCTATCATGCTCCAGACAATTTGATGCAGGCCAGATTTGGTTCAGAAAGCTGTGTAGCACTGCAATTGTAAAAGAGTCTCTGGTTGTTTCTATAGACAAAAAGTGCAATGCAGATGGCCAATATTGTCTGTTGAGAGTCTCATATCCTGCTGAGGCTCAAAAATGCCCAGCAATCAGAAAACCGCATAACAAATGAAAAGAAAGATAACTGAAGTTAAGCACACTTCCGTATGCTAACAATTCTAAGGCGGTTTTTCAACAAAGGGAAACCAACTTTTATTTGCTCCTCTGACATAAAGGATTTCCCTGTTCTCCATGTAATATGTGTTCTATTTTAACACAAACCTTGGATTTTACTTCATATGCACAGATCACACCAGTATGACTAAAAGCTGAGCACAGAGATCAAGAATACTTTGCAAAGCTTTATCTATAAAAAAAGAAAAAAACACCTTTGGAAGGAATGAACCTCAGGTCAGTTCACACTTTTATAAATTCCCGAAGCTAGAAGAGATACTGAAGTTGGTGAAACATTCTTGAGACTAACATTCATTAGACTAACAAGCCTAATGAAAACACCAGAACATTGTTTCCAATTTCTCAGAATTATTTAAGGGAAAATTGTAAAATATTCTTTAGATCCAAAGACAATTTACAGACCCAGGAATCAGCTAATGCTCAAGTGACAGTTGGGCTATTTGAAAATCTACCTATTCTTTTACAAGAATAATCACAGCAGGATTTGTGAGCATATTTACTAGCCTGCCTGTAATGTTTACACATGCCTCCAAAGATTCCATGTAGCACATGGTGACAGTTTCCATGGATTATAAATGATCTAACCCTAAATATTTTCACAATATCTTGCAAAACAGGCCTTTCTTGTTCTTTGAATGCTTTTGGAACCACGGACAACTTGGCCTTGCTTAATCTGAACCAATTTTCCAGGTCATCTGTCTGGTTTCTCAACACTTTAGTGTGTTCATTAGTTTCAGAAGAATGGGGTTTCTGCAAGTCACTATCAGTCTGTCTTTGCCTTCCACTGAATTGCTTTTCCAGCTGCTTATCTCAATTTATTGCAGTCAGAATCATTTGTCTTACAGCAGAGGGATGGCTAGAACAGTCTGTGCTGCTTACTGTCCATTCCTGTCATGTCCATTTAAGACCGAAGATATGACAGGAGTCACGATTTGGCAAATATAGCCAGTTACTACCCTTTCACCTCTCTCATTTCCTTGCCAACCATTTAGTTTCCTCTATGTTTCTGAGATCTGAAATGAAGATGCGCATTTCTAGAAGCGTGCTGTTGAGCTAAGAAGTTGTCCACTCGGGGCTCTGGGAGAGCAGCAATTGCTATGGAACAGTACATATACGAAGAGGATATTAGTGGGTCTTTAAAAAGAGAAACAAGGAGTGTTAACTTTGTGGCTGGCACTGGAAGGGTGTTATTGGCAGGGTAGTTTGATAGGCCACATGAGCAAAGTGTTTAGATTGTTAGCAAGTGTCCCAGCAATCAGGAACACCAGAACTAGAGACATGGCAGTATCTCAGATACGTGACAGAAGGTGTCCAAGGGAAGTATGCAGCCCATTTAGCTAAAATGGGGTGGATGTGGAGATACGGAGGAAGCAACAAGATGTATACGTGCCTAGCTGACTGCAGAGAAGAGGCTTCCAAATTACCTATGGGTGGGGTGGAGAGTGGCAGTGTTTTTAGAAGTAACAGATAAAAAGGGCCCTGGCAAAAGTTTGCAAATGAAGAAGACCAAATGAGCACTGTCACCTTACATTTCAATTTTATCGTGAACCCCAGGAAGGTGAGATGGAAAGGTACCTGCTGAGTCATCATGTCTGGCTTATTGCTGCTTCAGGCTACACCATGTCATATATGTTTCTGTAATGGATCATCCTCAGCTGCTAGAACCTGGGTGGCTTTCCATGCTGCTGCGTGGCTATACTCACCAGTCAGCCATCTGATACTTGAGAACCTTCTTACAGATTCAAGCCTAAATGTGTTCAGGTTCAGTCTGCGCCAGTTTGTTCTCAGATCATATAATGCTGCTCATTATAGTATTCAGCCATCTGCTATATTTCTAGAGAATCCTCCTGTGTGTTGGACTAAACAAGGTCTAATCTCCTTTCATAAAGCAGACCCTTCACTGCCTTCAACCCCTTCTAGTGCTTCTTTGCATGTGTTCCAATGTGAGGTCGCTCTGAGAAGCCTTGCTGAGTTTCACACAACACAGGACACATCAGAACAGTTGCCTGCATTAAGACACTTCCAAACTCTTGAGGAATATTGGCTGTACAATTACAATTACAATTAGTACAGTTTCTGGGAGGCAATTGTCCTTTTCATAGATTATTTAGTTTATGACATCATCTTTATGATATGGCATTATTTATTGAGGGAATTACATTTTTTTCTGTAATACAGAAATGACTGTAATAAAAGATAAAGCAGCATCATAACTTTTTTTTTCTTTTAGTATACACTGGCTGTCTAGCTTTATTATTTTATCGTGACTTCCTCAGCTAGAAATTACATCTGTATTCTGAAAATATTTGGCAGATGAATGGACATGAAAAACACCTACAGCATATTCACATAAATGGAAGGAAAACTGAGACTGAGGCTACTGGAGGAGATTTAGGGATTATCTTACTGCTTTGTCACTTGGAAACTGCAATTTTGGGATAACAGCATATCTGCAGAGTAATTGTTACTCATAATCATAGGACACTGCCTATTATTTTCCTTTTCCTAGGTGAATGGCATATCGTCTTAACATAGCCATGCTTGGTTTGGCTCAGAGTAGCGTGACTGGTGTGCAGGGCTGTGCTATAGAGAGGGAGTAGTGACTCTGCTACAGGCTCTGGTGGCACAGAAAGCTGTGGGGATAGGGGGCTTTGCCAGTGGCAGAGGCCTGCACGCCTGCTCTGAAAGGCTGGCTTTTTCTGTTTTTGATGGCTTTTGCTCTCTGGCCAGTACTGAACATTTCCTTCATTCCCAAAGGTTCATTTTAGGGAGCCTCTGTGCACTGCACCTTTCCTCATGCTGTAATCAGATGATGGCATCATTTATGTGAAGGAATTTACAACTGCTGCACCCACAGCAGGCTTATCAGAGGAGGGATGCAGAAGGTCTCGCCACAACAAGGGTACTAACACACCTTCCTTAATGCATTCCAGAAGGATGTTTTCCAGAAGACCGGGATGTGACTTTGAGCCTTTCTTCTTCTGCAGTATTTCTCAGAGGACTTTTCTCTACAAATTCTTGTAAACAAACTGTCAGCCTGGAAAACAACAGCATCCAGAGAATTAAGATGTGCTGGTATACGACTGAATGCTAGCAAGTCTGAATCCCAGCTCTGTGGTTGCGTGCAGTTTTCTAACAATCTTGGTTTTCATTCAGTGTAGGTGCTTATTAGAAAGAATGCTAACTTACAAGTTTACATGTTTAACAGCAAATGTATAAAACTAGGAAAGGGTAAAAGTAAAGATAAACATGGCTGAATTAATAAGTGTAATAATTTCTTCTACATCCTCCATTTTAGAATTGTGTAGTTGGCACTCCCTTGTAGTTAAAAGACAGCCAAATATAGTGTAAAACCTCTAGGCAGAGTAGAAACAAAATTGATTTTATACAGTATTGCTAAAGGACTGGAGCTGTATGGTAGACTGAAAAAAAAAAAAAAATCCCTGTCTGTGTCGCAATCTGACATAGTGTACATTTTATACTTCAGAATGAATTCAGTGAACTTTGTCATCCAGCTTTTCAATCCAATTAATCTACTATAAAGATAGTCCAATTAATACCCATCATTTTGATAAAGTAATTACATTGTTTGGTCTGTCGCGTGTATGACATCAGAAACAACAATATGAAAAGATTAATTACTTTATTAATACTATAGTCTTGATTACTATAGTACAATAAAAAATACCAGCCTTGAACCATGAGACATACCCACATTTTTTTTTTCAGTGCTGTATCAAAGAAGAAAATCCCAGAATTTCTCCATTTTTTCCATCAGAATCAGCAAAAATCACCAATTCAACTCTGCAGAAAGAGTGTTTCAATGTTCTAGGATTACATGAAACTAAGAAAAAATCAGTTCCGTATTGTTTTGTTTTTCCACATAGGATGTGATGTATTTTCAAACGCACCATTTTATAAAACTAATAAATTTTTCTCCAGTAATATTCCCTGCATTTCTTTTTTCATGTGAGCAGTTCACTGCCAAGAGTCCTTCCTATTATGAAGTCCTTTCTATAATGAAGATGTTTTGCCTTTTCTACTGTGCTGTGCACATGTATGGAGTCCTTCACAATTAACAGCACAAGGCCCCTTGTTGGTGTTGTCATCCATAAGCACAAATACACAACAGAAAATCCTACCTGTTAGATAGGTATTTTGTCTGAATTAGATTCTCTTTCACTCAGACATAAAACCAGGAATGCCCATATGTGGACCTCAGTTGCTTGCCTCTAACTCTTGCATTGATTTGCTTGTGAAAGAGGGAAGTAAAGAAGGTAAAAACATGATGTGTCATGTCATCTTCTGAAAGATTGAAAGTTCTGAAGAGCATCAAACTCAAGATGTTAAGGATGTAAACAAAGAGAGTCTCTTCACACTGTTGTCCTGGTTAGACGAAGATACCTTGTGTTCTCAGATTTTAAATTCAAAACTGATTTGAGTCGACCCCACATAACTGCATAAAAGTGCCTTCAGGACTTAGCTGTGCCTCCATGCCCATGAAAAAAGTAAACAGTTCTTGCATTTGTTTGCTCGGACTGGTTGATAAGAGGAGTCAGCATCCTGCTCCCAACACATTTTTAGGTTACAATAGCTGTAGTAAAATTTCTGACACTCTCCATGTATGATAATACAAATGAGTTGTGAAATGATGGGAGGTGACCAGGGTGCCTGTTTCTTTTTTCACTTGTTTCTAAATTTGCAGCTCGAACTTTACAATAGTTGAAGGAAGGTGCAGTAGTATCATACCTGTTCCCCTGCAGATAATTTGCCTTTTCCTAAAAGAACCTGCACTCTGGTTATAGGTCAAGTGCTTGTGAACAGGGATTCACCAAGTACTGAAATGTCACAGAGTTAGGAATTTGGCTTGCAAATATGTAGACTTTCCAACTTAGTGGCCTCCAAGGACAAAATCTGCTTAATATATGTGGCTTACAACATACGCACACACAGGGTAGACTGGTTCTGCTACCTTCTTGGTAGCGCTCCCAGGCCCTGCAAAGCCTCAGGCTTTGCACATGTGACGGAGTGAGTGCTATGTGTAGCACAGACCCTTGCAGTCCTTCCCTTTCACCAGGCATCACAACAGAAGAAACAGGTCATCCCGTGGAAGGGAATTACATGTTCTCCCTAGCTTTTTGTGCTGGAACTCTTGGGATTGCCTGAAAGATGGGTGCTAACAGATTTTGCTTCACAACGTTTTTCTTCAACTCTGTTGTTCTCTCTGTTCTTTGGCATATGAGACACCCACCTTAAAAAGTTAAAGACATAGTTGTGCTGGGTTTTCACCTTCATCCTTCCCTCCTGCTCAGTACTGTAGAAGTCTTGACCCTCTGTAGCACATGCCACTGAGAAATAAATAGAAGATTGTTCTCACAGTAAAAACATTAGCTAACTTAACTGTGTGGCAGGAAGGGAAAACAAGCAGAGGAGTTCGGAACGGAAGAAAATGGTTTAGAATGGAGTGATAGGAGGAGTGAGTGAAACTAAGTGAGGAAGAGGGCAAGAAGGAAAAAAAAGCATGCTATGCTGTCTTTTAAAAAGCAAAAGTAAGGTTCTCCATAAATTAAAAAAAAAAAAAAGAGAGGAAGGAAAAACCTTAACAAATAAGAGAGTCCCTGCATCCTCTAGAGAGCTTTGTGATTGTTGGAGGTAATTCTGTGTTAGAGTGAAGCGCACAGATGGTGGAGTATGGTTCACACAGACAAAATGGCATTGTAATAAAATAATTACAAGAGAGTGTAATAAGCTTTCTTCTAAACTTGCTCAGGATTTATTTAACCAAAGTAATGTTAAATATCCCAGCAACTATGTGAAATATGTGCATGCTAAACCGCACTTCTTTCTGTGTGTTAGAATTTCCAGGGACAACATTCCAGTGATTTGGTTATTGAAATTGAGATGAAAAAGTTCTATATGAAGAAGTTCTATATTGGTCCCATTTCAGTATGAAAGTAAATTCATTCTGCGTACTAACCTTTTCTGTTGTTGCTGTTATGCTTATTCTTACATTTCAGAGCCAATTTCTAGCACCAGAGAGCATATGCTAACTCCATTTAAACGGTAGCCATATCTTACTTATTTTTGCATACTGAAAAAGTCAGTATAATGATATAATTACCACATTCTGTTAAAGGAATAGCAGAAATAAGGAAGTGAGAGCGGCAATATCATTTCAAAAGATTGTTTGAATGAGGAAAACTTTTATGGTAGTGCCTTTAGACAAAATAGCATCCTTTCCAAAATGAAACAAATGCACATGTGCGAAAGAAAATGTGTAAACTCTTTAAAATTTTTGAGAGAGCATGGGAAATGTTCATAGTGAAATCCAAGGAAGTGGAAAAGAAAATTCTGAAGAACAAAAATGATGGTGAATCATCTGACCTGCTTGTGATCCTGCTAAATATAAAACAAACAAGAGAAGAAAACTTGCCAGCTGTGCAAACATGAGAGTCATCACCTGGAATGAAGGCATGCACTTAGAAAATGTCCTAGATGTTTAGCAGTTCACACCTTCTGAACGTAGCACCCCTGGATGACAGAAGGAAACAAAATATGCACTGATCTTTTTAACTTCTTTGTGAAGTGCAGTGGATCAGAATTTGTCCTCTTCCTTCTTTGCTGTCTGGAAACCACCTGGGCTCTCCCCTGACCATGCACTACAGTGGGAGTCGTTTCAGTGATCTGTAGTCCTATCCCATGCATGCATCTACAGCTGTGCTGGTCATACTGCACTTGTAGCCTTTCTCTCTAAGTGCCAACACTCCCTTCTAGACCATGGTTCTTCTGACTATCTGGGGCAAGATTGGTGTTTTTCTGGCAGAGATAACACCTATTGGATGTCTGTGCTTGTTAGGATTCTTGAGGCCCTTGAAGAATTGGGGTTCAAGGGCCACTTGAACTGTTATCTTTGCAGGATCAGAATAGGAATGGGTAGGACTCTGATGTGATAAGGAGCTTACTACAGGTATATGGCTGTGATTGTGTCATGTAGGGCTACGGTTAAGTTTGTGCCAAAGCATGCGAAGGGGGAAAATCTCTTCCACTGTATGGTACAATGGGCAGAGAGCTGGGCCTGGGACACCTCACCGCTGTGAATATCTTGCATACTTCAGAAACATGGGCTGATGGCTCTATCTAGTATGTGAAGTTTAATACTATGCACTCTATCATAAAATGGCATTGCACTGCTTGTGGTAAACATACAATCCAGTCTTGCAGCAATTTAAGCATAGGCCTTTCCTTAGGCATGCGAATAAACCAAAGCTAAGACAATACATATATTCTCAAGTTCAGCTCTCCACAGCGGCATTTGCAGGATCTAAACTTTATCAATTTACCTAGATAAATGTAACTATTTTACAAGTAGAGTTTTATCAGTCTTATCTCAAAGTGCAGACTAATTCCTTTCAATCCATTTGGTTCAGCCTCTAGATTAAGAGTAGAGGTCTTTGTGTGTCTTCTTTCTCTGTTTAAGGGTGTTTACATAATGTTTTGAATGTTTTTGAAGCCATTAAGATTCAAGGTATTGCAAGGAGGTTAAACTGTTCACTGGCACAGATGACAAATTTTCAGATATCTTCTTTGTTGCTTAAAACAGTCTATTTGCCTGAAATGTTATCTTGTTTTGTTTTGTTTTTTTCCATCTTACTAACAATAAAGACTAGACAGGAGTTTATAATTTGCCCCTCTATTCCTTCACATTGTTCTTCAACTGTAGGGAGAGTGCAAGAAAAGATGGTTCATTATCTTTTTGTGCTATCAGAGCTGAGAGAGAGATTCTGTTAAAATAGCTTAGTCATTCACATTTCGTTTCATCTAACACCCACATGGCATATAGGCTAGTAGAAACCATGGCACAGATGAATGTTTTGGGAGGACTTTTGCAGAAAATTCTTCCTTTCTAGAATGAAGATATGTGAGTTTCTTCTCTAGGACAGATTTCTGGTGCTGTCTGCCCCCACAATATCAGTCAATTAGAAAAGGGGCTGTCTTGTAAGCCCGTTTAATTAAACAGTGCAGCAGCATCTTGGCCACCATCTTTACTGTAGGTGTTTTCCCTGGATATCCCTTTGCAGAGCCTCACTTATCTGTCCTGTGCACCAACAAAAATAAAACTCAGAGGGAAGAGGAGATTCTGTTGTAAGCTCCATAGTATTCTTGGGAGCTCAAGAGTCTACATGAGCCAATGAGGCTGATAAAGTAGACTAGAAGCACCTTCATGTGCTGTTGTAACAATTCTGCTGCAATACACACTGAAATACAGAGGGATATAAATAATTTCATTAATTTCAGGGAAGCTATTAATGTGAATAAGACCTTTCATCACTCTGTGGCTAATGAAAGACCCAAAATGCTCTTGCCTCTCTTTGAATCCAGTAAGAAATTGGGTCTCTTGGTACTCAGGTAAGTTGGAATTGAAACATTACATAACTATTTCCTCTAAAACAGTGATGTTTGTAGTAGAAATAGGTTATAAGGCACTGAAAAGAAAAACATGCGTAATGCATTTTTCATTTCTGTGAACCCAGAGTAGGAATATGAAAAAAAAGGATAAATAGTAAGCAAACAAAATGCACTTCATTAAATTTCGGTTTGAGAGCTTCATGAATTCAAAAATATGTGCAAATTATGAATCTACAAAATTCTGTAATCACGTAAGGAAACAACAGCCATAATCCCCTCTAAATAATAAGGACCAGATTTCTTGTACCAATGATTTCCATTTCCTCCCTCACATTGAAATAGAAAATAAAGGAATTATCTGTAAGACTAAAGAAGATTATCTTTTGGCCTGGAATTTATTTTCTGATTTGTCTAGGTAGCCAGAACCATTTGCTAATTAAAACCAAAGAGTGCAAATGAAAGTGCAAATGTGCACACTTAGATTGCTTATTATACAGATACCCTGGTAGTCTGTGCATATACTGGAATAATATGAGTGAGAAATATGCAGAAACTTTCTTTTCTTGATGAACTTTCCAGAAATTACTAAATGAATTTAATGATTGACATCAAACTGATTTTTATTTTCTTGTAAGAGTGGCAATTACTGAACATGTTGCTGCTGGTATTATATATATGTATATGTACCTCTATCTGTGTACCAATATGTGTATAGGGACATACATTTTACCGAATACAGATTACTCAAAATACTTGTATCACATTACTTGTTTTTGACTGGATTGATCATCAGAGGATTAAAACAGAATTTTCCCCTAAAGAAGCACCTAAAGAAGTCTTCTCAGTTCAAAAATATATGCATTGTGCATTGTGCTGTTTTTACTACCAACAATGCACAGGAAAGAAAAGACATGCCCAAAGGACAGGAGATTTTTTTTTTTATTGATCTTCTATTTTTCTTAACTCTTCTCCATGTCTCTCTCATAAATTACAGCTGAGAACCTAAATGTATCATGTTTTGTGTGTTTTTCAGGTATTGGAATTGGTATGCTGGTACGGGAATACGGTAGTCTCTCTAACCTGGATAAGTTCTACTTTGCTTTTCCCGGGGAGCTGCTAATGAGAATGCTCAAACTCATCATTCTGCCGTTAATCATATCAAGCATGATCACAGGTATGATTTGGATATGGTGTTTTTCACTGGTAGGGGTAGCACCGGGGTTTGACTTCACATCCTAAAAGAAATAACCTTTAAAAATCTTTTATGGAAATCTGTAATAAAAGGATAAATTGCATACATTTAGGTTTTCTGTGTAAAAAAGGCATCCAAAAAGCTGTAGGATAAAAAAAAAATCCATCTATGAGCCTCTCTTTCTGTTTAGTTCAAAGGACAGTTTTTTGGAAGTGCAAGTGAGTGGGTAGACTGCATAGCCAAGGATGGGGTCATGGAATGATGAGCAAAACTTCCCTCTTTTGGCAAATGTAAGGAAGCCATTGGCTGGACTCCCAGTCTTGACGTACTGGCATTTGCAACCAGTCCCCCCAGTAGGAGAGATCTGAGAAGATTTGCAGGAGCACACCCAAAGTGAAATGAAGGAACTGGCTGTCAAAGAGACTTTCTTAAATAAAGAAAACAGAACAAACTTGTTTTTGTTCAGGGAAGGAGAGTTTATTTGCTTTCTACAGAACGTCACCTGAGCTCCGCTTTCATCTTTACAGAGTTTCTATTTTGCAACAACATTCATGTCAATGTGTTTGTTAATGGTTGGGTGATCATGGAAAAATATCAGACATTAGACTGTGGAAGAGAGCTTTTTGTGATCAGAAACTGAAAGGGGAATTGTGAGTGTGAAAATAGGACACAGAAGATAAATTTTCACACTCCTTGAAATTTCACACTCCTTTATGGCAAAGATACCACTAATGTCAGTAGTGCATCCAAAAATTGGCCTTTAACAGGAAGAGCATCAGTGTGACGGCAATAATGGAAGGTTGGCAAGCAGCTGGTGATAGTATGAAAATGGCAAAATAGTCAGAGACAGAGGTAGAGGAAAACCTGCAAGAGGCAGGGTGAGTAATGGCAAATTAGAAGTAGTCAAGACCTCTGCCCAGAGGACTAGAGGGAGATGACATGGTCTGCTAATTGCTAGTATGTAAAGGAGAGAAGAACAGAGAGAGGAATAAAAGGACTTGATGTTTTACTTAATGGAGAGGGCAAGGTTGTTTTTTCTGTAGAGGAGGAGACCAGACAGACAGCAAAGGAAAACGGAGCTCTATTTTTGTCATATTGAACTTGAGTCTGTGAGAGGAGACCCAGGAAAAGCTGTCAAGAGAAGATGATTCTATTTTTCTTTTCAAACAAGCTTTGATTCGTAGTTTGGGACTGTATCTTTAGAAATAAATGATATAGTCAGGATAGTTATGCAGACCTCCTAAAAGCCAAATGAATTATTTATGAAATATTTCTCTGTCTAGCACTTCAAAAAGGAAAAAAAATAGTGCTGTTAAAAACCTATTGTGATGCTATTTAATATTTCACATTCAAAGTACGAGTAAACTGCATGTGTACCTCGTAACAATAGTTACACATGAGCTTAGAATTAAGAACCAGCAGACTGCAAATGTTAAATTTACTACATAAAGAAATAGTTGTATGAAAAAGAGATACTTTGCTTTTGACCTTGGCATATCCCATTTATATAGAGAAGCTTATTCTTCTTACACTTACATATTAGGTTTTTAGGCAAGAAAAGGAAAAGCAAACAGCTCTTGGTAAAGAGGCTAATTCAATAGCATATGTTGAGCTGTGTTGCTCCTGCAGACAAAAGCATGCTGAACTGTGTGGCATCCAAGTGAACTGGGCATGTCTGTGTATGATGGCTCTGATTATATTGCTTGCAATTTTCCCCCTGCAACCTTTTCTTCAGGACATTGATGATATATTTTGCCTTTTTGTAAAATAAATGTGGAAATAACATGGGAACATGCATGGGAAATGTAAATTTGCGTTGAATCATAATGTGTATAGTCATAAATCACACTAGTCTTTTTTTCTTCTTTGCAACTCTGAATTTAAGCCCAAAGCAAAATTGATACTTTCAAAAATACTGTAAGGGATAGAGCAAAGATGGGAATTAAAAAATTAAAGGATGATCTAGAATGTATCTCAGATATGTGTGTATAAACAAGGCAGACCCTGCACTATCAGTGGCAAGGAATCCTGTTAGTTTTGAACCTTCTCTGGAATGAGACACAAAAATGTTTTCCTCAAAAACAAAAGTATCAGGGACTTCAGAAAAAAAAAAAAGCTAGAAAAAGTAGTGCTCTCCTCTTTTATCCAATAATCTTATCCTCATTGCCTAAATATGGGACACATTAGGACACACCACAATCTGCATTCTGGACATCCTTTGTGGTGCCAGGTGTGTTCTCAGTACATCCACTTCCTTAGGACATTATGGATTAGGATATTAGGTGGATGGAGGATGCCAGTTTTTGAATGCCTGGACAGTTTATATCTGACAGTCAGACCAGACATTTAGGGTCATAACATGTAATCACATTACTGTATGACCATCTCTTGTGCTTGCATTATTGGATTGCAAACTGTGGGTTGCCATGTAGATCCCTGTGAAAGAAGGTTAAACATTAAGTTAATATGCTTTCACTGCAGGGTAAGAGGGTGCTCAGAGACATTGATTGGTAAGTATTTTTAACCAGACCATGTGTCTGGATCCAAAGGCATTTAAAAAGTTTTGATGCCTACAAAACCAGCTTGGAATTTCCTGAATTCAGGTCATGTCACAGTCTTGGATTTACGTGACCAGCAACACTTCCAGATCCCTGTCCATAGGAACATAGTGACATAAATCAAGACTGCGGCAATGCCTATGACAATAGGAATCCCTCCTTCATGAAATTTCAGGCTATTTTGCAAAATTTAAAGTATTAGTAATTCTAACTTGTAGGATTCTTACTAGAGAAAAACTTTTTTTTTTCTTTTAGACTAAGAACACGGTCTATTTTCAACTTAAAGAAGCAATATTCTCCTTCTTGTGGTTCAATAGAGGGTTTTGCAGAACATGATCTTGCTTTGCAAACTCAGTTTTTCAGACAATAAAAAAGGAGGGCAGGATTTGCGTACTTATTTTACATACCACACAGGTGAAAATGTGGAATCTTTCCACTCACCTGCCTGGAAGCTGAAATGGAGCCTAATACAAAAGTAATATAAATACAGAGCTACTGAGGTTTTTTTTTTTTTTTTAGAAAGAATAGAATCATTATTAGATTATTTAACAGAGCACTTGGGGGACAGAATAAACTGAGTAGTGCCATGCTCTTTTAAATTATTCTTTGTCTACCTCAGAGACCTGCTTGTAATTGTAATCTTCTCATAATTATTTTAATGGATGTCTGATATAAATTTAATTTACACCGACCCATGGGCCACTGCTGATAGTTTGTCCCCAAATATCTAGCTCTTTTGAGATTTCCATCTCTCCAACTAATAATTCAATAATGTCTCATTCATGTGAAGAAATTATTTCTATTTTCTTTTTCGTGCTGTAGTGGCATGGGAAAATTGAAAATAAAAATTGAAAACCTCCAGTGTTATTTAAGATGATTCCAGTGCTTCATAGGACTATACCTGAACTGACCGTTATGTTATAAATCCTATATACAGTTCTCGGGAGCACTTTTCCAAAAGAAGATATCATTTGGCAAATATATAAAAAAAAACACTAATTATTTTCGGCTTCCTGATAAGGAAGAAAAATCAGGAGAAAATGTCATGCATACTTACTTAGGAGGCTTAAATTCAGTTGTTCTGGAGTATTTAAAAGTCTGTAAAATGTCTTTGAGAATCTTGGCATCTCTCAGATTGAATTGCAATCAGAAAATGAAATTTTCTGAAATTTTTTTCAGAAAATATAATTTTCCAAAATTGTGCAGGGTGTCTCATCACACATCTGCATGCAGAATAGACTAGTCCCCTTGAATCACTTTTAATCTTCATTCTCTGTAGAGTGAGATTCACTATATGGTAATTCCAGTGTGAAACTACAGTAAAACTATGTGCAGATCTGTTCTTGACTGGATCGCAGCTGGACTTAGGCTGGAAATAGATGTCCAGTTTACTAGACTGTTGTGTGCCTGTGCTTGGACTTCCACTCCCTAGGCTGTGCAAACTTTCCTGCCGAGCCTGGAGCAGAGTCCTGTGTTCTTGCACCTAAGTCCCATGCTGGTAGCCAGAGTTAGGAGATCAGGATTTTAGCCAGCTGCCCCAGCCATGCAGGTAATGCTCAGAAACTGTGGCTCTGCCTCCCACCTCTCTTTCACCATCTTTCTAAGCCAGAGGTTATTTCAGCTTGTCTTTCCCACTGATCTCCAAAGTGTCAGTAGTGCGTCAAGATGTGGAGCTCTTTCTGTAGGGCTGCCCTGTCAAGCAACATCTCCTGTGGGGTGGAATCACTTCTAATCACTTCTGTCTTTGGTGATAAGACAGTTCTGGTGATAATAAGCAATTCTGCTATAAATGCCAGAAATGTCAGCTGTCTAGCAATTGTCTATGTTAGGTTTTGTGCTTCATGCTTTGCTTTAGAAGATGCAACGTATAACTCAGTGGGTACACATCTGAGGTCTTGGTATTGATGAAATGCTTTTATCAGTTATCCAACATCTTCATTTTAATTTCTGGCAATACCTCCTCCCTCATCTTTTGTATTTTTCCCCAGTGAAACATTATCTTAAAAAATAATAAAGTTAAAAGATCTCTCACTCTCCTTGCCCTTCCAGTCTCCATAATCAGCTCCAAAGAGGTTTAAACAGTGAATGGAAGTTTCTTGGCTCACAGACTTGTACAAGGCCACCTATGGAGAGAGGTAAAACTCCTGGAAGCGTGAGGCAATTGATGTCTTATTTATAGGTCACACAGAGATGGCCTCAGAAACAATGAATAAAACAATATCTTTTTACCTCTCAGGACGCCTGTAAGTGACTTATAAATGCAATATCTGCCTTTCAATAGGTCTGGCTAGGCTCATGCTTTCCATGGCTATAGAAATAAACTCCTCTCTGGGAGCTGCTTTGATTGTGGCTACAGCACAGTAAGAAGCATCCCACCCTCCTTTTTTTCCAGTACCAAATGCCCAGTCTCCTGTTGTATCTGTGTTCCTCATTCCTAGTACAAAGATGACATTATTGCTCAGATCTGTCTTAATCTACTTGACAACAACCAGCTGCAGCCGTGTGGGTAAGAAAGGTGGCCTAATGAAGTACCCAGATGTGTTCCCAAAGGCAGAAACCATTTGTAGAGTTTGCTGAACCATTGCTGTCGGGAGGAGATTTTGAACAGATTGTTTGTTCTCGTTCACTGCTCAAAATTGAAGAGTCTGTTTCCTACCTTGGATTCATATTTGTAAAGTTGCTAGTTTGTTTTATCACAATGCCATTGAGTTTGGTGAGGAGAGAGAGAGAGAACTGGAATAGATTAGAAAATTCGTAGTAGAATATCAAACAGACTGCTCTTAGTTCTCATGTTTTAAATTGAAAGTCAACATAGATCAGATTTAAACAACTTCTCTTTTGTTCTCTCTATTAGTAACTGACATTAAGACACATAGTTAATTGAGCTGAGGCCGTAGACCTGCTTGCATTGCTATTGATCAAAAGACAATATCACTGTGTCTCTGGTTAAACCCTGAAGGCAAATGTGCACTGGCCATATTTGCAAATCCAATTTTATCTATCTAATGAGAGTAAATTCTGATCACTCTCACTGAAAAATCCCCATTATCCCTTTAGTTTATACATTAGGGGTCTGTTCTAGTGCATCAGCTGCTATTGCTGTGGAGCTCAAGGCCAGAATGGATGCTATTCTCAGTTACAGATTATGTTCCTAATGGTGGCATGAGCATCTTTTCCTCCCACATCATCTCAATTCTCACTTTTGTGCTCTCTCCATTTCACTGTCTCTTCAGGTAATAACAGTTGTCAGAGCAGAGTTAACATGGATTTCTTGTTGTAAAAATCTGCAGATTTAAAATTTGTGGCTACATACACACGTAAGTGTTCACTACTTCCTCATACACTGTGAGGGATCACAGGAAAGAAAATGGTGGCAGAACAATTGCATTTTTGTTTTCCATAGTGCCAGACTTCCGAATTTCTCTAATTATTTTTGCTTTATGTTTCATGCTTCCCATCCTGAGGGTGCCAACTGCTTCAGCAGTTCCCTTTCCTGAAAGTTTCTTCAACACAGCTGTCAAGAGATGCTCGGTTTTAGAGGCATCATTTCCAGTCTCTGTTCATCAGTAACAGCATAAAAGATTTCAGCCTTGGAGAAGCCCTGATCTAGCTTGAGTGTCCCTAGAGTATCTCCTGAGATATCTGTGTGGTGTCTAGTAGCTTGTCTGTGTCTGGATGAAGTCTGAGAAAGCCAGTCATTGTATTATATTACCAAACTGATTATCTGGGCTCAGGGAATTCACTTTGCCCCTTGGTACTATATACATTGTGCATAGGGCAAAGATATTACGCTGCTGTTGTGAGTTTTTCACAGAGGGGTACTGAAGGATACTGAAGATCCCCTACTCCCAGCCATGTGCAGTACCTGAGACAGGGAGGAGTGCAGAGTCATGGACTATTAACAGGCAAGGTTTTGTGCTTGTCCCCTTCAAATTATACCTGTCTTAATCATCTACTCCTTTCCCATCAATATCAGTTGACCTTATGCAACTGAGACAATCCCTACATTATTTAAGGTTTTAAATTACAGTAATAAAACTTAGAAGTACACTGCTAGTTCATGGAGCGTGATCACCACTAGCCTTCAAGGGCAGTGAGCCCTAGGGCAGAGGACTGATATGTGGCATCAGCAGTCACTGCCTGTGTGAAGTGCAGTAGTAACTATGCCAGCTGCCCAGAGTGCAGCACAGCAGTCTGTTAGCAAACTGACACTTGGGGGTCAGAACATTTTATGGATGTCTTACCTGAACTCCAGCAATTTCATCCCATTAAGTGCCATAGATTGTTCATCTCCCATTTCTTTCTCCATTTCTGTCTCATATTTAGAAAGGGATCGTAATATCTCAACTTTTAGAACCCCTAAATCATACCGGGAAACACCTTTTAGTATTTACGATATTCTTTATAACTGTTTTTGCATTATGTGCTCTCGTCTGTTTCTCTATTTTATCAGTGACTTTCCAAAGCTAGAAAGTGTTAGAATTCTTATTTTGCTAATCCAGTGAATTAAGGAACAGTGAAATTTAAATAGACATGAAAGCTTCTGGCTGACAGATCAGGAATGAAAACATTCTGTAACAAAAATTAAAGATAGAATATGAGGTCCGATAATATCCTATGAGAAACTGCATAGGAGAACGTCTTTGGGGTTTCTGTTTGACTTAGCTGCTTCATTATCTGATCTCCTCAGCCAACATCTGTCTTAATGGGACGTAGCTCTATATGTTATTCAGTTAACTAAAGGAAGGCTTGGTACAAAAGAGAATTCAGAACCCCATGACACAGTAAGCAGGAGAAAAAAAAATTATCGGGTAAAAGTTTGTCAAGAATGATAGACAGGGAATATCAGATACCAGCATCTGAGTCCTGTGTGTCAGCTGAATGCTGAAGCAACAGAGAGAATTGAAGTTTTAAGTCCCTTATAAGAGGCAATGTTTGCGTAGATGTCTATGAACCATTTGTTTGGTCTGCACAGCCTGTAAGCTGGAGGGCACATAGTACCACATTTCCTAAAGAGTCCCACAGGACAGATACAAAGAGCAAAAGATATACTGTACAGTCCTCGGAAGGAAGACATCATCAGTTTTATCCAACCTCATTTATAAATTTATGATTCAGGGACAACATGGAGAAGGTGATCTTTAGATTAAAATGAGAGTATATTTGTACTGCAAGGTTATTCCAACTCAAAGGGTGGAGAAAAAAAATGGCTCAGAGTCAGAAATGGAAAGAGGGAAAAGTGCCACGCAGGTCAACGACAGCTTCAGTGAAATATGTGCTCTGAGTTCACACGGTGAATTACTGTGATTCCCACTGCAACTATTATTATTTTAAGTCTATGTCAGCGTGATATTGCCTAAAAAAAGCATAGCATAGGAAATAATGGCCCAAGGGCAAAAGGAGTGAGGACAGCTGCCTTCGGCATCCCTTTCTTTTGGAAGCTTTGAGGGGGGCATTTTTTTTTCAGAATGGGATAGGTAGTTGATAGGAGTGCACTGGTGAAGCCAGCCAACAAAGTGAATCTAGCGACATCGCCAAGAGTATGGATAGGTGGAAAAAAAATCAGATTAGGCAGCATATTTAACATGTAGTCTGTTCATATCCTTTCTCTGTCTTGTGGCAAGTGATTTCAACATATGTCCTTGTTTAGGAAAAGTTACTATGGATTGCTTATTCACAAAGAATATTGCCATGCAATCTAGACACAGAGATCTCTTGAGACCTGACTTCATCTTTGTGAATTTTCCCAAATTCCTAAAACAACAGAGAAGAACCTTATTTTCTTGCTGTGTGAAGAAACCCTTGTGGTGTGAAAGAACAGTTATCAAATAATAACAAAATTTACATGAAAATAGGATGGAATCTAATGATGCATATAGCTTTCTTTGGTAGCTATCTGCATAGCTATAGTAGCTATAGCATTTTCAAATGCTTTCTTTTAAATTTTCATTTCTTTTTCGTGGAGTGTGAGGTATTTCTTGGTGCTAATTAGAGCTGGTAGTAGCTCATGGAAGAGGAATGCAAATTTGGAGCCTCTTAGCAATGTAGAGGAAAAAGCAAATATGCAATAAGCTTCCTAAAGAAGTCAGTACTGGAGCTAGAATTTGGTATCTAGTTCTTCAAGCAAAATTCTTTCATCATTCCTGAAATATAGGCCAAATATGGTTTATATGAGCAATCTTTCCCACTGTAAGATGAAGAAGAAGAGGACAAGTAATTAGAAATGATCATACAGCTCTAAGAAGGATTACTATTATGACTTGATCACAAGTTCTGTGATGATCACAGAATTAAGTGAGGTAAGGGACAATCTTAAAATGCAGAGCAGGAGCATCCTGCAATAGTCCGTTGAAATTTTGATGCTAATCATGTCTTAAATGAGAAATATTCTGAGCTCCATCTTTCAAAGCCAAGCAATATTATGCATTTCAGACATTTATTTGGCTGCCCAGTTATCAAGAAGTAACTGCTTTGTGCTTTTTTCTTCTTTTCTTATTCTTTTTCCTGTATTTTTTAGGAGTAAGTTTTATATTTGTACAACAGCATATAATTTAGCACAGATCTATCAATAAAACACTACCGCTCTTTTCATATAGAACCCCATGGTTCCTTTAGAAGGATTGCCTACTGACTTGCTCAGCATGCATTTTAAGATTCTCCTGTTTTTCTCCTTTCATGCGTCTGTTGCAATGTTCTTTAAACAATTTTAAATGAGTTTGATGATGGTGAATGTTACACTGTCTTTTCTGTGACCTAGTGCATATACCAAAATGCCAAAGCTTGGGAAGGGCAAAAGAAAGGAGAAGGGAGAGGGATGGTGTTAAAAACTTGAAAACATGAGAGGATGGAAGTTGTGTAATGATTCGTGATTCCTCTAGCTGCTGCAGAAATTTCGCAGATAAAGCAGTAAGACTGAACCAATTTGGAGCAGTTTTTGAAATGCATTTTATTCTTAGTCAGCAACTTAATCACAGATGAATAGGTATGAAAGCCACACTGTTCTACTCTTCAGGAACTATATGATATTGTTACAACAGTGGAACAGATATTAGAACTCCTGAGAGAGTTCTCCTAAGACAACTGTGCACGGTTGATGTGTGCCTGGAAATGTATATACCGTGGTGTGGTTTGCAGTCGCCTGTACAGGGGTGGCCCCTTAGCCTGATGATTTCACCTGGCTCTGTGTCACATTTAAAGAGAAGAGCCTGATAGCTGTGCTGGGAGCTGGCCAGGCAACCTTCTTTGTGCAGAAGGAGTTTATGTCTTGATCATCAAGAGTAGCACTGTTGGCAAAAGGAGTTAAACAGCTCAGCCTTTTGTTGATTATGTTTAATAATCAACTTGCTGTTCAGATTAGGTGAGGTGGTGTAAGGAATGGATCCTGTCAGCTTCCACTGATGCTGATTTCTTCTGGCCTTGTTAGAAACTCAGAGGACAGCTGAGAATTACTGCAGAGATGCATTGGTGATGACTTCAAGCATTTGTGGAGCAGCCATTAAATATGCTAAAATATGGTTATTGCTGCTGGATAGGGACTATCACAGCGCCAGATTATACATGTAAATTCTTAAAATCCTTGGTGGAGAGGAAAAAAAAAAGGAAACTTGAATTCTTGTGCTAGATTATGACAAGTGTAATGACAACTCCCAGGGGCTATACCTTAGGGAACTGATAGATAAAATGATAATCACTGGAAGTGAGAAGAGCCCTGTCATTGTTTCCAGTTCTTAATTCTAATTCACTCCAAGATCTCTCAGGACCACAGGATGAACAGAGCAAAGTGAACAATTCTGGAATGGCAGTGTTATGCCTAGTGCCAAAACTGTACGGACATTTGTGCATTTCACACAGCCATCCAAAGTGAACACAGAACACTGTAACATCATCCTGTGCAGACAGCAGTTGTGTGTGCTTGACCTGTAAGCATGTCAGGCACTGATTTTCCTGTTTCTGTTTAAAGTAGTTATTCCAACTCCACACATTTTGGAGAGAAAAAAAAAATCTGTAGTTCATGGGTTCCACAGTTATACTTTTTCACCCTTGCTGGTATATCTGTTACAAAGCAAATGCTCTGCCCCAGCCTGTGTAGATCTCTCAAACCTTAGCAATTTTTCTGTGATGATAGCAATGGCAGTCAGTAACTTGGCTGTCACATCTACATATACCTCTACACTCTACAAATGTGTAGTTTTACAACAGATTTTACTATGAATTTTCAAATGTTGATGTCAGCATAAGATTTCTGTTCTATGTGGGAAATGTAGGTCACTTCAACAAGCAGGAAGCAGATAGGAGGAGGTGTAGGAGGAAGGGATAGCAACTTTTCAACATCTTTGAAGATCTTCTTAATGCATTGTATGAGGTTTCCTCTCCTGTACTACGTTTTTCTTCCAAACAAACAAATAAAATGAAAAGAGGAATTATTAATGACTTCTTGGTGCATTTGCCTGCCTACGTAGGTTGCTACTGAGCAAACATTTTCAGGTCTTAAACAGGACCGAAGGAGGGTACCAGATTCAGAGGAGGATAAAAGTGCTTTAGAATATCCAAAAATGCTTTAGAATATCCAGATGCAGAATAACTTCACCTCACAAGAGTTTCAGTTTTGTCCAATGGTTAAATATTACTAAGCTGAAGGAACTAGCTTCTGTATCTTTCACACTATATTAACTGCTAAGATTTTTGACATTTTTATAACCTCTGAAGAGATATGCAGGTTCAATATCTCTGGCACTTCTTAGCTCTCAGCCTCAGCTGTGCTGACAACCCATGCCACATTTAATTACAGGAGCAATGAAATGTATGTGCTTTATCGAGTTTGTAATTGACACACACAAGTTCTGTGGAACATTCCCCTTTTCTAGAGTCGGGTAAGAAAGAGGACAGGAATTCACAGTCTTCCCATAGAAAGGATGTGACTAAAAGACGTTATTGAGGTGATCAGTCTCAGATATTTGGCTTTCACTCCATGTGAGAGGTTCTCCATGTCTCATCTCATGTTGACCAGCTTGCCCTGGAGTCTCATAATTCTGAAATAGCTTCCTGGAGGTGCTTTACCTAGAATATTCTACCTGTTTAAACAAATAAAGCAAACAAAAACATTACTGTAATTTCAAAAAGCCTAGGTACACAAATAGTCAAATTTCAGGGAGCATTTGGGAGTTACAGAGAACACTACTTTGTCTTTCAACAGTGACTACTTGATCTTGAATAATCTCCTTGCTTCTGACACCTGCAAAGCTTTTGGTTGGTTAGTTTCTATTATTTGTAACATTAAGCTTTATTTTTAAAACATTAAGCCTCAGTTTTAAAGCGTTTAAGTAAAGCAAAGCAACTTTTTGAAAGGGAAATATAGAAATTATTGAGACTCTTGTTATATTCACTAGCAAACCTTGCTATAGACTGATCTAGGTGTAGCAAGACATTGATTCTGTCAATAGTTAAAAGGAGGCATTCCAGTATTTAGCAAGGGGCAGAGGTTTGTTGTCAGTAGCAGAAAGGAGAAGAGAGCAAAATAAAAACTAAAAAAAAAATGTTTTGCATTTCGAACATTCCAAACAACTTTTTAAAGCAGCATGAAAGATTTCTTTTTTATTATCTGTTTTTAATGATAGAAAGCATTAAAAAAAATCAAACTCATTCTGAAGGAGTCTTTGAGCACTGTCACCAGTATTTGATGACATACATTTTAGTGATGTTTTAAAACTTCCTTATAGCCTTTCCAGCAGCCTCTGAACTTTAGCTTCATTCAGGAATACTCTCTGTTCCTCTGTGATACCAAAAATAATGAAATCAAATAACTGAGATTTTGTCAGGGAGAAAACAGCTATGTAAATATTTACTGCCAAAGAAGCAGCAATCTTACATTATACTAGCAGGCCACTTTCCCTAAGTCTCTTAGGACCTGGAAGAATGATGCATACGTGAGTCAGTGTCTAGTAATGAAAATTTCAGGAATGACTATTTCATATTTTTGTCCAGTTTTGTTTAAATCAGAATATTTATATAGCTAAGCAGGTCTAAATAGATGAAAGAAAACAAGATTGCGACGGAAATTTTAGAGATTCCAAATTATCTACATTATCATCCAATCTTACTAGGATTCTTTCAACCAAGGAAACGGAGTTTCTAAAGTAAGAGTCATGGAAGCAATGTGTCTTTTCTTTTACTTTAGCAACACAACATGTTCCAAAATGTAAAAGTCAGTAGTTGAATGCAACACAGGAAAAAAAGGCCCTGGGAATCCTCTAGTTGTAATGCCAAAATGTCGACTATGAAAATAAAGGAAAATTAAATCAACAATAAGATTTAAAAGGTTCAAATAAAAAAAAAAAATCACAAACATATATAAAAAAAAAAGAAAAAGAAAAAAAAGGTCCTGTCTTGTAATGTGAGTAATGGTTGACTTTTCCTTTCTTCCTAAAACTTGAAATGGGAGGTCCACATATCTTACCCATACATATGTGTCTTTTCAGTTCTGTTGAGATACCTATATCATTTTCTTTCCTGTTTTGTTTTGGTGCCTTTTGATAGTCATGATTAACATTATTAAATTAGAAAATTGTCCCATCCTTTCCATAAGAAAATGAGCATATGCAGTGCAGAAGTGCAGAATATCATGGTAGTTGGGTTTAAGGTCCTGCGACAAGAAAGAGAAGACGGGAAAGATTTCATTGCACTGTTTCCTTGTTTTATTCTTTAACAAGTGCGTATTTTGTAAGGTGGAGAAGATAGGGCAAAAAGAGAAAAACTATACAAAGTACACTGCATGGGAGATTGCAACAAAAAATCGTGGAGGTCAAGTTGCAGAAAACTAACAATTTATTCAGAAATTTGTCCCCAGATGTTGAAAGCTTGAGACTCTCTTCCGGTAAAATATCATAAATAAAGAGGTGGGTATATTTATAGATTTTAAGACCAATTTGTGATCTTTATGGTACTCTCCCCAAAGCCTTGTTAAATACACAAAATTACTTTCCTGTTCCAGTGGGTATGGATGAATCGGAACATTGCTCATGGGAAAACTTAAAGAACTAATCCAAAATGTTAAAATGCCTAGGGGTGGAAGAGAAACCATCATGCCTCTTTAGATTTTCTACAATAAAAGTCCATTTAGACTTAATCTGCTCACAAATATTTTTAAAATACTGTTAAAAAATTGTGCATTAAGAAGTGAGAGAAAGACCAAACAAAATAAACATAAAAGTTTAGTGGCAATTCAGATTAGATGCACAGGATTTGTTATACAGTTTTGTGATTTTGTATTTTATTTAAAACAGTGCACACTTTCAGTGTTGAGCAGCATGCATACCATCTTAATTTGAGAAACGTTTGCTAATGAACTTATATCATTCAGTATTAGTTTTATATTTTGTTTCATAAAGCCTCCATGAACTCTTCGAGTTATTCCCACAGGAGCAGTAATACCGTGGTATTATGTCAAAGGAAATTTTATTTCCAGTTGGTTTGGAGAAGAAGCCCAGCAGCTATCAGAATAACCTATTATCATGTGCTCACTAATGACAGTTGTTATATCTGGGACGAAATCTATTTTTTGGCATTGTTTTCCTATAAATAACAAGTTAACATTAAAAAAAAACAATCAGCAGAATAAAGTACCCAGTGCATACCTGTGTAGAAGTTATGATGAATGTGACTTCATTCTTTAAACAGAAGTATAATTCTGAATGCAGTTTTGTTTCCTGAGTACAGCTGTTTTCTAAAAAGAACATACCTGGGAGAGATGTTCCTCTTAGTTATCCAGTCATGCCAGCCTGACTGATTTTGTGCTTCCAGAAGAACATGAATAACATGGCAGCAAAAACACAAGCTAGACTCTGTCATGGCTCACCCTCTAACAGCATCCCTATCTGATTTAAAAATGCAGGGTAAACACTGTCCTTAATTATCCCTTTGTAACTGCATCAGCTGTTGTAGTTTGCAAAGGGATTAGTTTGTAGCAAGCTATCGCTATCACAGGAGTTTTGTGCCATATTAATCGTAAAGTCTTTGTAACTGACTATCCTGGGGAAATAATCTTGTATAATTATTACACTAAATTGAGTCAGCTGGACTGTCAGGCAAAAAAGTTTTAAAATGAGCTTTGTGGAAACTCCATTCTTTGATAAGATGACCGCCTTATCTCTGCTGACCACTTAACTGCTGTTGACAGCCTATGTAATAAGTATTAGTATAAAATTAAGACATTTCTAATCTTCATGGACTTTTCTAATAAAGACATAGAACATTTACCTGTTTTCAGGTGCAAAAGCTGCAATATTGCCTGCCTTTGAAACCATCTCTTCTGTTAACCACAGAACAAACATAATGCCCATTACAGGTTATTAGCTATTTCCAAGAGGAATGTGTCTTCCTTCCACCCGGTTTTACCCCAATTCCCAGGTGAAAAATGAAAATGATAGCTCAGCTTCTGTGTCCGTTCTGTTTTTTGTCCTCCAACAAGACTGAGAGTGCTGACAGCCTCCTGTAATAGCTGTGGCACTGTTTTTTGTTTGTTGTTGTTTTGGTTTTGTTTTTCTGTGCGCTAGTCTGTACTCCATTGCCATACAAATACATTTTTATTATCACTATTTGCTTTACATGTTAGATGGTCTCTAAAGAGACTCCCTAAAGAGTGATTCAGAGATGTAGTTTTTCATACTCAGCCAGATGATAGGCTGACCCATGGAAGACCCCAAAGTAATCAAATAGATGATGGAATAAAATAGCCTTCATTCTCCTCCCTCACTGCTCCTTGCAGTTTGAATAACAGCAGAACAGGTAAAGCATTATAGAAGCCTCTAGACTCATGCTGTTACTGTTAATGAACCTTCTGTGAGAGCTACCAACACATGATTGAAATACAGTTCCTGAGATCCCTTCTACCTCAAAGATCAATAAGCCACATTAGTGTCAGAAGTATCTTTGACTTGTCTTAGTTTGTGAAATATCATTGTCCTTACAAATCATGCTTCTATGAGATTAAGTATCATCCTGGTATTTCTTCTGTCCTATGCACAGCAATCTGGCCAGTGTTTGAGAAAAGGACTCAATAAACATAAAAATATAATGGATCACAAATCAATAGATATCTGTGAATAAATAACTTGTGTGATTATAGACTGTCAAGTTTTATGGTCACAATGCTCATTTTACCCTGGTTACTGAATTATAATCGTGGAGCACCTTCAGTGCAATGCCTACATTGGCACTCCTGCACCTACACTAACAAAAGCTGCCCTCAGGTGCTGGCAGTGGCATGTTCAGGCAGAGGACTGGGAACAGCTGAGTCTTGAGAAAAGTTAAAGCTTTAGTTAAGAAAGGAAATGAGAAAAGAAACAAAATGAAACGAGAAACGAGAAAAAAGGAAAGGGAAAGGGAAAGACATCTGTTAAAATAAGCCACCTGCCATGAATGAAATAGTTCCTTACCTCCTGGGTGTGCCTTTGAGCAGCCTGGATAGCTGCCCCGAGCAGTACAGATGCTGCTTGCCCCAGTCCCTATTTTTAAGGTCAAAATGCTATACATTTGAAGAAAAGGGCTAAGTGAGCGTGGTAACAGATAGGAACATACTATCATTAGACCCAGGAAATTTAATTCATGATCAACCTCAGGATGTCAGCAGTGCTTAATTAGCTTTTCCCTAGTTAAAATCCAGGGAAAACAGTGAAAAAAAGCAGTGTCAGCTGCAAATATGTTGGTCTCCGACAGAACTTTCTCAGACCTGCAATGAGCAATTGGAAATATTTGTAGAGTAAGGAAGTATTTACTGTATAGATATAAGCCATAAGCCATTCTGCCAAAAGGGGAAAAAAAAAAAAAAAAAGACTTCTTCTCTAAGACTGTTTACTAGTGTTTTGTTTGTGGTTCCTTTGCAGGTGTTGCTGCTTTGGATTCCAGCATTTCTGGGAAGATTGGTTTGCGGGCAATTATATATTATTTTTGCACTACTGCCCTTGCCGTAATTCTAGGTACTGTAATACTGTAATTGTTAACCTCCTTGGCACTGCCTAATTACAAATGTACACAGTGCAACAGTACTCATTTTCCAAAACTGCGTGGGGAGGGGAGGCAAGAATCATATGAAACATCATAACATGTTGATAGCAAAGAGAAGATGTCTTGCTGTTCACATTGGGCTCAGTTCATTTTCCCTATAAAGCTGCTATGGCTTTATAGGGAACTATGACATAAATTTCAGCTCAAAACAGATGTCTGCTGTCTAAGTTTTAGATACAAAGTGAATTTCCTCCAAATGAGATGTTGTAGCTGGTTCTCAGATACAAGACTGTATAATATAGTACTGAGAAACATTGTGTGAAGTAAAAGGCAAAAGGCAATTCAAAATATCACTGTGAAAAATTTGCAAAACACTTCATCTGAAGTCCAGCTGAAGTAATTTGCCCTTCTTAGTGAGCAGTGACTTAGTAGCACAGAAGTAAAAATAAAGCTAGAATGGCCAAACCCAGTGGCAATGCCGCAAGTTGCTCTTGTTTTGGAAGAAGCCACCCATTTAAGGATGCTAGCTGGGGACTTCTCTTTCTGAACAGCCCTGTGGGTGTCCCTGGGAGTATCACTGGGTGGTCAGACTTCAGCCACACAAGATACGCTAAGACTTTCCAGAGTTTGCACTGCAATCTTTTTTTTTCATTCTACAGGGATTGTGTTAGTTGTGATCTTTAAACCTGGAACATCTCAAAGAGCAGAAGAGATAGTGAGAGTGGGCAGTACCCCTGAGGTCACTACTGTTGACACTTTGTTGGATCTGATCAGGTGATAATTTTTTTTTTTTTTAGTCATTTCCATACCCATATTGCAGAGGCCCAAGAAATAAATGCATACACATTTGCAAGTGTAATATGATATAAATGCTTTCCAATATTGTTTGGAGAAGGCGCTGTTGGAGACAGCATCATAACAACCGATATTATGTTTTTCTATATATTTATATTCAACATATGTAAGAGCCAAATACAGATGATCTTGTAAAGATAAAGCTAAATCATATGTTTGTACAAGCTACTGTAGCCTTCAAAGGACTTTAGCATAAAAACTTAAAAAGTTGGGATATTTTGAGAGATCTGGAATGGAGATAAAGACTCCTGCTTCAGTATGTAAATTGTCGTCTTCTGCACTGGGCCATAGATTCCATAATTACCCACATACTTCTGCTTTCTGCAGTCTTCCTTTGCATTTGAATTGGCCATTGGAAAGGAGGAGGCAAGCAGTTGGATTTCAGTATTTCTGCACTAATTTTCTAAGTTTTCAGTGCATTAAATGGTTTTTGATCCTTGAAAAAACACACAGGAATCATCCGTCATCCAAGATGAATTCAAACTGCAGTATAGGACAACAAAAATCTATTCTTCTATAGCTAAATCTATTTCAGCACAATGTTATAAGGGCTGTTCTTCTTCTTTCTAAGTTATACATGATAAATCCTATAAAATTTACTTTAGATAGTCTCTTGTATTTTTTGTGTAATTAATCAGTGGAGAAGAAGCTATGAGTTCAGGAGCTGGTCAAGGAAATATCATATATTGAAAAATGAGCCTAAAAATTCTACAACAGGAAAACAATCTCCTGGTCTTTCAAAGTCCTGAAACCCTGTTTCTGCTAGACTTCAGATCTGACAGCACTAACTACACTGCTTTCTGGATAAGGCAACATTCTCTAATCTGTCTTTCAACACTAGATCGTATCATTTTTTTTAAAAAAAACTCCTTGTTCATAGTATTCTCCAATGTTGAAATGTCTGTAATTTCTTTAACAGGAATATGTTTCCAGAAAACCTCGTCCAAGCTTGTTTTCAACAGGTAAGTTTGAACATCCCTGTTTGTTACTGTACTTTTCATTGCTAACTTAATTCTTCATAATTAATGTCCCCCCAAAAACACACCAAGTTTTTCTATGCAAAAGTCTGTATGAATTATTTATGAGAAGCCCAGGAGACTCTTGAGTTCACGCAGAACGACTTTTCTTAGGCATCTTCATTTCCTTTCCATTTTGATTATACTCTGTTCTCAATTCATCAACCCTTAATCATCTCTTGCAAAAAGACAGCACTGAGAAGCTGGATGCCAAAACTTAGCAGTGTATTAGTACACAGGTTTTTCCCCTTAAGAACAGGCAAAGCTATAAGAAGCATGTTGTTATGATCTGCAGACGTGTTCATAAAAACCCTCAGTGTCTGGTGAAATTTAGATAACTCAACCCTCACTCTGATGTGTCTTTCATCTAATGTCCATTGTTAGACCTGGTGATTCATCTTGAAGAAGAGATAGCCAGATGTTAGAATCTGTTCGAGACATCTCTGAGATTTGGAAAATGAAAAAGGAAACTGCTGCCCATATAGCAGTCCTGTTTCAGATTCAATCACGTTTATCCATAAATAAATCAGTTTTTGAGATGCTCTCTGCTTCCCTTTTTTTCCCTTCTGCAACAGTTGCCTACCAGTTGCACTGAGGTTTGTATGGGAGATAGCTAACCTATCACAGGAAATGGTGTTAACTGTCTTCTGCACACAGCACTGAGTATATTTTTGGTTTTAGTTTAGTAAAGTTAACAAAACCTTCTACACATTTTTTGCATGTTAATTACTTTAAGAACAAATCTTCTGCCTTGCTGAGGTACAGAATCCTGTCCTAAATTTCTCTGAAAGACCAGAGAAAAGACTCTCTTTTTAGAGGCTACGTTATAACACGGTTGCTGTAATTATCTTCCAAGCAGGATGCTAGAGCATTTGCCTGGAGGCAATGAGGCCTGTAACACTTTCACTGTTTACCTGTGCAAGAACCATGTCCTCCAACTGCTTGTTCCAGCAGAAAATGGCCTTGTCATTATCAGAAGCTTTATCTCATCCCCCCAAAAACTGTCAGACATCCAGGACCCTCAAGAGCCTGATTTATAGTGTATTTTCTTTGCTTTGCTTCATTTAGTATCTTAACTAGAGAACCATGATGATTCACATTCATCTTTCCCTTAGTGTCTTTCTAACAGTGCTTTTGTCCACTCTTCAGTTTCCTCATATTTCTAAATAACTCTTCTGTTTTTTGAAAAAAATCTTTCAGTATAAAACCAAACGTGAAAAAGTGGATGTTATGAGTGGTGTGGAAAAAAATGGCTCTGTTCCTAGAGAAGATATTGTGGCAATTGTCATGACGTCACAGGTTTCAGAGGTGAGAACTTTATAGATTGTTATATTTCTGTAAAATCTACATAGGTAGAATTAGACTGACATTTGGTTTAGCTGATAGGTTAGTGTCTCAGAAAATGAAGGAAATGCCACATAGATAAGCTTTATCAAGGAGATAAAACTTGCTAAGTAAATGCTGAAGGTGATTTCGAGGACCTTCAGTTAGATTTCAGGAAAGCAGATGACTCCACATCAATTAAACAAGTCAAAGATAATAGGAGATGTGGAGAAATAATTCATATATACATCCGTTATGGTATAAGCTCATGCGCTATAAAGTTACTGAACACAGTCTTTTGGAGAAGCTGGGTATATATTCACAGTTGTTTAACTCGCAGTTTATATTATCAGAAGATGTTTAAGCAGCAGGCATTGCAGAAAGAAAAGAACAAAAAATAATACAAAAATATTTGAAATGGAAAACAAAACAATGGAAAGTATGTTATTAATTAATAGCGTGATTGTTGCTCTGCAAAAAAAAAAAAAGCCTAGGAAGGGAAGTAAGAAGAAATTCAATAGCATTATGAATATAGAACGATGAACAATACAAATTTCATCTCATCATAATGAGAGCATGGGAACGCGAGCTAAATGAAAGGATGTTAGTTAAATCCCAAAGCAGGATGCAGTAGAGAATCACACACTCAGTGAATAATTCTCCTTCATCTATTCATTTTGCATTCACACAGAGAACTGTGTATTTTGTAGGATTTTTATGTGATATGCTTCATATTCTGCTGTTAATTATGCAATATTGTTGATTTCAGCTGAACAATAGATTTTTTACTGGGGGCAAAATTGGACACTCTTGTCCTAGTTCTCAGACAGTGGACAATTTTTCTTAAGTCCAACCACAAAAGCTTGTGTTGCACAGAAATGACTACAAGGGTTCTACATCCATGTTTTATTCTCCACAGTAGGGAGTAGCTATTTTATATGCTGAAGTTATGACTCAGGATGCCTAGGTTTTGCCATTCTCTCTGTGAGAAATCATTTGAAAGGGCAGCATAAATTAAGCATGCTTTATCCAGTGCTAGGATTTTGCCAGGTTCTTGCATAATTTAAAATACAGAGATTGTAAAGGCAATTTAACTACCTTCATGTGACCACTCAACGCTGTAAGAATTAGAATAGATTGCCTGGGGAGAAGATGTCTGTATCCTTTCATGGGGAAACCTAAATGTATTTTTATTTTAGCTCTCTAAAGTAAATTCAGTGTTTTCAGATGGCAACTTTTTTTCTCTCTCTCTTTGATCCAATCTACAGAACAAAACCCAAGAATACAAAGTTGTGGGCATATATTCAGATGGCATCAATGTACTGGGCTTGATCATCTTTTGTCTTGTTTTTGGAGTTGTTATTGGGAAAATGGGAGAGAAAGGACGAGTGCTGGTGGATTTTTTCAATGCACTGAATGAAGCTACCATGAGAATAGTTCAGATAATCATGTGGTAAGTCCAAGGACATACTAGCATTTTCTAATGCCTCTTTAAGTGGATTTTGTCATCGAAATTGTCAGAGCAGACTCCTTTACATTTTCTTTTGTATAATGCTTTGCAGAGAGAAACTTTGAAAGGAAAGGTGGTAAACAGTTTTGTCTGTACAAAAATTGGATCCTTTTGAGGAAAGCGGAGATAAAGCTCCTACTTACTGTATTAAAGATAACGGTCCCACTTGGACACAGGAAACTTCAGTTGTTCAAACATTCTCCCTCAGGTTTTACAGCAAGCCAGTACGTCTGAATGTAGTTTGAGGACTATAGAAGCATCACTGTCTATATTCCCTTCTCAATTTTGAACACAATTCAATGAAACAACAACTTCTAACTTCTAACAAATAGCCATTAAACTCACATATTAGCTGTCCTTGAAGCTGAGTTGTTTTAGAAACAGAAGTAGCACAAGCCACAGCACAGACCCTGAGATCCTGTAAAACAGTGTAGCTGTGCAGGGCTAGCTGCAGGCTTTTGCAGCGTTTGGAGAGATATAAATTAGTCCGTGCAACTTGTCTAGTGCTGGCCAGTGGTCCTGTCCTCAGCTAAACTACAGCTCTATAAAGCAAACTGCCTCACAGTGCACCAAATCAGCCCCAGCAGCATCCCAGCCTGCTCCCCTGCCCTGAGCGCGAGGATCCCACACATAAGCTGACTGCAGCACGTGCAGATTTAGCTCTCAGCCCCACAAATACTTTCACATCCAAGTATGGCCTAGACATGCATAACATTTTCTGCAGTTAGACAAACCATGCACAGTCTCTCCCAAATTGTCTGAGTTCTGTGACTCCAAGTCACACAGAATAAATAAGTTTTGGTTTTCTAATCTCTTTTCATCACCACTGTTGTAATCTTGCTGCAAGTGAATAAATTCAATTGTGTAATAGAATATCAGAGAAAATTGTTACCCCTTTTAATAATTTTTACTCTGCAAGTTGTTGTATACTGATGAGCACACAGCATTTCTAAGAATGTGTTTTTAATTGCTTTACTTTTGTTTTCTAGGTATATGCCACTTGGTATCATGTTTTTAATTGCCGGGAAGATAATAGAAGTTGATGACTGGGAGATCTTTCGTAAACTGGGTCTTTATATGGCTACAGTATTAAGTGGGTATGTCATTTCCTAAAGATGAAATTAAATGTAGGTCATTTTTGCAGCTCAACTGTTTGTGATTTAATTATCCACAACGACCAGACTTTTCCACTTCAGAGACAAAAATTGCCGCCGATGAACGTTATGTGAGGCTGTTTTGCATTTTTTGTTTTAGAAAGTCACTTGCATTCTAAAAAAAAAGTCTGTTCTTGTTCTCATTATTTCATCTTCCTCTCAGCTTGATGCTGAAACAGATAAGATTATTGTATTTTTCAGAATGTAGCGTTTCTTTTAGATTCTAGAAGTTGAAAATGGTGAGGAGCTCGGTTATAGCCCACTGAAACCCAGCCAATTGAAACCATTTAATCATAGAATCACAGAATTGTTATGGTTGGAAAACACCTGTAATGAATGGTTATATCAGAATCTCCTGGGAATCTGTGAGCCAAAAATGTACCAGCATAGACTCAGATTCACTGCAGAGCACAGATACGCTGCAAAGGCACTGAACTTTAAATTATAGTTGTAAAAGAAAATGACCCTCGCTCCCCTCAACAAAGAGTAGCTAAAACCCAAGGAGCCCCTCAGAACTGCTCTGTAGTCATCCTCCTTCTAGTCAAAGATACCTGGTGAAGCTCCATAAGCAGCGTGTGCTTCCAGCATAGCACAGCCAAGCATCAAAGCAGATGTTATATCCTGAGTCTAGGCCCATGAGTGTAGAACAGTCAGGAGTGGCTGGGAGGACCGTGCTGTTACACCTACACAAACCCTTTCACGCATGTGGACCTTATGGATAAGAAAGGGCAAATTAACTGCTCCAGGTGATACAGTTTGTAATGCTCGATCATTATACAGCTGTGGATAAATATCCTACAAATGACCCTTTGGAAAGATAAATTGATATTACAGGCTCAATAAGTTAAATGCATTTACATTTCTATTTCCAATTCAGTGAAGCATAGCTTCTGGCTGTTTTGGTTCATTGCCTCAGCATCCACTCCTGTAATTCTTTCAGCATACTTAGGATTTATTCATATTTTGTGTACGGGCTAGATCCAAAGTTGTTCAAGACCTTCTTCGCTCACCACCAATACTTAATACATATGTATGTTATCTTTCAAAAATAATTCACAGTTTTTTTGACAATCAAGAAAATAATGATATGATTGTTTTAATTGCAAACTTCCCTATAAATAGTCAAGAAAGATGTGTTTTTGCTTGTTTGTTTGTTTTTTCTTTGTTTTATATACATATATACTGATATGTTTGGACTAGTTGTTCAAAACTCATTTGAGAAGTAATGATTTTCTAAGCAGATACTACAGCTTCAGAAATAGCACTGAATCATGATTCTTTCAAAATACTACAAGTTGAGGTTTTCTGTTTTAGATCTGACAAGGTTTATGGTTTTTCAGCTAATAACAGTTACTATTTGTCCTGTGACAGGACATGTATGAAGACACAGTCACTTCTCCAGAGTACTTTGCAAAGTGAAGTCCCAGCACATATGCTCTGTCATTTAGCTGATACCTGTGTGCAGGTGCAGGTAGGACAGATACAGTGACTTTTGAGTGGGTGTCCAGCTTTGCATCCTGAGAGTGAAGCAGCCACTGTTCAACAGAACCCGATTACATATTCCACAGTTTTCCCAAAACGCTGCTTGGACAGAGGTCTGCAGCCTTTCCATCTCTTACACAGTGCTTCACATGCCACAGAGAAGGGCAAACAGCAGCACTTTTCCTTCAAGGCTGCCCTGCAGGGAGGGCATGTTGTACTCGACTCACTGTAGAGAAGACCATGAGACTACAAAGAGGTGCCTGTTCTGCATTCCCAGCCTGCAGGAATGCCCTTTCTCCTGCCTCTTGGTGTGTGAAAGATGTGTCCCCTCTGCTGTGTTGCGTTCCTGCCCTCACCTGTTTCCACACTTTGCATGCTCTTCTTCATCCTTAGCCACCTCTGCTGCAGTGCTGATTTTTATTGGCATCTTCTGCAGCTGTCTCTCTCTTTACCACCACCTTTAAGCATGGTCCTGAGAAGTACATGTCATCTTACATATTTTTCTGGTATTCCCCGTGGAAAAAGGATATTTGGGAGTTTAGGGGTGCCTCATCCTCCATTTCACTTCCCTGCCTTCTCTTTCCATCTCATCTACTAACCTACCTTCTTCCCAACTTCAATTATTCCTATCTGCAGCCCATCTAGCTCTCACCCAAGTGTCCACAAAATGTCTCAGCCCTTGGGTCTCATTAGGTCACCAAGAGGTAACAGTCACTCCCCCTCCAGGCCCCCTCACCCTGCCTTTCCTCTGCTTGGCCACTAAATATCCTAAGCCTCTTGTTTCGCTGATGGCAGCACCAGGACAGGGACGTGACAGCAGTCAAGGAGGAGAGATCAGGAGGCCTAGAACGAATATGAGAGGAACCTCAGCCTGAGGAGAAAAAGGGAAGCTGCGCTGAGGAGGTGCCTCTGATCTTCTCCCTTGCCTCTTTTGAAAGCAGCACAGAAACTGAATATCCAGGTGCTATATAAACAGCCAGGTTGGGATTCTGAAGGATGATATCCTTCCTATTTTAGAGGGAATGATCTGAGAATTTCTGTTTTCAGTTGCAGATTAGAATATTTGCTATAAAAATTTCTGCTGCTTTCTGGGAGTTGTATTTCATGCATGTAGATTAATATTATAATTCATTTTGTGAAAAATAATATATGTACAACTATATTTATTTTGTGTAATACTGAATTCTTGCTGATGGTAATAAAGTGCAGAACTAAGATTTTAAAAATAACTTCATTTGAAAGTCCTTAGGCTCCTAAATCATACAGATGTACCTTAAAATTTTAGCCTATACATTTTGTTAAGAGATATATATATCATCATATAAATATATATATATCAACAACACATATATCATTACTAATATTTTCTTGTATTTGTTCTTGTGAATTCAGTTTGGTCCCATGTAGTACTGTGTGAAAATGTTAGGTTTATTTTTAGATTTTTTTACAGAATTTCATTGATAAATGGTGCAAGCTTTCATTTACAGTCCACTATAACCACTATTTTTGTTCACATAATGAATGAAACTGTTAAGACTTACTGTTTTTTAAAAAATATTTTTCTTTCCAAGGAAACAACTATCTATTTGGGTTTTTTTTAGAGGGAGAGGTTGTTCTCTTGTGAATTTCTGTAATGTACTGGCTACTGCTGTCTCAGTGTCTGGATTTGGCAGAACAAATGGTACCATGATTTATCAATATCCTTATCAGTTGCTTTGAAATCATAAAGCCCTATTACGACATAGTAATGTTCCCAAGAACATCTTGTTAAGACACAATAAAAATTCAAAGGTTGTGTATGTCGCAGTTCTGGACTTGGTGTTTCCAAGCTGTGACAATTTATTTTCTGAAGAAGCTATGTTAACAGACTTAATTCAAATGAAAGGTAATATTTTAAAATACTATTTTGGCATCTTACAATATGAAAGATGGTAAGGCTACATATTTGTATGTTTGTGCAGTCTGAAATACTTCGATGTTTTTTAATGAAAAAAAAAAAAGAATTGTATTTGAATCGCAAAATCACACAGAATCACAGAATGGTTGAGGTTGGAAGGGACCTCTAGCGATGATCTAGTCCAATTCTGCTGCTCAAGCCGGAACACCTAGAGAACACATATACCTAAGCTTACACAATATTCCACAACATAAAAGCATGTGTGTGGGAGTTATCATTTTCTTTCAAGCTTCTATAGAAGGATTCATCTGTCCCTAACTGGACACTGTATTTACCTTTAATTCCCAATAGGCAGATAAACTTCAACAATGATTTGGCTTGTTTCACTGATTTGTTTCTAGTCTGAATTGTAAGGACTTGACAAGAGAGTGGGGTGTTGAAACATGTGTCCTCTGCATAATTTTCTCTACTTTTCTCATTTTTATCAGTGTATTTCCAATATATCAATTAATCACATCTGCTGCTTTAGAAGCAGAGGCAAGTAACAATCTCTCCCTGTCCTCTGATAGAATAAATAGAAAAGCTGTTGCCTGCAATTTATTTAGACAGGATATTCTCTGTAGTTTGAACATAACTCTGTAGATTGAACATAACGATCTTTAAAGTCACAAGAAATTTCACACCTGGATCTGATGGCATCTCTCACCATCTTATTAAAGCTATGCAGTGAAATAGATCCAATGTTTAAATAGTCCATTTTCTTTTGCAGACTTGCAATCCATTCCACTGTAATTCTGCCATTGATCTACTTAATAATAGTAAGGAAAAATCCTTTTCGGTTTGCTATGGGGATGGCTCAAGCACTTCTGACAGCCCTCATGGTTTCTTCCAGGTAAGCAGGAAAAAAAATGTATTTTATGTAATGTTATTAGTAGTAATTGCATGTTTGTTTGTTTTTTTTTTCTCTGATTTTACTGCTATTTTGTTACCTACTATAATTTCACCCGGACAATTATAAGTCCCTGAAAGCTAAAAGCTAAAATACTACTTTCCTCATTAGTTCTGGAGGACCAAAAAAGGAACTATGGATTGCAGTGGAATCACAGTTGCCTTGCACCAGACTTGTGACTTTCCTTCCTAGTATAAATTCAGGACATAATTCTTTGGCCGTTTATTTCATTACTCACAATTTAAGCTCTCATGGTGTTTCTGTGATTACACACATCATGAAGATTTTGCTATGTAGGCGATAACTCCATCTTTGTTCTTCCTTCCCTTAGTTAGAAGAGGTAGTGAATGTTTCTTAGCTTTAAGAGCAAACTTCATAATCAAGACCTCATACTGCAGCCTTTCTGGTTGCCTTAGATCTCCATTTGAGCATTAGAATAGATCTTTCTTATAAAGAGAATGGGGCACACTTTTTCTGGGCTTATTTTATCTATTTATCTGTATTTCAGTTCAGCAACTTTGCCTGTCACTTTTCGCTGTGCAGAAGAAAAGAACTTTGTTGACAAAAGAATAACCAGGTTCGTCCTTCCGGTTGGAGCTACCATCAACATGGATGGCACAGCTCTCTATGAAGCAGTGGCAGCTATATTTATTGCACAGCTGAATGACTTAGAACTGGATATTGGCCAAATAATTACCATAAGGTGAGACTAAAGCCATCACAGAAATTTTCCTTGTGTTTTTTTTTTTAATGAATGGCACATTTGCTTTGGATACGTCTTCAGGAAGTTGAAACTATCATTCGCAGCACAGAAAATAACAGACACATTCCCACTTCTTGTTCCAAGGCCGTGCCTGTGCGACCTGATGAGGAGCTGGCCAGGGCCGGCAGCTGGTATATAACACACTGCTCTGGATATTGACCTCATTCTCTTAGAGCAAACACTTGCAAGCCCAAGTTTGTACAACAAAAGTACTTTTTCCTACTTATTCCACAGTGATAGCTCTCTTTCCCTGGCCAGGGAGCAACAGAATCCACTCTAGATATTATAAATTACTGTATCTGTAGAGACACTGATTAAAAGTATCTTTACATGACTTGTCCCATAAATTTGTCTCCAGACTGTGTAGATACTATTCAGTAGGAAAACTGGTATGTTTTTTTTTGCTTTGAGAATAAGTCTAAGTGTGTGAGAATGCGCAGCTGCTGCTGCAGGGTGTTTTCTGAAGGCCTTCCCCTTCTGAAGGCCGTTGTTTGGGTTTTCAGCGTCACGGCGACGGCGGCCAGCATTGGAGCTGCGGGCGTGCCGCAGGCGGGCCTGGTCACCATGGTCATCGTGCTGAGCGCCGTCGGCCTCCCCGCCGAAGACGTGACCCTCATCATCGCTGTGGACTGGCTCCTGTAAGTCTGGGGCACTTGGTATTTAATCCTTTTGTTTGTTTGTTCGTTTGCAATGTTTCCAAAACTTTATTTGGGAATAGCTGGGTCTGTGAAGCAGCCTGGGGATGTTCCTCACTGAGATACTCCTTTGAGGACCCAGCCCCATGACCAACAAGCACAAACACATGCAAACTTAAAAAGCTGCTCAGGTCCCTGATCCCAACCACTTCACCTCAGAGCACATCCTCAGTCCCATGAACACAGCTGTTTCCCAGAGAGAAGCATTGATCTCCTGGTACAGCCACATTTAAAATTTAATTATTTTTTTAATTTAAAATTATTTTTAAATTTAAATTTTACTTACCTTTAGTGATCAGCCTACCTTCTTCTTCTTGGATAAAGGCCTCAGAAGCTCTTGTTTTGTCCACGTGGATATTTTAGGGTTTCTCTGTTGACTCCAAATGGTAAACAGAATAAGACGAAAGTACCTTATGTGATATGATAAACCCAAGGCCCTCAGCAGAGGGCTGTAATGTGGTGCCATCAGTGTAGTAGTCCTCAATCTGGGTCAAGTTTATCGCTACATGAAGGACATGTTTTCTTACTTTCCTGGAGCGCTTTGTCTCTTTCCAGCCTGAATGTTTCTCTCTGTTCCACGGGGAAGAGAATACTATCCCTCCTCCACCTCTTCCTTCCTTTCCCCTAGCTACTCACATTGTGGAGGGTGCTGAAACTGAATTGCAGGGGGTTTTGCCAAGCTGTCCAGCTCAGGGAACTGATGCAGGCATAGGAAAGAGTTTGGTTGTAAATTCACATCAGTTTGATCTGTGATTTCTATGTCCTATGCATACAGACTATGTATGTATCTACTGGTCACAATGAATGTTCCTGATTTCTCGGAACAATTAGGAAAAACTTTTCTAGACCCCACTGCTACATGAACTTTTCCCTAGACCAAGTGCTGTTTCATTATCTGGGATGAGCTGATAAATGGGAAACAATATCAACCTTTCTCTTACAGTGGTAGCATTTTTCACACAGTTCCTCATGTCATCTCTATCTGTCTCTCAGAACATCCTGATCTAACCAATCAGTTGGATCAGTTTTCACAAATATTTTCTGTTCCGCTTCTACTGAGATTTCTTTCCACAGCTTGTCTCTCACTTTTGTCCCATGACTCACTGTGAAAGAGTAGGATTCCATAATTAAAGAATATATGTTATAATGCAGTTTTTACCTGTCTTCTAAACTGCGAAAAATATAGTGCCCAGACCAAGGTCCTAGTAACCTCATAGTTACTGCATTACATTTTCTTAGGCTGCTTTTTGCACTCTAGATAGATCCATTCCTTTTCCTCCCACCTATGTAATCATTTTCATGAAGGATTTCTTGGCAGCACCCGCTGTATTTCACAGATATATTTAATTTATTTGATTCTATAACTCCATTTTGCAAACTGTTTTGAAACGCTGTTGGTTTCCAGAAAATCAAGGCTGTGAATGGATTCAAAAATGAATTCACTTTCTGTATAAAAGCATAATTGTTCCAAACAAAACAGCTCCAACCGGAAGTACATTCTCCCCATCCGCTGTCTGCAATGGCAGCACATGGATCTGTCTGTTTTGCTCCACAATCAGTTTTCCTCAGTCCTCTTTGATTCGGGGAAGGCATTAGGTTTTATTACAGATGATGGAGATCATCACAACCCACTAGTTCATAGTAGGGGTCTAAAACAAACAGTGACACTTTTCTCAAAATATTTTCCTAGAACATTGGAAAATCCAGAATTTGTGCTGTTCTTACGTATAACAGGAAAATGTAGAAGCTATCCATTCCATCATGCAAAAGATAAAAAATTCAAGCTATGTCCGGTTCTGATTGTGATATTTTTTCAGATGAAGGTGTCTTGCTGTGTAAAGCAAATTAAAGATTAATTTCACGTACCAGGGGTCATTGCCAGGGTATTTTGCACCTCAGCAGATAGAATGCACACCATGATGGCACGTAGATTATTAACACTTTTGCCTTTTGTACTTATTGCCTAAAATGTATTATTTTACAACCTCAGTGTCTCATTAACAATCCTTAGTTAATTCTGAACTTACCAAGATTTTATTACATAGGCTTGTGGAGTTCTTCCATGTTCAAAATGAAAAAAAAAAAAAAAAAAAAAAAAACCACCTGTTCATGAAAGACAAGTTTCCACTACCATGGATTGCCTCACTTGTCTGATTCTACCAGAATTTTACTTCAGTTTTTCTTTCTTCCCTCCTTCCAGCTTGGGGAATACACAGGCAGTTTTTAGCATAGCAACTCAACAACCATAGTGCAATAATATGCACCTAGCAGTGTGAATTGTTTGTGCAGTACCTGCTACTTGTCACATGTCTGGCACCCATGTCTCTGTGTATCCACCAAAGCTCTTTCAGCATTCCAAGCTGTGTCAAGGGAAGGAAGAACAAGGAAGCATGAGCTTCCACAGTCCTTACCTTATTTCCATGTCAACTTTCAACTTTGCTACACTGCGTAGTTATGTTGCTCCTATGGCAAGCAGCAGCAGATTTTTAGTGGCTGCATTTCTGTTCGCAGAAAGATCAACAGTATAGAAGTGTCTTATTCCTTAATATGATTTTTTAAATACAGCTTTGTACTCCCTTTAAGCAGGAGAGCCAAACACCACACACGCACTTTTCCATTGCAGGGTCTTGGGCTAGAAAACTGGAGATCCAGGGCTAAGCACTGGTTGAGGAAATGACTGTTAAAGAGACAAAGGCATAAATCAAACTCTGCTGCTGCTTTCAGCAGCAAGCTTACCACAAAGAGACCAGCTGTGCAGTGTACATCAAGGCCTGAGAAGTGCTCCCACAAGATTTCGTAAGGCTGAACGCAGTAGTGACATTACCTGTGTAACAGAACAGTGATGTGACTTGCAGTTTTATGTATCCTTTGCAAAGTCATTTATCACAGCAGTTGTTCTAGGGTTCTTTTTCAAATACATGCAAGGAAACTTCTGTTCTTCACTCACTCTACAACTTTTTTTTTTTTTTTTTTGTAATACCAGAATTACACAGGATCTGCACTTGGAAAAGGCCGCTGCTGTGCATTTCCTACAGTAGCTTACTTTTACTAAAATGATTTTCTAAGTAACATGCAGAACGACTTGTCTGATACCATTTTTATTCCATAGGGATCGATTCAGAACGATGGTGAATGTCTTGGGAGATGCCTTTGGTGCAGGTGTAGTGGAGAAACTCTCCAAAAAGGAGCTGGAGCAGATGGATGTCACCTCAGAAGTCAACATAGTCAATCCTTTCGCCTTGGAAACAACTACGCTCGATAATGATGAAACGGAGACCAAGAAATCCTACGTCAATGGGGGCTTTGCCGTGGATAAGTCTGACACCATATCGTTTACGCAGACATCTCAGTTCTAAATCCAGAAGCTTCAGGTGAAGCAGGTGCACTAAAGGACATGACTATATGCATGATCTCAAAAAGTTTAGGGGATAATTGAGAATGAATTACATCTCAACTGTATTTGATTTACTGCACAGACTCTGATTCCTTTCACCCAATCACCTCTCTTCCCATCAACTCTCCTAGCAATCTGAACTCACCACTTTTGGTCTTTGCTGATAAGTTGAAGAAAAGAAAAGCTGTAAAATACGTTATTTTTTAAAGAATATATACTATTGCTGAGGCTACGCCTCTTTGGAATGAGCATGTTCATAGATGGATATTGTAGCTGGGGCAGCCAAATGTGTTTTTCTCAGGAGTAGCACAGCATTCTACATCTTACCTACATTACAACACACTTCTGTGTGGTCACTTTTAACATCCTTGCCTTCTAAACAGACAGATTGCACTGTACCAAACACCTACTGTAACTTAATCATGTGCCAAAATGTTCATTTCTGCAGCTGATAGGACACCACATGGGCAGAGTTATTCAGAAAAGGACAGAACAGAAAGGAATTGTAATAAATATTTTAGGATCTAGGGTTTCAATTTTCTTTAATCATTGTAAATATTGGAAATAATTGGACATGGCAGAGCTGCCAAAGTTTATGTAGTTAGGTTTCCCCATGCCCTTCATCTGAACACCAGCTGTCGGGACCGGCCTTCAGTTGTAAAACAAATTGCTCTTCTCTACAAAAACTTGAAGAGTTTTTGTAAAGTGAAACATCACCGGTTTAGGTCCACTTTCTTGGCCTTCTGGTACATTTCCATCAGAAGCAGGAAAAAAAGTTCGCTTATTATTGTCCACCTTTGACTCTAGCCAAATATTAATCCACTCGAAAGTAGGCAGAGGTCATGAAGATGAAAATAGACTGTACAGTTACTCATAGTGCAACTTGTAAACCTTTTGTCATTCTGGATAATGACAACAAGTTAATATAAGGAATATAGGAGGCATGCCTTTTTTTAGAAAAAAAAAGCCAGTGTCTGAGCTTTTTACACAGTCTGTTTTTTTGTTCCTTAGTTTTAACTCCCCAGATGAACATGCAAGTTGGTAGCTGCAACACTACTCCAGTGCCAATATACCAGCTAAATTGTATCTCACTAACCATTCTGGACCTAGAAGTCATGAGTTCTGGTGGCTTATTATAGGGGATCCACCAAGAACTTCCTCATAAGCAAACTCCATTTCTGAAGCATTTTATACAAGATTTCCATGGTGCAAAAATCACTCTCTCTGCAGAGGAGTTGCTGTAATGAACTAGTTTTTTGCCTTGCACATTAAAATCTGTTAGCCATTTTACTTGTAAAGTAACTGAAATTCATAGAAAGCTATTTCTTTGTAAATAAACTCACATTAAACCTAAACCTGCACTCACAAGCTAACAACAAAAAAGCAAGTTCCTGCAGTGTTATATAATCACTTCCACCCTACTCTTTTGTATTTAAATAAGCCAGGAAATGTGCCAAAGAGAACAGATGAAGAAAATAAGAAAATAGTAAAATAGTTAACTGTGGGTTTTGATAATTTGCACCTTAAGTGAAGAAGTCAGTAAGAAATAATGCTGTATTTAAACATTGTAAACTATATAGAAGTATTAATTAAGTATTGGTATGTTTATACAAAATAAATATGTACAGACTGAGTAAACCAAGAGTAAACCAAACTTCTGGCTGTGCAGTAATATGAAAAACTTATTTGTACAGCTTTGCTTATGAAAGGAAAAAAAAAGCACCAGCTTCCACAACTAGCGTGTAATCTATGCTTTGTCCTTTCTTTGCTTTTTTTTAATCACCCTTTTATGATCACTTTGTTATGTAATCACCCTGCTATGATGTTCTGTGAAGTGTTCCTAGTGTGATCAAAATAAATAATTTCTCTTTCATTCTTGTTTCACCCTGCCATCATCTCCTCACCTGTAGAATTTTGAGTCTGTCTAGCTATCGCAAGAAAAACAGAAACAGGTGAACTGATGATTTATGTTATCTTTAATAGTGACTCAGCTGCAGTTTTGGCAGGAATTAAATCTCTTGTTCCGGTAAGATAAATACATAATCTCTCAGCAGCACAGTGCTGACATTGCAAGAAAACCTTTTCAATTTGGAGGATTCAGAGGAGATATTTTTTATAACATATGTGAAGCGAAGTATTATTCAGCATTTTTAAGGATCACCTGCAACTAACCAGAGGTTGATGGTGCTGTGGTTCCATCTGCTTAGTACCAAAGGAACTGACTGGAGATATTGCTAAGTCCAAGAACGTTTTCCCTGACACAACAGGCACAGCATGTATCTTCTGCATACTTGAAAAAACCTTGCGTGGGCGAAGCAGCCTTTTCTACTCCACAGTTTCCTGGCGTGGAAGCCTTATAGATCGGCAGAGAGGCTTCCAGCAGAAAAGCCTCTGCATCTTTTGGCCCTTTACCTCATATTATTATGTTGCTGTAGTATTTTCTGAGGCTGCAGAAGCTGTCTTGGATTGGACCCTGTGTTTTGGATAGAAGAGTGGCTGTAAGGTATCTGCTCAGACATCTGCTCACACATCCCCTGCAAAACTAGGGAAGTCGCAGGTGGTTTGTTAGCGTGGGGAAAGCAAACACCTGGATGTAGCATGCAGAGATCCATCAATATGCTTGGGTCATCCAGGCCACCTCCACAGGAGTTTAAATTGCATAAACGTAATCATGATACAGGCAGTTTGGTTATCCTTGTGTCCTTCTCCTTGATCCTGCCCGTGAGGAGGAAGGATGAGAGGAGGAGCAGATGGACTTTCCTGGTTAACAAGTGGCTGTGCCACTTGGTGACAGGATTTTGGTTTCTATGACCATGGGACCCTGTTTGAAGATGGACAACTGATGGGAAGAGTTGGGAGCCACCTCACTAGGCAGGGCACGTGTGTCTTAGCCAACAAGTTGGCCAGCCTGGTTAGGAGGGTTTTACACTAGGAAAGATGAGGAAGGGGAGAGTCAAAGTGACAAGACAGTCAGTGTAACACGGCTCAAATCAGGATGCTCCCAGTAGACTCATGCAGACAGGGAAAAGCCAACGAAACACAACTATGGAGGATCCTCTTGCACTCCTGTTGGGAAACCTGCATGCTTGATTCCCATTACCTCCCTGCAATGCCTGTAACACGAATGCACACCAATACACACAGCACGAATTGGAGATCTGTGCGGTCTCAGGGCCGTGAGGTCGCTGCAGTTGCAGATAATTGAGACATGGTGGGAGATATGGTGGGAGAGCACACATGACCAGAGTGCTGTCATGGATGGCTATGTGCTTTTTGAAAAAGTCAGGCCAGGAAGTTGAAGTGGGAGAGTTGTTATTTATGTGAGAGAGCAACTGGAATGTACCCTTGCCTAGGGGTGGTTGGGGAGTTAAGTCCACAGTTTATGGGTGAGGGTTAAAGGACAGGCCAATATGGGCAACACTGTTGTGGGTGCTTACTACAGGCCACTCTTCCTGACCAGGAAGAGAAAGTCAATGAGGCCTTCTACAGGCAGCTGGAAGTGGCCTCATGGTCACAAAAGTTCTTGTTTCTACCATCCTGGTATCTGCTGGAAAGACAACACAGCTAGACACAACATTCCTGCAGAGCATTCATGATAAATTCTTGACACAGGTGGTGGAGGAGTCAATGAGGAGAGGTGTGCTGCTGAACCTCATACTAACAAATAAAGAAGGCCTGTTTGAAAATGTGAAAGCCGGGGGTAGCCTTGATTGCAGTGATCATGGCTTGCTTCAGGATCCAGTGAGGGGGAAGGCATTGTAACAAGTTGAATCACAACCCTGGAGCACAAGCTTTTGACTTCTTCCAGGATCTACTTGAAGGAATCCCATGGGTGAGGCACTAAAAGGAAGGTGGGGTAATTCAGGAGAGCAGGTTAATATTCAAACATCTCTTTCTCCAAGTTCGAGATTGGTGCATCCCTATGCATAAGAAGTGAGGCAAAGAAAGCAGGAGACCTCCATGGATGAGCAAGGAGTTCCTGGCAAAACTCAAAACAAAAGAAGGAAGTATAGAGAATGTGGAAAGGGGACAGTCACCTGGAAGGACTACGGGAGTTCCACACATCTTTTGCCATGATGAGATGTATCCAAAAGTGCTGCAGGAGCAGATGGATGTTATTGCTAAGCCACTCTCCATCAACTTTGGAGGGTCATGGAGAACAGCAGAGGTATCTGAAGACTGGAAGACAGCCAGTGTCACTCCAGTCATCAAAAAGGTCAAGACCCAGGAGGACCCAGGAAACTGCAGTCCTCTCAGCTTCACCTCCATCACTGGAAAGGTGATGGAGTAGCTCATCTTGGATGTCATCGCTAAGCATGTGGAGAAAAAGAAGGTGATTAGGAGTAGTCATCACGTGTTCACTAAGGGGAAATAATGCTTAAGCAATCTGATGGCCTTCTATGGGATGACAGCCTGGGTAGGTGAGGGGAGAGAAGTGGCTGTTGTCTCCCTTGACTTCAGCAAGGCTTTCAACACCGTCTCCCATAACATCCTCATGGGGAAGCTCAGGAAGGGTGGGTTACATGAGTGGCCTTTGGGGTGGACTGAGGAGTGGCTGGATGGAAGAGCTCAGAAGGTTGTGATAAATGGGACTGAGTCTAGTTGGAGTCCTGTGGCCAGTGGCATTCCCAGGGGTCAGTACTGGCTCCAGTGTTGTTCAACAATAGCAGAGAAGCCCTGGGCAAAACAGAGTTATATCCTGGAAGCAGGACAAGTGTAATGGGGAAAGGCCATGACTTGTCTTTTACACTCCCTGGAAGCAACTTCTATGGGCCATTGGCAAAGGCAAGATGTTGAACTAGGTGTGCTTCGCTTCTGACCCAGGGTAGCAGCAAAATATCACACATTATTACATATTAGGATTATGATTTTTTTGATGTTCTTATTAGGAAAATCTGCCTTTCTATACAAATTTGAGTCTCAACTGGCCCAAAACTGTAAGTAACGAGTACTGATCAGAAAAAAAAAAAAAAAAAAAAAAAAAAAAAAGATCTTCTCTGGTAAACCAGAGGGATGCTATTTTTCAGATAGCAGTAACTTTAGGATGTTTATCCTGATACGACTCCATCATCTTCAGTGGGACTGTTACATGTGTTTTAGAGACTGTATGAACCAGGGCAGGAGCAAAAAAAAATATTCAGAACCTCCCCAGTATAGACACTGGAGACGCTCTTTCTGTCCCAGAATGCCAAATCCATAGAAAAGGCTACTAAATTACTAAAAACAAATAAGCAAACAAGAAAAACATAATTTTCTGATAGAACCACCTTTGCAATCTCAAGACAAAAGCATCAGCTTCTGGAGAAGGATCCCCATGCTACATGTATGGTTTGCCAACAAAAAGCTTTATTTTAAATTATTTATTGTAAAACAACAAATTAAACCATGGAGTCTAAGAAACACCATCTTTATCTTCTTGTTTTTAAAGCATTATTTCTAAGTTCTTTCTGCACAATAAGCCTTCGCAGAAGAATAAAATTCAGGTTTTACATGGCTGATGTCACACCCTGGAGTTCCAACATTTGGCCTGGCCATCATGCGGTTCATACAGAGACTTCTTTCGCCAGCCACCCGCAGACCCTGATGATGGTGACGGTACCAGCACATCTTTAGACCTGTCACACCTGAGTTTCATGGGCAGCCTCAGTCCTCCACTCCCTCTCCCCCCAACCTCCCGCATAATTGCCTTGGGAAAACACTCTTTCCTACCAAGGCTTTTTCAGAGCAACACAATTCCTGAGGCTTCTCTGCTTGACGGGCTATGACGGATGGATATGCTCCTTCCCCACCTCAGCCTGACTTCTCACATGTAGCCCTGTTCAGGTGTTAACTACCACATTATCTGATCCTGGTAGTTGCCTGCTGATTTCTTTCCCCACTCAGACATTAACCATTAATAACAGTCCTGATGGCTGCATCATGATGGGGAGATAAAGCTAACTGTGAGTACAACAGCCAACAGTCATTTCTGAATTGAAAGAATGACTATCAGTCAATCATCTTATCCCATAAACATGGGGACAGCCCAAGACCCCGTTGAGCTCTCCTTGCAGGGCAGCGGGCTGCACGCTGGGATCTCCCCTTGAGCAGGGACGCCTCTCAAGGATACTCCTCGAGGTTAAGAGATCCTTCCCACAACAGATTCGTGGTAAGCGACTATAGCGCGCCTTTCTCTTTTTGAACTTGTAAACTTTACCTTGTAACTGTGCGCAAAATCTCTTGGTCATAAATCGTTGACCAGGTCTGGGCCTAGGACTGGATCAGCCGCACCCGGACTCCTCTCAGAAGGAGTCTGGAAAGCAAGGGGGTCCAATCTGAACCTCGTGACTCAATGGGAGGGTCTCCTCGACAATTCTGTGTGTATTTTGAACCTCCATACAGTAAATAATAAGTGACCTTGCCACAAAACCACTGCCATTATCAATAAAACCTGTTGTTATTTCTTTCCCACAAGTGAAGTGATTTGTGTCACCCATCCCAACCACCACCCATTCCATGACACAAGAGGAGGAAATCATCATCGCTGACAAACACAAAGACCAGATTCCATGCAAGGAGATCAAAGGGGTCGCAGGTGTTGGTTGACAAGGTTAGCAAGGGCAGATTTTGCCTATTTTCATGACTTGCTGTTGGAACTCTCTTCTGTGTGACTGACTTACTGGACTGTGTGACAGGAGATCCAGACACACATAGCATTACACACTAGTCAAGACCAGACATCCTAAGCATCTTAGGGAGGATTACAGGCTTATCCCCAATCAGTAAATGTTTTCATAGCTCAAGAAAAAAAGGTTTCCTGGGAAAATGGATCCAATTTTCACATAGGATCAACAACATAAAAAGTGATATATGTAACTAGCCCAAAGTTCTTCAGATTTTCACTGGCCTAAAGTCTTTGTTGCAGCACCACATAAAGTATCTTTACAGATACTTCTGTCTGCAGGAACTACTTTACACTATGTTAAGTGTCACTTAAAGCTTCCCAAGATTATGTTTTGTTTTATACCATAGGTTATTAGTTCATCTCACTAGTAGAAGTGCATTTGCATTGAATAGACATTTGGAATCTTTAAATTGCCCAAATAGCCTTTTGGAAAACTCTCTTACCCAGTCAAAAAAGAAGAATGCTAAGAAATAACTGATAGGCCTTGTTTTTATAGTCATCTCCATAGCTGGAGTTGATCAGACTCTTAATAGGCCGTTTAAATCCATATTCAAGTCAATTAGTCATCTTTAGAAGCAACATCTCTGAGGGTCCACAGATCTGCAACATGTCAAAAGATGACCAAGCCCTGCTGCAGGAAGGGATTAGGCGTTTCGTACAAAAATGGATGCCAGCAGCAAAGTCCAATAATTTTGCTTATTGCTTTGTCTTATCACAGAAAAATCAATTTGGCACTAGAGCAGCGGACAGCTCCCATTTCTCCCTTTACTCCACCTTGGGGGTAATCAGAGCTTCCACCTGGAGAACAGAAATTAGAAGAGCAGAATTCAGTTGCAGAGGCTGCATTGCTAAACCACCAGAGGAACCTGCTGAAGTAGCACCAACAGGCAAACAGACTGAGAAAAGTCCATTCGCCATCCATTTAATCACTGCCATTTAAATTCCCCAGAGCAGACCCACGTGAAGTTTCCAGTAAGTCCCCTCAATCAGGTTGTGCTGATAATAGCAGTGTGAGCACCTCTGAAAAGGAAGGTAAGTGACAGTGTACCTAAGACTGGTGTTACATGGGCTAAGTCCACAGCCTGGGTCCGTATTTAAAGCAGCATAACAGAATCTGGCTTATCATATCTGCAAGTAAGAGAGGAAAAAAAAAGAGATTTTGGGGCATAGTACACAGAGAAATCTGAGCAGTCATAGCAAAAAAAATGAAATGTTTTTAAGACAGAATAGTACTGGTACATCTTATTGCCAACCCTCCCTGCTAAACCACAGGCAGGGGCAGCAAACAGGTGTGATGGACAAACAGCAGCCCTGTCTGAATAAAGAGCAGCTGAAGCAGCTCTGAAACCGGCAGATGCCACTTCTCTCAGAACGTTTTTCTAAATGCAGACCAAGTTTTATTAGGCAGCCGAAGAAAGCAATACTCTGCATTGTAAACATGCATTGAAGGGATATAGAGCGGAAAACACACAGGATCTGAACTGGTGGAGAAACTATGGTACTAGAAAAAAAACAGATAGTACAAATGTAGTCAAAGAGAATGTGCAGTTACCACGGACCATTTCTGGAGCGTTACCCGTCCCGCAGCTGCTGGCAGGGGACCATTTTGCCATCCAGGAAGGCAAGTCATAATTGCTGCATCCCAGAGACCAGCATTCAAGTCTGGAGTGTCATTGATATTAAAAACAGGTAGCACACACAGAAAGCAAAAGAGAGTGAAACAGAAATGTCCTGCTGGGTGAGGAAGCTGTGTCTGGCCTGCACCCCACATCCCCTCCCATTGGGACCCATTACTCTAAAAACACATGAGCTTTCTGGGACTGCTGCTGGTCTTTTATGAGCATCCGCATCCACGTTGCTTCTCCATCTTGCACTCAGTCGTATGAAACAGACCCACACAAAGCCTGGTCCCAAACCTGACGGCTCAGCCTTTGCACACACTGTCCTCATTCTCTCTTAGATAACAGGATATTTGCTGTCCCTCCTCTTTCACAACCCTACATTTTTTTCTCTTAACCGTCATCTCCCAGGAAGTGGCTCATTCTTGCCAAAGCAGCAAATTATTCTCTTGTATCAAGTTTTTTGCAAGGTGATGTGTTTTCTTTCCCTGTTCTCAGAAATGCTATTCGGGTTCTGGTGGGATCTTTTTGTTTGTTTTCAACCAAACAAGTGCTGTACAAAGAGCTTCTTTTTGCTTAATGCATTTGTCCTGCTAATTACAGTGAAACATAACCAGCCTTGCAAGGTAATTGTTTTCTTTCATTGCCAAAGTCACAAGCAGTATATCCCAGAGATCCATAGTACAGTATATATAGCACAATAGTACATTTATAGAGAGAGTATTAGGCAGAAATACCACTCTTTTTCTCTTTAGAAAGCTCAAGGTAAGAACTTCACTGCACATGAGCAGGAAGGGCAATGACCTTCATTTTCCCAGAATATAAGCAAATCCTTTAATTTAAAATGTGTTCTCTTCTGGAGAAATACAGGCTTAAATATAATAACGTGTCCAAAGAACATCATTAGAAACGGTCCTTGGTGACAAAGGCAAACGTGTGATGAATGTCTTCTATTTATGCCCTGACATTACTACTGGGGATCAATAAACCATGAAGCCGTATCATGACCTGCCAAAACACTCAGGGACAAATCAAGAAAACAGGTCAGCAAGCTAATTCAGATCAGGACAGCTCTCACCATACTGCTGCGATAGGAGTGAGAATTACAAAAGTAACAGAGTTTTGTCCCATGAACATACTGTCTTTCAGGGGCAGCTTGAGTTTGTATTTATCACGCCAGGCACACCAGCATACCTGGAATGGTAATTTCCTTCCACACTCTTCATGCACCTACCTGCCAGCGCTCACGTAGGCCCACAAGGACGGTGTATTTTGCCTTTCCTTCCACCTGCTGTTTATCACGACTCCTTTGGCCTCCTCAGCCCAGCATTGAAATGCAGGTCAGGGCAATCTCCTTCTGGGGTAGGAACAAGGACATATGAGTGATATGGGAGGAATGGATTGTGCCTGGCCACCCTGTGTTGGGCTCATATCTCCTTTCCACATGGTCTGTGGAGCCCCTTGGTCATACATCTTCTCACTTCCCATTGTAGCGTTATATAAGAGATATTGAAATATATGTATCTCCCCACCTCAGGAAAGGAGGAACACGGATTTTCCTTGAGTTTGTATATTTGACCCTCAGTTTCAAGTTGTGTGAAAATGATGCTGTTGTGAATCATTTTCTCTGTAAAGGAAAGTAAAAGAAACACAGGAAAGGCTTCCTAGCCTGGTAATGCATCTCCTACATGAAGCCAATTATATTGCTAAATGTTGCAGAAGGCTGTTTTATTTACACTGATAGATTTATAAATAAGCTATTAAAGAGCCATTTTTTTTTCTGACCAGGCAAACACTTCTTTAATCTTTAGCTATATAATCCAGTGATTATATATATGTTATATATTAGATTATTTATATTAGGTAATACCTATACAGGACAGTGAGAACAGACTGTAAGGGTCTCTTATGTGTATTCTAGCATCCTTCCTTTCAGTATAATCACCTACTGTTCTCTTCATTGTTTTCTAACGGTTTTCTTGCATGGCAGCATTTCAGTGTGGCCCCTGTCCCTGGGGTTTTTGTTGCACAGTTACTCCATCAAGGCACTTGCTGGCGCCTGTCAGATGTTAGGGTTGATTTTGAATGAAGATAGCAATGATAAAATCTCTCAAATGGAGAAGCCCCCCCACAAAACGTGTAGCTGTTCCTCTACATTTTTGAATAAACGTCAGCATAGCTGTTAGCTGATGCCAGTTCCATAAACATTAAGAGAAAGTTTCCATTAACCAATAATGCTTTTGCAGAGAAGTCATGAAAGCTGGGTGTTTTTTTTTTTTTTTTTTTTGGTAAAGGGCTTCTCTGTTTTGAAAATGTGGTGCCTCTTCTTCAAATGTATGAGCACTTCTGCTGCTTGCACGTATTTTGTCTGGATAGATTTTATCTGGAAACAGGTTTTCTTGTATCTTTGACCAAATGAATTAGTTTTCAAAAATGGCTTTTTAAGAGCTTTCCTTTTACTGTTGTTGCAAAGTCTTTTCTTCTTGGAAGCTTACGGAAGCAGACATCAGCTCAAAGGGGCAAACTGGTGATGAAGGACTCTACTACAGGACTGCCACAAGGTGCGCTAGATGGTCAGGCTGGTGCTGGAAAAAACACCTTAAGAGACACCTTAAGGACCTTGTGAGGTTTTATTTTCTGGAGTCCTGCATTTAATCTGTTGGTCTGGGACTTTGCAGACTAGCTTTGTAAGATCATTTTCTCTTGTTGGGAGCTCGAAAGCACTGATTTGTTGCTCATAATGGGCACAGAGGTGCTGACTGCAGCACTTCTCTGCACTTGAATGCTGTTTCTGTCAGCATACAGGTCTGGACTTTTGATTTTTCACTTGCTCGTTCTTTCACTTGACTAAACTCCATAGTATTTCCCTGAGTTGATTGCAGGAAGAACCAATGGCTGCCTTAGAAATCACAGAAGAGTTGAAGCTGGAAAGAACCTCTGAAGATCATCTAGTCCAACACCATTGCACAAGCAGGGTCACCTATAGCACATCACATAGGATTGTGTCCAGGCAGTTTTTGAACATCTGCAGAGAAGGAGACTCCACAATCTCTCTGGGAAACGTTTTCCAGTGCTGTGACCCTCACAGTCCATTTTTTTTTTCTCAAACACTAACAGACCTTTGCGTGCTTCAGTTTGTGGCCATTGCCTCTTGTCCTGTTGCTGGGCATCATTGCAAACAGCCTGGACCCATCCTCTGTACGCTCTCTCTTCAGATATTGGTACACACTGATAAGACCTCCCCCCTTGCCTTCTCTTCTGCAGGCTGAATAGGCCCTGCTCCCTCAGCATCTCCTCACAGGAGGGATGCTCCAGGCCCCTCATCATCTTCTCCATGATGCACTCTCTCCAGTAGCTCCATGTCCCATTGCTGTCCCGAGAGCCCAACAATGCACCCAGCATTCCAGGTGTGACTTCACCAGGGCTGAGCAGAGGGGCAGGATCACTCCCTTCTACCTGATGGCAAAACTCTACCCAATGCATCCCAGGATCCCATTGGTCTTCTTGGCCACAAGGCCACATTGCTCGCTCATGGTCACCTTGTTGTCCACTAGGACCCCCAGGCCCCTCTCTGCAGAGCTGCTCTGCAGCAGGTCACCCCCTGCCCCTCCTGGTGCCTGAGGTTGCTCCTGCCCAGAGGCAGGACCTTGCACTTGTCCTTGTTGCACTCCATGAGGTTCCTCTGTGCCCAGATCTCCAGCCTCTCCAGGTCTCTCTGGGTGGCAGCACAGCCTTCCAATGCATCAGCTACTCCTGCCAGTTCTGTATCATCTGCGAACTTGCTGAGAGGGCACTTTATAAATTCATGACCTTTGTCACAACTGGAAATTAAGGGAATGCCAGAGTTCATGGGAATTCAGGCAAGGGATTCAGGTCAAAGTCCTGGAGCATGATGCCCTTTGAGATGCCCTGAGTTGCTCTGTGTGGTGGCTTGCTGATCCCTCAGGAGGGCATGATTCTCCTGTGCATGTCACATCTGCCTCCTTTGCCTAGGACTCTGGTTGCTCTGTGGTACTGAAAAGGTCAGCAGCTGCTTGTGCTTAGACCCAGCATCTTCAGTCCTGCTGCTGTCCTCCGGTGGTCCTACAAGTATTCTTTTCTTGCCCCGTTTCAAATCAGTGCTGATTGTGCAGACAGTGAAATGCTAACATGGCAGAGTGTCCAAATGGCATGTAAGTTCTGGGGACAGCATTAACTTTGCTTTGAGCAGCCTGGCAGAGTCCTCTGTCTTGAGCCCTTTCAAAGGTGTAGCTGCAGGAGGGCAGTGCTGCTGGAATGGAAACAGAAGCTGTGAGTGTTGTCTACAGAACTATTGCTTTGGGCAGCGGCAGCAACCAGGAGAAGAGATAGGATGAAAGATATGGACAAAAGAAAGACAGAGGTGTGGGGAAAGACACGTGGATGATGAGAGGTAGAGAGGAGTCAAGGACAGGAAGAGGTAGGGAGCAAGGATAGAGAGGGCAGAGCGTGTTTAATGAGAGGGATGAGAGGGAGGGATGGAGGCACTAGTCTGGTGAAGCCTAAAAAAATAAGAAGTAGCTGAAGCCTAAAAAATAAGAAATAAGTAGCTGAAGGAGGAGAGGGACAAAAGCAAATGTGTTTGTGGGTTTCCCTATTGAGTGTTGAGTGTCCTTGTTGATGTGAGGGGATGAAGGGAGCAGTGTGATTTGGTATGGAAAGGGTAGGACAAATGAGGCATCAGCTAGAGTGCACATGAAAAGGAGACATTTGCACTCCAGAGGGGAATGGGGTGTGACTGCTTGCTCTCCTCCAGCAGGTTGTCTCCCGGTGCGGATTCCAGCTGGGAGAAAATCAACGAGCGGGTGCGGAGCCTCCTCACCTCCACACAGGCCAAGCAGCGGCTCTCCGCGGTGAGTGTCAGGGTGGCAGTGCAAGAGGCACCAGGGGTGACGTGACAGCGTCTCCGGGTTCCAGTACATCAGGCTCGTGGGCCCTGCCCCCACGAGTCCACCCTGGGCCCGTGAAGGGGCCCGTTTAGTTGTGTGCACCTCACACGGTGCAGCCGGTCTGGACTAGGCCGTGTTTCCTCGCTTCCCTGCTTCCCAGTGCCATGGACAGGAGGTCAGCAGGAGAGTCTCAATTTCCGCTCGTGAATGAGCACAGCACAGTGCCAGTGGCACGGGAAGGAAAAGGATGGTGCACGTGAACACCATGTAGAGTGAAAAGCAGAATATCCAAACAGGTTCTCAGATTGCTGTGCTGGAGGGATTGGACGGAGGAACTACCAGTTGCAAAGGGCTTCTGAAACAAGGAAGGCAGTCAGGGAAACACAAAAGCTTCCTGGGCTGGTCCCATTGCTGTAGCTAATTTTGAACAGCCTTTGGAACCTCAGGAAGGAAGAACTCAGCAGCTGTTTCTGCACCAGAAAGAGAACCAGTCACTGAGAGCCATTGCGCTCTTCTTGCACTCTTTTCCCCGCTCAAGTAATAATAGTGGGTCCATCAAGACGTTTCCTTTCCGTACCAACCATGTGTCTCTCTTGCCCCCAGCTTCCAAAATGGCTACTCAAACACTCTGCTGCTCCCACAGGGACATGTGCCACGCTTTCTCACTCCCCCATTGATTTCTGAATCTGTGACAAGCTAAGACCAGACCAAGCTACCCATCTCACACACAGGCGAATGTGGAAAATGAAGGAAGCCTGGGATCCAAGGAAATCTGAACCACTGATGCTCCCTGCTTCTCCTACCAAACACACATATGGGAATGGCCTGGGCCAAGCTACAGAGGGGCCTTCCAGATTGCCAAACAAAACAACTGGTAGTGGTTGGGAGTTAGAAGACGGGGGATCTGGCATGCATCAGGCTTTCAGGATACGGCCCTCCATTTCCCTGAGCTAATTTGCAATTGTTTTGCTAATTGCTAATTTGCAATTGTTTTGCTAATTGCATCTGCCCACAGTCTGTAATGAAGCAGACATCTGCAATCTCCATTAGCTGTGCCCTAACCTGACAGGAGCCACCCTCGAAGAAAGGAAGAAGGGGGAGCACATGGAAGAGGATGAACTGGCCGGCGTTGCCAGCCCACTGGAACACTCAGAAAGGACATTAGCTTTTCCTTTGGCTCTATACGTCCACACACTCTTTATTTAGTGTATCTGGCAATTGCCGCAGAGGCCTGTAGCTCCCAGCAACCTCCTGGGCTCCACGTGTTTGAAGAAACAGGGTCAGATTCTCCCCGTGGAGGAAAGCTGTATGTCCAAGATGCAGCTCCCAGGGGATTTTCCACACAGCTTCCCGTTTCAGTCCCTGGAGCAGCACTTGTTAATCCGTTACCTCTTCAGGTAGAGCAGGGGGAAAATTCCATATCCGCTCTTGAGCTCGTTTAGCAAGGAGCTGAGGCTGAGCGGAGCTGGGACGCTGCACAGCGGCCGCGTTGGCCGCAGCAGCAGGAAGGCTCTTCCTGCAACGCGCTGCACTTGCGCATGTCAGGCATTTATCGTCCATCCTTGACCACAAGCCCTAGTTCTCCTCTTAGCAGCACCGTGTGCCAGTCCTCCCAGGAAAGTGAGTGCATTTTCACTCTCAACTGTGAAAAAGCTCAGCCAACTTGCTATTAGAAAAGGTGCCTACAAAAGACAATAACTCTTCTTTATACCTGAAGTGAATTTTTCTTGAACAGTAACAGTATTGTCACTTTACTTCACTAGTAAAACAATAATTTCAAGTTCTTTGTTTATTTGTATGTTTATTTTCATCTTCTCAAAGCAAGGGAGAACTGTTGATCATTGTACTTCAGTGTTTGTGCATAACAAGGATCTGGGTTTGCTCACTGCTGCAGAGAGATGCAAATTCTTTTCCCTTCATGTGTTGCTTGCCTCAGATTTTAAGTGCAAGGATGACTGTCATGTTTAAGATTCAAAAGCTACGAAACCAAAGCTAAACTATTTTAAATGCTTTTGTGTATCTGCACAAAAAAAATCTGTGAATAGAGAGAAAAAGCTATTTCACTGTTTGCATATAAGACGTTTCACCCCTTCCAAGGTCAAGTAACACTGTTGATTGAAATGAACTGAAGGCCACAGCCCAGTAGCTGTGCACTGTAGAGTATCGAAGTGGAAATAAAGAATTCTACTATTATTTTTCATTTCTATAAATCACTTCCCACAACGTGCTGAGATGGACAGTCATTTAAAATAGCAATTTTCAAAGACTATTATTTGTTACAAGTGTCCAGACGTAACTTTTATAAATTAAAATATTAGGCTGTTCCAAGGTGATTGCAAGCGTTCCGAAAGGCCAGCGCCAAGGTTAATTGGATTCCGTCATTTAAAATAGCTCTGCCTCCTCCCTTCCCACCAGCCAAGTCCTACACCAGCAGTGAATCAACCAAGGCTCAGCAACTGCCAGCAAAATTTACCCAGGAAACAAGTCTACCTGTTATTTTCTCAGGGCCATTTTAGTTTTGAAAGAACAGGCACTTAATGACAAAAAGGAGAAGGGCTTTGCATGTAAGGCTACCATACTGTTAATGACCCATGCAAGAGGACCAACAGACCCTCTGGCAGGCTCAAATGACAACCAAGACATTGTTAATACTATATGAGCTGAAAGTAAATCAAACCAGCATTATAGAACAAAGGGAAAAAAATCCCTCAAACCAATTAATTATATTGATATATAAATATACTAATATTATACTGAAGATTCAGCAAAGTCCTATATCTACTGTCAGATATTAACCCTTCAAAATTACACAGTGAGTAAGCAGATTTTTTCTACTTCGTGTCAGCCTTAGCCAGTGTTTAATGCTGTCCTGCACTTCTGGAGCACTACTTTTTACTTCAAAGTGTATTTTTTTGCAATTGGTGGAAACTTACTAGAAGTTTCTGAGAATTCAAGCCCTTTGCCCAAAGGAGGAGGGGATGCTCTAAGGTTTTTAAGACAAAATTCTCATAAAGTAACTTAACAAAAACAGAACTTAAAACTTCACTCTTGCCAGAGCAGTGATAATGCCAGAGCAGTCTGCAAATGTGAATACACTTGGCCCAAGATAGAAGTAAAGTTCAAGAACATTTTGCTTCCAAAATTAGGGAAGTGATTAACTGACAAACTTGATCTTAAGATACTGGAACAACTGGGCTATGAAGCTAGAGGGTCAGCTGCAAACAAAACTTGGAGAAAAACACATCAGGAATGCTGTATAGAATTGCAAACTCAGCAACTATATGATAGAATTGGAAAAATCTTGGACAATACCAAGCTCCTCAGTCTGATCATAACTGGATTCAAGTTTTAGAAAAGAAATATCAGAGGCACAGAGATAAATGAAAAATGGAAATAAAATGCATCATTATGCAAATTAGCTTTATTTTTAGATGCAAAATTGTGATGGATGAAATCTGCTTGGCCTCAGACTGAAGCAGGAGTGTATAGCAGGATTACGTGAATGATCAGAGAACAAAGAACTCTTCAGGGGAAAAAAGCATGAAAGAGATGAATGACAGGCTGTTTATTCCACAAAAAAACAAAGGAAATAAAATAACTTTCTATATGTACATCTGGGAGAAATAACACAAAAATCACAGGGCAATGTTGGAGTAAAAATGTAGGAAAATCAGTCATCCAAACGCAATCTGAAAATTTGAAGAAAAGTTTCTCAGCAATAAGTGTAGCTTGTAGATCTTGTAGCTCTGTAATTCCAAGAGGGACCTTGACTTCTCTGTGTATGGGTTTTTCAGCTTGCACAATGGGTGCTGAAATCAGTGCATCAGAGAATCTCTTCCCACATAGAAGAGAGTGCTCTGGAGTGATAAAAGGAGTGCACGGACCTACTTGAGTGGGCTCCAGATGGTATCTCAGTCACAATGAATGCTAACAGATGCACTAACGTCAATAAGGGTCCATGCTCTTCTCCTTACTCAGTCCTCCATGGCCTGTGTGAGCAAAGCAGTTTTGTCAGCCAGAGCAGAGCTGTCAAGTGTGCAGGAGAAATGCAAAGTTCAGACATCCCTTTGCAAAGCCTGTCACTAGCAAGAGACATGTTGTGAGTGCATTTGAACTTTTAACTTGAGTGTCAGTCTTTCGTTACTTCTGCACCAAGGTATGAACTATACGTTTTGCAATGCAGAGACATACATGATTTAAGATCAATGGATTTTGAAGTTATTTTTCTTGGCTCCCAAACACAGACAAAGATGAAGTGGAAATGAGTGGCCTTTGAAGTTGGTTTTAACAAAGAAAAATGAAAATGTCCTCAAGAGAGGAGAAAAGATACTTAGGCCAATTGGATTTTCATTACAGTGAAAATAAATGTATAAAAAACTTATGCATAATTTCAGTTTCACAAGGCATGTAGAAGCCAAATGCTAACTTTCCCAAATGGAACTAGTAACAAATTAGAAGCCTGTGGGAATGCAGTAATTTGATTATTATTTTGAGTTTCCCCATCACTAAAATCTTCTGAAGAGTGATGTGTGACTGCATATTACATTCAAGCTTGTTTTGAGTCAGCACATCAAACAACTTGAGTCAATGAGAAGCTCCAGTGTCCAGAGTAGGGAGCCATCCTTCAGCAGAAAAGTGCTGAACTATACCTTTCATTTAAGCACTATTTTGAAGGCAAACTGTCATCTTTTTCAGACTGTCCTGAAAAGAATATCTCTGCAACACTATGTCAGGCAACCTTTCAAATACAGAACACAGTGGCTAAAATATTCTCCCCATCTGTGTCATCAGTCCAGGCTAGAGTACCATAATCACATCAAAAATAAAAAGAAAAAACAGAGAAATATCAAAAAATGGAGATACAGATACTGTATCAACTTGTAGCAAACCACACCAACAAACAAAGCATTAACTAAAAACAGTCAAAGTGCATATTTATACATGACACCCCTTTTATGCTAAGGAATCTCGGTACAATGGCCTAAAGAAACATTAACATATTTCTCTAATGCAGTTAGAAATAAGTACTGTGCTAATTGGTACATGGTAAGTTTGATTTCAGGCGTTCAGGTGTTACTGGAATCTTCTCAGCCCACTAGTATTACAAACCTGTTCAGATTACTGGTACTTTCTTAAAATACCATTTGGCTTAACTTGAAGCAGTCTCCCACAACTTGTTTCTGTTCTTTCTCCACTCTCCACTAGTAACCTGAAAGGTCCATATACGGCAGGTATGTGTTGTTAAACTTATACAACGTGTTTTAAGGTTTAGCAGCATGAGACAGCAGCACACACACTTGCTGAAAGTATTTCACCAAAATTTCATTCTTGGAAACACAGAGACCTCATTTCTCCCTATTACATGCACATTACTAAGAAAATCCAGAGTATAAACGTTACTGAGAGAGTAATGAAATAGTTATTGCTAAATTAACACAGTACAAAACTAATCTCAGAAAAAATCTAATCTTAGGAAAAAAAAACCTAATCATTTAAAAGTAAATCATTTTTGCAACCTGTAAGATTTCCCATGTCAGGGCCATGTGAATCTTATGGAATCTTTTCAATTAATTTAAAATCCCCCAAGCAACCTGTTTGCTTAAAGGTATATCTTAAAGCAATTCTATATAAACAGCATTAAGAAGATTCCAAATTCCACAGCTTGGAATTCGCAGTTTTCTAGACGATCATCTTCTCCCATTTACCAACCCCTCAATGCTGTGTGTGACCAGCAAGTCAAATTTCAGGAATGCACAGATTACTTATCTGTGACACTTTTCCAGAGAGTTTTGTGCCTCATCATTTGTGTATATTTTATAATCCATTACCCACATATATTTTGCAGAGAAATAAGGGAAAGTATACTTATACTTCATATGTGGAATAATAAACACTTGCTGTTACATGGGAAATTGAAAACAACCAAACTGTCTTGTCCATTACTGCATACACTAACAAGACGTGGAGGTATGAAGAGAGGTGTATCTTTTTACCCTGCAAAAGGCACCTATGATCTGCTCGAAGACTAGAAATAACGTTGAAATCATTGGAATCAAACTATGTATCACAGACCACACATTGGACAGGATTTCAGTTGTCATATACTTGAAAGCATGTTTTCTTGCAAAATTTGTGCAAAACTCAAACAAGAGCAATTAGGATTTCTCCGTCTTTTCCAGAGGAGATGTTCAGCAACATTCAAAGCACCAGTCTGCACTCTCCTCACACCTTATCAAACCCATATTTAAATTTGGCAGGTTTGGGAACTGAAGAGACAAGATGCAAACAACTGAGAACACTGGCTCTCAAATCAAGTGGGCAGTTTAGCTCAGAAGAAAGTTATGAGGCAAAATAGAACTTATTTTACATTGTAATATTTTCTATAAATCTCTTTTTAATAACAACAAAAAATTAAAAAGCTGATCAGACAAAGAGCAGAGTTTTCGCTCCAAATATTTCTTTCCAATGTCTACATAGGGCATATGTTGTGTATATTTTCTTTGTGTTAATCCAAAAAATCATTCTTATATGACAAGCATAACTTGTGTTTTCACAGAAAAAATACATTTAATTAAGTTAGAAAGCTGCAAGATTTCACTAAAGCATTCAAAATATATTCCTGTGCATTTCTCAGTTCCTCAAACTATTTTCTTAAAGAGGCTATGTCAAGTATATGTATTAAAGATCCATTTCAGCTACCTTTCTTCAAGAAGGACGAGAATGTATGATAGTAATTATGCAAGTAAAGGGCCTTTTCTATTTTTATGGACATACATTGAGAAGTCTAACCCTTTTAGATCATCAGCTCCAGGACTGTAATTTTTTAATGGTGATTCTAAGTGCAAAACCTAGGGAAAGTAGAGACCAGAGACAAGACTCAGAAACTTGCCTTTGCACTAGTAATAAGCTAGTAAATTCACACCTCTGTGACAGTAATATTTGAACCCACTGGTAATCATTTAATCAGACATTCTTATGCAGTGGCAGATAACAGTGCTCAGCCAGAAGAGAAGCATCTCTCAGTGTGTTGTTCAGATCAGTTTCCAGGAGTCACTGTGCCGTCCCACCTACAGTAACAAGAATAACTTTACTGCCCAAGAGCCAGAGTATCTACATGAGTGTTTCATTAGCATTCATTCAACATTTCTCAACTATGGTCTCCAAGAAAACTATGTTTAAGAACAATCGTTGAGAAACTATTTTAATTAAGATCTAGGACTTCAGCATATATCATCTGAATGTGCTTTTGTAGACTAACCAGAGACTATGCCACAAAAAAAAAAAAAAAAAAAAATTGTGGACACAGTAAAATGACATTCCCACTGAGTTTTAAGTGAGGTGCATTCAAGTGAGGATGCTATGATATAGCTCACTGTTTCTTCATACTGTGTGTCACCTCATGCAGGCCATCTCAACCTGATCATGCTGAAAGGATCCAGCAAGCTCAGGACACATTCCAGACTCTTTGTTTCCAAAAGAAGCCATGTGAGGAATTGGCTACGTGGCAAGGATGTTATGCCTATCATCATGCTATTCAGGACACCACTTAAGCTATTTTGAAAGCAAATGGCCAAGACTTTACGATCTTTCTGCAGATCCTCTTTGTACCTTGGACCACAGAGCCTTGTAAGTGCAATTCAAAAGGTGACAGCTGGTGGAAAAGTACTGGTCAGCTTTCACTGGGGTGAGGTAGGGTAAAGAGGGCTTTAAAGCTACTAGCTTTTAGGTGTTTCATCAGCTATTCACATGAAACTCACATGAAACCAGGATCATACAGTTTTAGCCCTCTAGATGCTCCGGTTTATTTCCATAAACATGACTACCAGTTCTGCTGAAGTCCTATATTATTTTTGAATTATAATGGAAAGCAAACCAGTAAAAAACTGTGTTATACACAGACTAGATATATGTCCTAACTCTATGGCACTATCAGATGAAGATAAAAGAGGAATTCCCTTCACCTGCAATTTGTCTGGCCTACAAACGAATGAGGAGAGATAACATGAACAGCTGAGAAGAGTAGTGAAAAACCTGGAGACATAGAAACTTCTGGGCAATACTGTATGAAACACACAACATTCCTTCCTCTCCTTCTTTCTTTCCTGCCATTTAACTATGTTAAAGCTGGCCAACTCAACCCTCGTTTGCAATTTTCACTGTCTGACTTCCTGAATTAATCCACGCCACACTTGGAAAAGTTCCCAGTACTCACCAGTAATTTCCCCTGCATTTCCACTTATTAAAGCAATTGCTTCTTTATTGGGAAGTTTCCATGGGAATATTAAACATCCACCTCAAGAGTGGCAGCCCATAAATAAGAGGTAAATATTAAATAATATTGAGAATATAAAAAGAAGAAAATCTGCCCTCAGTGTATTTTTAAACATTTAATGGGAATCACAAAATACCACTCTGAAAGAAGAGTTTGGAATGGAGGTCTTAAAAGGATCAGGCACAAAACATTATCATAGAAAAGTAAGATTATGTTATTTAGAGACAGCAGCTACCTGGTGGCTTTAAAAATTTTAAAATATTCCAGTAGCTGTTGGCTGTCTTGGTTGTTTATTCAAGTTCCTCAGAACTTGATAAATACTTTCAAATGTTGCCATTATCAGATAACATTGATGTGAGGATCTAAGCTAGATCATTTCATCGGTGTAAAGCAATCTGGGGCTGTCAGCCACTCTGCTGTTCATTCCTATTGGATTATACAGCCTTTAAATAACTTTATGAACATAAAATACTACCTAATGCTGCTTCTAAAGATTTATTACCTTACCTTACTCCTAAAGACTCAACTATCTTACTGTTTATCAAGCTGTTGACGGGAAATGTTTACCATACTGTACAATTACTGTACAATTTTATTTTTAGTTCTGCTTCACAAGGAATTTTCCACTGAAGCTCTTTTAGAGTTTCTGGCCGAGATTTTCAAAGTAGACCAAGAAAGAGGATGGAAACAGCCCCTTTTCAGTAGTGCTCAGTGATAAGATGAGGCAGCAGGCACAAACTGAAACACTGAAAGGTTTCAGCTTGAACATCTGAACATAATGAAAAACTTAGTTATTGTGAGGATAATGCAACACAGGACCAAATTGCCAAGAAAGGTTGCAGAGTTTCTATCCCTGGACCTATTCAAAAGCCATTGCACACAATCCTGGGCAATGAGTTGTAGGTGACCCTGCCTGAACAGAGTCAGTTTGACTATACGATCTACAGAGGTCCCTCCCAACTTCAACCATTCTGTAATTCTGTAATCTTTGGTCTGGAATAAATCCAGAATATGAAAAAAAAAAAAAAAAGATCTACGCTGCTTACCTTTCTGATAATAGCTTCTTAGCAGTAGCTTCATTCCCTGAGTCATTAGACTGGGAATTCCTCAAACAGACAGATCTTCTTTCAAGGACATCATCAATTTCATTCTCAGTAACTCCCTAAAAAAAGCACCTTAAGTCAACTTCACTACCTGAGAAGAACAGACAAAAGTATCTAGTTCAAGGTAAACCTTTTAATTCCTTCCAAAAGTGTCAGACTAACTCAGGGCCACAGACATGGTCCTCTGTCCCTTATAATCTTCTCAATAATTTATATTAAAACTAATTTAAGAAGAATTTAATTCATTTAAGAATGGTAAGAAATACAAAGGAAAGATATTCACTGGAATTCTGCCTCCACCTAGAGGTTGTGACAAAAACTATCTAATATGCAATGAACAAGATGAATAAACTAGCTAAAAATGGGACTCCTTGTTATAACAAACTTCTAGTGATCAGACAGGTACATGCTCTAGGTACACAAGTAAATTAAAATCAACATTCCGATGCAAGCTGAGATCAGAAGACAGAGGACAAGCTAGAAATATATTCCTGTGTGCTTTTCATAAATGAAAGGCTAGTTTCAGCTTCAAATAAATTCCTATATAAAATCCACTGACGGGAACAAGAAGAAAGTATTGATCTGCTTAAAGCAAATGTGAAATATATATAAATATACTTACATATATATATGTATATTTGATTTTATGAAGGACATTGACATTCAGTGTTCGTGGTAAGACACATTAGGCAGTCAAGAAAATTGCAACTGCTGTCACTGCTGAGGACTGGACAAAAAATTGCTTCATTTTGTGCAAAGCAGAGGGGACAACTTTTTCCAATAGCAGGTGGGCAGGGGTTTTGTTCATTTCGTAGTTGAGAGTGAAAATACACTCACTTTCTTAAGAGGACTGGCAAATGGTGTTGCTAAGTGGAAAACTTTGGCTGTGGCCAAAGTGATGCTGTGCACTGTTCCTTCACTCACTCCAGCACAGCAATCTGAGAACCTGTTTGGATATTCTGCTTTTCACTCTACATGGTGTTCACGTGCACCATCCTTTTCCTTCCCGTGCCACTGGCACTGTGCTGTGCTCATTCACGAGCGGAAATTGAGACTCTCCTGCTGACCTCCTGTCCATGGCACTGGGAAGCAGGGAAGCGAGGAAACACGGCCTAGTCCAGACCGGCTGCACCGTGTGAGGTGCACACAACTAAACGGGCCCCTTCACGGGCCCAGGGCCCACGAGCCTGATGTACTGGAACCCGGAGACGCTGTCACGTCACCCCTGGTGCCTCTTGCACTGCCACCCTGACACTCACCGCGGAGAGCCGCTGCTTGGCCTGTGTGGAGGTGAGGAGGCTCCGCACCCGCTCGTTGATTTTCTCCCAGCTGGAATCCGCACCGGGAGACAACCTGCTGGAGCAGATCAAACAGTCACACCCCATTCCCCTCTGGAGTGCAAATGTCTCCTTTTCATGTGCACTCTAGCTGATGCCTCATTTGTCCTACCCTTTCCATACCAAATCACACTGCTCCCTTCATCCCCTCACATCAACAAGGGCACTCAACACTCCATAGGGAAACCCACAAACACATTTGCTTTTGTCCCTGTCCTCCTTCAGCTACTTATTTCTTCCCAACAATTTTTTTAGGCTTCATCAGACTAGTTCCTCCATCCCTCCCTCTCATCCCTCTCATTAAACATGCTCTGCCCTCTCTATCCTTGCTCCCTACCTCTTTCTGTCCTCGACTCCTCTCTGCTTCTCATCATCATTCGCAGTGTCTCTTCTCTCACACCTGTCAATAAAGAGAGGCATAGTTGTCTTTGATCACACTGAAAAGGGGAAGGCCACAATACACATAAGAAGCACTTAAAGTCTATTCTCACTCTCTTAGTATCAGGAAGATTATACAGTTAATGGTTTAAAAAGAATCTTTTGCATTTGCCTGGTAGGAAAATATTGTCCCTTTAACAGCATATTTACAACTCTGTTAGCCAGCGTAATTAACAGCCTTCTGCAACATTTAGCAATAAAATTTGAACCATGCAGATTGACAACCACATCGGAGATGCATTAACTGGGCTAGGAAGTTGTTCCATGTTTCTTTTAATCCACTTTACAGAGAAAATGATTCACTACAGTGTCATTTTTATATGTCTAGAAACTGAGTCAAATTACCAAAAAAAAAAAAAAAAATCAGTGTTCCTCCTTTCCCAGGATGGAGAAATATATATATATATCAATATTTATTACACAACCCTACAATTACAAGTGAGAAAATGTATGACGAAGTGGCTCCACAGCCCACATGGAAAGCAGACACCAGCCCAGTACAAGATGGTCAGACAGAAACCATTCCTCTCAAAGGGACTGCTCCAGCAAAGCACACGAGCACTTCTTTAAATCACTCATATGTCCTTGTTCTTTCCCCAGAAGGAGATTGTCGTGACCTGCATTTCAATGCTGGGCTGAGGAGGCCAAAGGAGTTGTGATACACATCAGCTTGGAAGGAAAGGCAAAATAAACTGTCCTTGTGGGCCTACGTGAGCATGGCAGGTAGGTGTGCGATGAGTATGGAAAGAAATTAGCATTCCGGGTATGCTGGTGTGCCTGACCTATTAGATCAACTCAAGCTGCCCCTGAAAAACAGTAGGTATATGAGGCAAATCTCTACTGAGAGCGCAGCATAATCCAGCTTCACTGCCATCAATAGTTACAGAACTCTTTTCAGTTGCATTAAGAAAAAAGAAACTGCTGTGTCTGTGTAAGCTGGAGACATCACTCATGTCTTGCATAAACACCTGAGTTAGAGCACACCTGAAAATCTCCAATGCAAATCATGGCAACCAACAAACTGATCCAACATCCAACCTGCTTGTTCTGCAATGCAGGGCCAGGAGACACTAGAAAAATCATTTGTCTTGGGATTTTGGATAACAGGTTTCCCCATCTGAAGATCTGCCAAAAGGAAGGCACAGTAAAACTTTCTCTTGGACACAGCAACGACACCACAACAGCTTTCAATAGCTGCATTTCTTGAAGCCCTTTGTCAACTGTGTGCCTCAGGGAAAAGTGACTCTCAATAGTGTTTCTGGGGCCTGCCTCAACCTTGACCATGGCTGCTTTTTCCAGCTTGGGAGGGGAACTAATTTCACATCGAACAAACTTCATTTGATTCATGAAAGTTTCATGGAGGTAGAGGCAGGTGCTGACTTGGAAGCAACAGGACACTGCTACATACAGGCAGCAAGACCATACCTCTCTGTGCAACAGTGACAACCTTGGGCTCACTAACACCCTTAGAGGACAGAAACTTCCCAGCCTAAGGCCCTGCTCTGAGGAACTGCTGCAAACTTGCATCCCACCACGCACTCAATTACAAATACTTAGTAAATAGATAGAAAGACTAAGTTGCCCTAAGCACATGGGAGGAAGGAGATACTACCCAGAAGAGGAAGCCTACCTACTTTTCCTCTCCAAAGCTGAAGGCCGGTTGTGTCTTTTACTTGATTGCTCAGAGTGACTTTGTGTCCAGCTAGAGAGCTTAGGCCGAAGCAGAGCACAGGATACACACCACATGTTCCTCCATTTGGAGTTGAGGAATCCCCCTGCAAGCATCTAGCATGTTCTTGCTAGGGAACTAATCTTGATCCTGTTGGCTCAGTCCACAAAAATGTCATCTGAACTAGCACTCATGACCAGAAGCACTGGCTGCCATCTACACAAATGGACAGAAAGGGTTGTCCACCTCTGCCAGAGGTACACAAACCAAAGCATGCTAAAGGGAGGGGAAACTGCATCTAAATTCCAGGTAAGGATCATGAGAGCGCTCTGCAAGCTTTAGAAACAATAATGTGCATACAATCAAAAAGAATACATTACTTGTATTTTTCTACCTGACATGTCCCTAATTCTTGAAACTCACCATAAAATGCAGAAAACTTTTCTGTGATAACAAAAATTTCTTTTTATAATTATGAAAACAATACAGATGGAACAGAAATCTCACACTTCTGGACATAAAGTCAACTATCAACTAACTAGTTTTTCACACTTTCTGAAGAGTCCAAGACAATGAAGGAAAATTAACAGAAGGAACCATATACCCATACTAGGTTATCACTTCCTGATTAATTGCCACAATTTTTCTACTCTTTTTTTTTCTGTGAATCATGAATTCAATTTTTCCAAGAAGACAGAATGTGAATTCTTGTCATCATTCAACTTATAGTCTCACAGCACAATGTTGCTCTGACTATGAATCTAGAACCTGTTTTGAAGAGGAGAGGGACTTTGAGCAGGATTTGGTGTCTTTAGCTGTTGGGAGATAGCAGATGGAGCTGCACAGTGAAAAGCTAAATGCTTCTGACTGGGAGAATGCTGTTGGTAGCTGAAAAGTTCATCTGTTTCAAAAGATGATGAATCATGTTCAGAAGTAGCCTGTTCTGCTGGCTCCTTGACAATCTACAAATAAGGAAAAAAAATAAGTAGCTAGAATTGACATTTAAAAGGGGGAAAAGATAAGGGGGGAAGAAAGGGACTGGGGAGAGAAAGGAAGGTAGAAGTCATCATCCATTTTACTACAATAAAGAATAAGGGAAATATTAGCATTAAATAAATTCATATTGCCAAACTTAAAAACTGTAGGCAGACCTACTGTTAGGTACATGAAATGAAAGCCCTTAAAAGTGTGACCATAATTAAAAAAAACAATCAGAGTCCTTCATGCTGATGAGTGGCTCACAAAAGCTAACCAAACTCATTATTCTTGCCTGGAATCATCTCATTAGTAAAGACATAAGACACTATAGGACAGATAAACAAGCTGCCTCTGGCATCATCTATGAAAGCTTTATTTTGCTGCATTAGCCTAATAAGCATCCCTCTCAAATAATCACGCTGGCCCTGGAAATGAGAGGAAATCTGAAAAGATGTATCACACAGAAGGGCTTTGAGTCTTTACATAACTTGCACTTTTGCATTTGTCAAGAAGGAGTTCAAGAGGATTTTAACTACTCAGTAAAAAAGAAACATACTAGCAGCTCACTCTGTGATGGAAACAGTTTGGACTCCCACAACCGCATCACCCTTGTTGGGCTGTCCTTTAATCCTCAGTCCCCCAGGCTCTCGACTCGCACTTCATCCTCCCCTATGCTGAACTCCATACATTCCAGTTGCTCTCTCACGTAAGGAGCAACTCTACCACCTCACCTTCCAGGCCTGTCCTTCCTGAAAAGCCTAAAGCCATCCATGGCCATGTTCCAGTCATGAGACCCGTCCCACCATGTCTCAGTAATTGTGATGAGATTGTGGCCCTGTAATCACACACACATCTCCACTTCCCCTTGTTTATTCCCCATGCTGCATGTGTTTATGTAGAGGCATACCATAGAGGTATGTTGGGCTCCCAGTGTGCCTCTCTTTCTAGCTGGGGCAGCTGGAACTTGACCATGTGGGCCTTCAGAAGTTCTCTTATTTTCCCATTTAGCCTCTTCAGGTTTAGAGCGCCCTACACAGGCTACAGAGTCAGCCTGCTGCGAGTAGCAGGACAGGCCATCGCCTACCCCATAACCTGCTTCCCCGATGATACCCCCCTCCCACCTCAAATCTAGTTTAAAGCCATGCTTTAAATGAGCCATGCTAGCTCATGTCCCAGAGCTCTCTTCCCCCTTGGTCAATTAAGGGAAGCAAAAGTGATGAGGTGTGAAACATCTTAGCTGCCTTAGATGACCATTTTATGAAAGAATGAATCATCATCTTTCCATTGCAAAATGAAAGACCTCGGATGACTATCTTATACTAGATGTCAAACCTTCTTTTGTTTAGTTAGCTTAGATGATTCCTAATTCCTGGGTATAGTTGTAGTTTAATCAGATATATTAATACAGCACACAACAAAATGCTGAACTGTCTTTAAGCCAGTTAGGTTTTAGTTTGCTAGCAGTGATGTTCCTTAGACTAGAAGACTAGACTCTTCTCCTAGACTAGAGATTCCATTTGCATAACTAACTCCCTCCCATAATGGTGATACTGCATTAGTTTTGCTGCTCTTCATAGTCAAACAAGTTAAACTAGCGCTATCACAGATATAACTTTACTTCACATGCCTCCAAACGAAATGCAGGCATTGGAAAGAGCGTTCTGGTCTACTCTATCTTTTACTTAGTCCTAGAACACTAATAAGTTAGATTTTTTACTAAAGTATGGTCTCTAGAAGTCCAGCACAGTTGGGCTGGGAAAGTTTCATATAGATTAGCCCTAAAATTTTTGCAACATAAAGGATTTTCAGTGAAAATAATGTGACACGATTTTCTAAATATAATATTGATTAATGCTGCAGGGCTTTCATTTTCCTGGAGACAAATTATTATGTTTCTCACATTTCCCCATAATTATTTAATTAGCTTTATCCATTACCGTTTTCCAAACCATCAAATTTCCTCATGAAATTCTTTCTGTAGAATATATAGGCTAGACTAGTAACAGAAAAGATGGAATCCTTCACTTGTTACTTTTTAAATTACCTTAACTGAAGTTTTTGATGCTTCACGGTTATCAAAAGTTAAAGCTTTAAAAAAAAAAAAAAAAGAGCATTTCAGTGACATTATTAGCGATTAACTTTACATTGGTACTTTCACTTTTAATATATTAGCACTGAAGTAAAAATGGATTCTCACAAAATGTTCCTTACAGGGAATGCTCTTTATAAATTTCAGTTACATTATGTACCTGTATTACAGTACTTTGATTACATCTCTATCAGTAATAAGATACTTTTCAAACAGAAATATACTTCTTTTTTGATTGTGTAGCTTTAGTGCCATTTCCCACATGCAAATTAGTTTATGAATATTTTGCATATGACAAAGGGCAGAACAGATGATGCGTAAGACTGATAACTTCACACTGACTATTGATCTAAAATTGCTTGTTTCTATTCACGTGAATGGACACTGGATGAGGACCTTTAAAGGACTGTTTAATGAAAAAAAACACACGGCTGGGGAAAGAAAAACATTAGTCAATGAAGAACAAAAGAATCAAGCTCTCTTTCCTTGAACTGTCTTCAAGACTGTTTTCTTCAGAGAGATATGCAACTCAACAAAGGAGAAATCACTTTTTAGAGCTTCTGCAGCCACTGTTTTCCAGGTACTGCTACCTGCTTATCCTAGGCAGCACTCTCTTTTTTGACCAGTTCTTCTGCAAATAGCAAAATCTGACATATGTTTTTTACATGTATAGGTTTCTTTGAGATACTTGGTAATATCATTGCTGGTATTAGCAATATTTCTTCACGGCTAAGCTCAAATTATAAGTACCTTGTTTCATATGAAATTTGGAAGAATCTCTTGCTGATTTCAAACTTTTCTTCACATTGCAGAAAGACAATGGTGAGGTTATTTCACCGAATGATTTGGACCTGTCCACCTAAATATGAAGAAAGAAAAGTAAGATGCACTTCTTAATCTACAAATCTAGGTCTAAAGACACATATTTCCAGCCTTTACCAAAAATAATAATTCTTCCTCCCTTTCTTACTCTTTTTTTTAATCCTCAAAAAGGGAAAAAATACACAGCCAGGAGGAAAAACATGAAAGGTACAATGCAGACATTTTGGCAAAATAACATCTTCTGAAAACAGTTTGGTCTTTTTTTAAATTTAATTTTAAAACAGAAAGTTTCTGGACAAAGTGTAGAAAATCTACAGCAAAAAAAATTACACAAAAATTTGCCATAGAATGGCAAATTAATTCTGGAAATTAGAAATTTTCTACCCTTGGTTTCCTGTGCTGGTCCCCATCTATCTGCAGTGAAAATAACTCTTTTTTTTTTTTTTTTTTGAAGTTAGAGATGCTACTTATTGTGAAAGAGAGATTATTTTTTCTTCAAAAAAACAAAAAAGCACCCTAGGCTCACAAATCCTGCTGACTTCATTCCTACCTGTAAGGGTCTTTCATTTCCCCACTCCAAGCACTGGTTAGATCAATTGACAGACAGCACTGTAACGCTGCACTGATGGATCTGGCAGCAACTCACTGCATTTTTTCTGTTTCCCATGCTAAAATGTAAACTCTCCTGCTGGCAGTGTGCTCTTGACTGAACAGCAATCTAATAACAGATGTGGGCTGGAGCTTTTGGAGTTCAGAATGAGAACTGTATATAACAAAATGTTATATAAAAATCTGCGTAGAAGGAACATGCATTTATCAGCATGGATGGCTAGGAAACTCCTGACTGAGCATAAACATGAAAACTAAGCATGCAGACAGAGAAAATAAGGTTGGGAGGAATACAAGAGTCATTGCCTGAGCCTGCAAGGATGGCATTGAAAATGCCAAAGCAAAGCTGGAGCTATAAATAATAAAAAAAAAAAGTCATAAAGGGCAAGGGATTCTGTGAATACAGCACCAGCAAACTGGGAAACCTGAGGAAAATATGGACCTTATCAGCAGGCAGGGGTAAGCATGTTGGCATGCTGCATATCTAGTAGGCTGTGTCTGGATGGCATGCATCTAAGAGCACTGATGAGAGCAGAGCTGGTTGATGTCATTTGCACTGCAGTTCCTCATTATCTTTGAAAGACCAAAACAAGAGTCCTACAGGAAAAATGCAAACTTACCTTCAAGAAGAACAAAAAGGGGACCCAGGAAATTACAGACCAGTCACCTACCTCCAGTCTCTGGAAAATTTGTGGAGCAAATCTTCCTAAAAACCTTGTCCAGACATACAGAGAACTAGGAGGCAGTTAGGAGGAGTAAACATGGAACTGCCAAGAGTAGATCATGTTTTATTGTCCTTCTATGATGAGAGGACTGCATGGATAATTGAAGGAACAGTAGGTGACACTGACTTTAGCAAGCCTCTATCAAGGTCTGTAGTATCCTTATGGCCAAACTGGTGAGATAAGGACAGGAAAAACGGACTATAAATTCTGTGGAATGTTTGCCTGGCAACTGTGATCAAACACTTGTGATCAGTGGTTCAAGTCCAACTGGTGACCAGTTACTGCAGGTGTCAGAATAAACAATGTCTAAACAATCTTTTCAAATGACCTAGATGAGGCTGCAAAGAGTACTTCCATCAAGTTCCCAGACTACACAGAATTGGGCAGAGTACTTGATATGCCAGAAGGCAGGGCTTCTATTGAAAGATACCTTAAAATGCCAGATAAATGGACCAGCAGAAACACTATGGAGTTCAACAAAGGTAAAACACAAAGTCCTGCATTGGGAATGGAACAAAGCCATGGAGCTCTAGAGGCTAGGAGTCAACTGGCTCAAAAACAACATTGTGGAAAAAAAAAAAAAACTGTGGGATCCTGGTGGACAACAGGGCCAGCAATGTACAAAACTGTGCAGCAAAAAAAGCCCAGCTATGTTCTGGGCTGTATTAGTAAGACTGGGCCAGTAGGTCAAGGGTGGTGATCTTTGCCCTCTATTCAGCATTTATGAGACCACATCCTGCTTCAGGGTCTCCAGTATAAGACAGACCTAAGAATACTACATAGTCCAGCAGAAATACACCAGAATGGTCAGGATGCTGAAACATGTGATATGATAAAGAGACATTGAGAAGGCTGGGTTAATTTAGCCTTAAAGGGGAAGGTTAAAAGGAGATCCTGTTGCTGTCTACAACAAGGATGTAGAGAAGAAAGAGCCAGGCTCTTCTCAGAGAAGCACAGAGGAACAAGAAAAATCAACAGTTCAAGTTCCAATTAGATAGGACTTTTATTTTTTACCATAAGGATTTTCAAACAGCTGCTCAGAGAGGCTATAAAATCTCCATCCACATAAATATTCAAAAACACAACTGTGCAATGTCCTGAGCAACTTAATCAAACCAGAACTCCTTTGAGGCGAGGTGGGACTAGATGATCTCCGGGGATCCATTTCAGGGTAAATGACTTTACGATTCCCATGCAAAGCCAGATTTAAGAAATATACCCTGCTACAGATTAAAATAACTGTGGAAAGTTATAAAACTAATACAATTTTTTAAAAGCTGGACTGCTAAATGTATGCACAATGAAATAAGATTGTGGAATGCAAGACCAGGACCTAAGCAAACACAAGGTTCTCCAGATACCTATCTCTTTAGCTTGCTAGTACTGATCATGTGAGAAACTCTCTCCCTCTTTTCCATTCAGACAAATCCTGCAACAACATATTGACAACAAAATAATCAGATGGGACACCCAAGCGGCCCAATGCAAAGCTGGATGAAATCTAGAAACACTTCCACTGATTTAAGTGACTAATGGAGAAATTCGACAGGTCAAAGTAGAATCAAGGGGACTGATGATCCCTGTCACAGACTGACTGGTCTGTCTGTGAGTCTAGTTGGGTTAATTCCAGTGCTTCAGAAGGCACAAAGAATATGAAATTATCTGCTCATAAATACCTTACTAACCACAAAAAAAATGCTCTGATCTGTTTGGTCCTAAAGCAAAGAGAAGAGGGAGAAATTTTTCTGTCTTTATCTTATCTAAATATATCTTTGAAACTTTCACTGTCAATACTGCTTTCTTTTCCTGACTGTAGCTAACTCACTGTCCTATTTCCCGCTATTAAATTTCTTCAGTCTTCCCTTAATCTAAACAGCCCAAGATGAGACAAGGAAAAATGGGATAGAAAAAGATAGAATAGACAAAAATTAATGTTATTTTTATCCTAACAAAAATTTCCCAGAATTTTTAAAGACTTACATGTCTGACTACCAGTGGTGGCCTGTTCTCACTGTCCGGATGGCACTCAGCAGACCGCAAACTCGGTCTGCACAGCTGCTGTGGGTTCTCTGTGGGAAGATCACGGAAGTGGTCTCTAACATTTGAAGAAGGAGCCTGTGATTTTAATGACCTTTTATGCCTTTTGTGGATCTTATCCCTTTTCACCGATGTCTTGCATTGTGTTAATGACTTGCTCCTTTGTTTGGGGGACGCAGATGCAGATCTTTGATTCCTTGCTCTGTTTGGGGCCTGGCAAAGAAATTAACGGCTGCACAATTATCTGAATGAAAACAGGTACAAGGTATTTGCAACCTTCTCACGAAAAGAATGGCAAGCTCTAAGCAGAACTTAATTAAATGACCTACTGACCACATGAAAGCAGAATTTAGATCTTTGTATGTACAAACTAAATTTGAGGAATCTGTGATTCTCTGATGGAGTACATCCTGTTACCCTTGCTGTGTGGGATATCTAGATATAAAGGCGAAAAAGGCTACAATGTGCAACATGTGGACTCTATCAGAGGTTAGTCCATTTTAACCAGGTCTGAATCCTAACTATAATTACTTACATAATTCTTCCCTTTGCAGTGAAGTGGAAGATCTGTGATGGTTGTTCTTGTGGAGAATTCTATTTTTGGTGCTATTCCCTTAAAAATATAACAAGGAAAATGTTTTAAAACATTATGACTGTGTATACATCTTCCCCCATTCAACATTCAGACGGAATATTTCAAGTTCTTAGTTGCAACTGCATAATCAAAATGAGAGAGGCACTGCCACTAGAAAAGACGTGTGGCAAACTCACCAGCAAGGAACAGTTTGCAAAGTAGTATGGCTAAGAAAACCAGCAATTTGATCTTAATCTGCTGAGCAGGGATATAGGAGTCACTTTTAATAGGCATAAACCTTTCAAGAGGGGAAGCATAATGCACAGGGCAGCAAGATCAAAATACACACTTGAGACACCAGCACAGTACCGGCGCATTCTTCATAAAGGCAGGTCTGTGAGGAAAGGTGAGCAGAATGCTCTGGACTACATAAAAGATGTGTAGCTCTTCATCATTTGATTAGCAGGTGTATTTACACGCTAGCCTTCTTGATGAATCAGGTGTTTGATACTTCCAAATGTGTGAAACTGAATGCCACAGAGGTACCACCCAAGTTCTCTTTAACAGAACCTGCTGACTGAAGCCAAATAGTGAAACAAATTCCTCGAGAGGTTTTGGAATCTCTATCTTTAGAGGTATTCAAGACTCATCTTGACATCTAATTAGATCTTCTTTGATCAGAGGTTGGATTTGCTGGCCTCTGGAGGTCTGCAACCTGAATTTTTCTATGGTTGTCCTACGAACATGAAATTATTCTCCTCTTCTACTGTGACAATTTGATAAAGCAGTTAGGTTTTCAACAGTATGTCAAACTGCTTAACCTGATCAACTCAAAACAATTTCATCTCTAAATAACATTATAAATAACTAAATAACATAAAAAATGTGCTTCCCCTTAATAATATTCACATTGCATCAAAGGAAATCAGGTTAGTTACATATCTGTCTCATAATTTACTGTCACTTTTATGTCTCCTAAGAACGAAGTTAAAATTCATACAACAACATTTGGCTAACTAGAACATGTAGTTCTACATTTCTGTTCCAGAAGTATGGTGAGAATTATTGTAGTAGGCAGAAGTTTCTAATAGTTACTTGTTGTAGAAGTCTCAGACCTTTTTTCATTAGCAACTAATGCAAAAAAACAGTTTTTCTTTTGAAATAAATACATTCTAATCTGTATAGAAATCACAAAAAATCTGCCTATGAATCCATGCAAATTTGAGTCTGCAGGAAGGATGCTCCTCTCTGCTTTTTCTCACATCTATTATGTGAGAAATCACTACAATTCAAGCCAAATTTATTGCTTCTTTTAAAATCCTTAATTTAGTGACAGGGATTAAATGCATTTTTTGGGCTGCTATTACTGCTTCAAGAACCCACAAACCCTGTAAAGGAAAGGCACTTGCAGGATTCACAATGGAAAAAAAAGTGTAAGACTCTCAAGAGATGAGTGAAAACAAGAGCAGAGTTGATAGAATGAGACTGTATAGGGAAGAAAGAAAATGGATGGAAAGCTGGCACCCTTTTATGCACTCAGTGCAAAGAAACATAAAAATATGATAATTACTTAGTCCCTTCACAGATTCTGAGAATAGAGGTATGTCTTCTGCCTACACAGAGATTTTTCTTACTATCTGTGACTAAGATGTAATTGTGAAGCTTGTACCTATCTGATATATCCTCTGAGACACATCCATAAGAAAGTGGGCACCCAAGCACCTCCCTCTGCTCAAGAAGACCAAAGTTCATTCAATATATTCCAATCCCCGCAAATTACTCCTAGGTAGCTGGCCTCCCTACTTCTCCATACATGGTAAATAGGCAGGTGGCTTACTGGGAAATGAGAAAATGTTTTCATCAATAATTCTCTGTCCACACCAGGATATGCAGGAGTCAGCTTAGGCTCTGGGAACAGAAAATCTCGAGTATTTTCTTCATAAAATGCAAGGCCATCTCCTGCTGAAAGAATACAAAAAAAAGAAAAATAAATAAATACAAAAGTAAAAACAGTTTCCAGGGTTGTTGTTCTGGAATTTTCATGAAAAACAGATGTCAGTACAAATTCAGGAATGTGTGAACGTCTTTGACAGAATGCTGCTCCTCTTGTGCTGTCAGAGATAGCTAGAAGCAAAATGCAGACAAACCATTTATGCTTTCAATATTTATGGAAGACTTTGGTTTAGCATAGCAACAGTGAGTTTTGACACTATTCTTAATATTCCTTGTCAGGACTTCCCCAAACCATTCTGGGGAGGTGAATGGCTGAAGGTAGACTGGGTAGTTATACCGTGTAGAATGTCCAAAGCTGTGACCCCAAATTTAAATCTGCTCCTTGTTTTACCTACATGGCACCCCAACTACATAAGAAATGAACACCAGCATCTCTTGATGAGGTTAGAAGACAAATTCCCTCTTCTACACAATTTCTACAGAGTATAATGTATGGGTCTACACTCAGCGTGCTAAATGTTAGTCCAGTTGGTTTAAGTGGAGGTCTTCACGGTGCTCTCAGTATGACCAGGATTTTACAAACTGAACAAACAACTAACTGATATCAGCTGCCCACAGGAATAATGTAAAAAGATTGACATGAGATTACAACATTCCAACATATGTTCAAAATAAGTGTCATCTTAAAAATGGTAATCAAAGGCAGCCACTATTGCCTTAAATTGTATTCCCTCCAAAGAGCTAGCTATGCCGTCAGCATCACATAAATGGCTACCCAGTCACAAAACATGAGACTTACGGCCCACTAACTAAGGGCGAAAGTATCCACATACCACACTCGGCTACAGACCTTCTCTGCCTTCAAAACTGCACTTCCTGAGCTCAATGTGAATGGAGAAGAGGAGGGTCAGTTTTGCTCTGTTTGTGTGGCACAGGCAGAGACAGAAGATGCTCTTATAACATCCTCTGCAGCAGGAAAATTGTCAGGTACACTGTCAACTGCCCTGCTTAGAAGCTTTTGCTTCACTGAAATGACCAGTTAGGGTGGCCCCAATGTTACACTGCAATGTCATGAGGTGAAAGCTACCACTGCCTTGGATGTATTCAGTATTCTTGCTCCCTTCTAATGATCACTAAACACAACCCTTTCAATTTGGTGATATCTAGATAAAGCAATACTAATAAGGGAAGAAAGACAGTAACACTTTTGACCCTATTCACAGTTCAATCTTTTCTAGTCAATTTCGTTGTAAGAATTGCCTTTTCTAACTGATCCCTGGTTGTCAATGACCAGAAAGAAATTTTAATAAGAAAAACAAGCAAACAGTCAATTTTGTTGTATGCAGACTATCTTGAGATACAGGAAGGACAGAAGCTGACATTCATTCCTCTTACAAGGAACATGTTTAGGCTTTTTTTTTTTTTGAGTGATCTTTGAAATAATTAAATTTTAAAAAAGAAAACATTCCCTCTGAAAAAAGTACAACTTTCAACTGCCTATTTTTTCAGAGGAAAAAAAAAAACAAAAGACACAAAGAGAAAGAAAATACCTGAAGTTTGATTAATGAAAGACATGAAAGACTTTGTAGGTACTATCCAGAACAAAGCCCAGGTGTTCTGCAAGACTAGAATATTCTGAGGAGATCAATAAATCCGCAACCACTTTTTAGTACAGTCTCATCCTTTTAAGAAGAGTGAGAATACTGAGTAATCTTTCAGTCCTATCGAACACAGAGAAAATGTGAAAAGCTCAGAGAACAAAACCATTATACACTGCATGTAGCTACATGAGATTCTGATACCTATAAAGCTTGAATGGAAGTAACTCTGTGAAAAGACAACGTTCACAGTCTGTGGACTAAGACAGACAAAAAGTTTTTGGCCTTGCTTAGGATTTTAAATAGACATAATAAAAAATCTCTCCTTTGAATGAATATTTCTCTAAGCTGAAATCACAAATTACCCTTTATTATATTAGCAACTTTTGAAAATAAAAAAGCAAAGCTGAAAGGGAGAAATGAACATCTGAAGCAAAGCATTTTGAAAAACAAATACAAAATGTACAGCTGATATTGACTACATATGAAATATAATGTATAGTTTAAATTTGGCTTGATAGAGCAATAACGAATAATTTTCAAAGTAAATGCAACCTACAGTTTTAGAATATATACAACTGCTTTGTAATTACTGACCTTCACAACAGCGCTTATCTGCCACTCAGGGTCATTTGCTTTTTTTCCTGCCTTATGAAAAATAGAATATAAAGTCTGCAAAAAAACAAACACTATTACCTACTAAGATGAACTATATTCATGTTCTGATTAATTATTGCTGGCAAATTAAAACACGCAACAAAGGAAACTAAAGAATATGAGTGACCCTAACACAGCATTCAATAAGCTTAGTCAGAAGAGAGATTATTTTTTTCACCTCAAGTGCATTCCCAAGAATATATATGATGAAGTGAGGAAGGGAGAATAAAATGGAGTTGGAGGAGCCAGCGTAATCTTTGAGTAGAAAAAGTTGGAAGGCATGGTATAAAATTAGCATCCACTGATATTATTTTCATTGTAAAATTACCTAATATGTGGAAAAACATTTACTTGCCTATTACCTGGAGATGTGAGCTGAATTAATTCAAACTTCGTTACGAGACCTGAAAAACAAATTATAACACCCTAGCTAAGTAATTAGAATAGATTTACTGTTTACTCCTGTGGTACACAAAATGGAAACTAACCTAATAGTAAAGGATGAAGGACAGGAAAATAGAGAAAGGACAGGAGGGTAAGAGAGAAGAGAGAGACAGATTTAAGGCTAGTCCTTCTTTCAGTGAGTTCCTGGAGTATTTATTGTAAGGCTACTATTAATAATTTAAAAGAAGCAAGCAGGAAAGAAGTATCAGCACAAAATAACCCCTTGTTGTTGACACCTGGTGGGATTAGATGATAATGAGACAGTCACTGCGTCAATGGCTTCTGGCTTGACGTTCTGCTGAGCTTACTTGGTCCAGAGCACGAAAACCTGAGATCCAGTAAGAGCAAATGGGTGCTAACTAGATTAAGATTAAGGGATAACAACTGTTTAAACTAACGACAGCATCTCCTTCTGTCAGTATGACTGAAGAAGTCTGCCTGCATGGGGCAGGTGACTTGAAGTGATGAAACGGAATGTAAGAAGTACTGATTTTTCTAATTTGAAAAAGAACTATCCAGTCACTGAATTCATGACACATTACAAACTTCAAGAGAAAGATTTAGAGAGGAAAAAAAAAATAAATAAAAGCAGCCTTGTCAGGTCTGCCTAGCACAAGCTAGGTACACAAAAGTAAAGGAAAAAATCCTGGCCTGAGAATGGAAGAATGCCATTCACCGTACAGGAGGTACAGACTAGCACTCAAATGGGTAAATCCAGAACAACATGTAAGAGGCACAACGTTTAGCTAAGACAGACAAACAAGCAGAGAGACAGACTGTGTACATATAGGTACCTACTTTGTCATTTTTTAGCTGTTCATCTATTCCAAACATTTTTTTAAATTATACTTACTTTCAAGTATTTCAGTTACAGCAGCAGGATCTACAGCATGTTCAAAGACCTTCAAGATAATAACAGTGAGTGAAAAAAGTCATTATAGTATAAATTAATTTAATAATCCAGCATTCATAGAAACAGTTTACTACTTGTTGCCTATTTTGATCATGCTGCCACTAAGCAAAATCAAACTAAACTAATAATATATATCTATTTATGACAATGGTAAATATTTTTATGCTGTTTACATTTATATTTTTTAAAGTATGTGACATTTTTGGGGAAAAGAAAAGTACCTTTTACTATTAGTTCTACTGCAAATTTAGTTTTACAGCAAATTATGTCCTGTTCAGATATATTCTTCTTATTGCTTGGAATGAAATTGCAAACGTTTTGCAATACATGGGAATTTTAACACAAACTCCAGTCAGTATTTCATGATGAATTTTCTGTCTATCTAAAGAAGTTTCTCTTTCCTATATCTTACTCACTCGATCATTTTGGGTAGCTTTTCTATGCCCCATGAAACTTATCAACATCCTTCTTACAATATTATCAGTGCTTTCAAAAAGTATTTTAGTGAGAACTTTTTTGGGTGGGGCTGAGCAAGATAAATGTCTTCCCTGAGAAATAAAATGTGTTGCTTCATATTAGGTAATACCTACAAATGAAAAATACCAGTTCATAAACACATGAAAAACACCATTTCACAAACACATTAGTATGAGATAAAATAGGCTATGAACTTATCAAGCGTCACCTGCTTTGTGATAATTACCCTGATCCTCCTCTTCTCACTAGATAAATGTAAGAGAACCCGCTCTCCTATAAAAGTGGGATACATTATCTCATTTTTAACTTCGTGTCAGAACGACGCAATGGACATGTATTACAGAGGATCCAAAAGGCTACAGGCTCAGAGCTATGTTCACCCTAAGATTCAGTAAAGTCCCAGCAGAAATTACTTTGTAGTTTTCACATGTGCTGACCATAGCTTTTCACTTGTGTCAGCAATAACCCCAAGGGACAAAGGAAAGTAACCACCTTCTCTCTTCCTCAGAGAAAGAAATGTTGACAGCGATGTAAAAAGAGTATTAGAGCAGCTGAAACACTCAGAGAGTGCAATGAAGAAGGAAGGGTTTCTCAGAATGCAGAACAGTCAGAAAGCAACACATAAAAACATAATTCTAAAATTTTTCAGTTTCTGTTTTGTGCTGGTATCAGCATGGTTCTGCTTATCAACAGGCACAGCCATTTTGCCCCAGCCCACATTTCCAAAAAAAAAAAAAAAAAAAAAAAAAAAAAGCAGAACCAGAACTAGTGAGCAGTGCAGTAAAATCAAGCTGAAAACTTGATTTCAGAGGTTAACATGGCATGTAAAAGGCTGACAAAAGCATTTGCCTGTCATTCATTTGGATCTTCATTCACACCATATGTCTCTTGCTATAATAAAAATCTTGAATAGGTGAGAGCCACAGTAGAATATACAGTAGATACTGTTTTGCTTCCCCAAAAAAATCTGAAACAGCATAATTCAGAGCAATTATCATTATATGCTATTGTCATTTCTGAAATTATACAAGAATTTTCTGCAGGAAATGCCATCCCATAACCAATTGAGCAGAGAGCAGAGAGCAATTATTGCTCTCAATAAAACCTCAAACTGCGAAATCTTAGGGCATGTTAAAATGTATTCCTTTTTAGTAGTGGGTCTAATACTTCATCACATTGTGTCAAGATACATACAATCAATATCAATAATAATTACCTACCAGTCATACAAAAGTTAGGTTGTACAGGAATTGTACAAGGCACTGGACGATCTAGTCTAAAGCATGTAACAAGTGAAACTCACCTTTTCAAACAACATCTTCTCATGGAATAAGAGGGGGAAAACGGGAGGAAGGCATTCCGTCTCCTTGTGTTGACCCAAGATGCACACGCTGAGATAAACGTCATGTTTCTCTGGCAGGAACACACCAGGACATGTGATCTAATGAGAGAAAAAAAATTGTGTTCACATGGTATTCTCAAATCCAGTCTTGCACATATGCACCAGACACACATGTACTCAGTCAGCGGGACTACCACCGCCCAGCTCAGACGGGATTCAATGGGATTCAACGCCTGGGAACAGAAAAACACGAATCCCTGAAATATATGCACATCAGTGCCTGCCTAGGAAGCATATAAACGTATTTGAAAACTTCATCCTGGCATTTATTTCAGCCAAAATATTTTACATTGTTTTTAAAAAAATCATTTCACTATAGTATGTCATTTTATATTATTTTAATGGTAATTTTTCAGTGTTGATATTCCAAAATTTTGTCATGACATATACATATCAGCGCATGTATATACAGACCTGTAAGCTCTATTCTCAAACCAGTGTCTACAGATTCATGGTAAACACATTTGGCATACATACATACTCAAATTAGTGGTATAGCTCTTTAATATCTGTCTTGAAACAATGAGAAATTTAATTTCTAAGCACACAGTTCCAAACATAGCCTTTTTTTTTGTCATCTCTGTACTGTTCTCATCCCCCTCCCCCATCACTTATTGTGATGAAAAAAGGTACAATTCCCACGTAGGGTATGATTCAGCTTTACAATTGTCTCACAACACCCAAAACTTCTCCGCTACGATATAAGCACTCTTCAAGACACCAGGTCTCCACTATATTTATGCATTTAGCACTCAAAGTTTTATAGCACGGGGCATTTTCGCATTTTATAGTGGGGTCTTTTCTTTTTTCTTTTTAACAGACCTTTTTAGCACACTCTTTTTGCGTTTTTACCAAACCAATCTCCTAGACACCGGTAAGTGACGTTCTACACACCGGTGGATATCTAAGGACACCCAAAAGAGATCGAACGATTAAAAAGCATGAGGTTTTTTGCCCTCGTTCGTTTATTTATTTATTTTATTTTCGCCTCAGGAGCAGCCCTGCCGGGACCACGGCCGCCCGCGCTCACCGCCTGCACCTGCAGCTCCACCGCCACCCGCAGCGGCATCGCGCCCGCCGGCGCCCGCCACGCCGCGCGTCGCCATGGCGACCGGCCGCGTCCCCCAACGGCCGCCGCGGGCCGGACACGCCCCTAACGGGCGGCGCCCAAGGGACGCGCCGCGCACGCGCGCGCCGCATACATCTATACCCGTATACATATATATATATATATACATATTTGCATATATATATATATATATATATATGCATACATAAAGCACCAGGTGGCGGCTCTCAGGGCAGTCCGCGGGGTTAAGGGCAGCCGAAAAGACCGCGCGGCGGCAGTGACTGCAGCTCCTCGTGCGACTCTCCCCAGCCCCGCACAGCGCCGGGGGCGGCGCGGCGGCCGGCCGGTATTGCCGGAAGTGCCGCGCGGCCCCGCTTCCGGCGAGGCGCGCGGGCGGCGGGGATGGCGCTGTGGGCGCCGCGCTGCCGGGACTCCCCGCCGGAGGAAGGCGAGGCGCCCCCCGCGCCCCGACACCGCCCGCCCGAAGTGCAGGTACGGCCCGTCCGCGCGCTCGGCGGCGGGGCCCGGCGGCCGCTGCCATCTCGAGCGGCGAGTTCCGCGCGTGGCGCGGGCCGGGCGGCGGCTCCCGCGGCCCCGCTGTGGGCCCCGCGGCGGAGCCTCGCGGCAGGGGCTGCCCTGCGCTTGCCTGGGGCGCGAACGCTGCCGGTGGTTGTTTTCTCCCCAACAACTGCTGCGGATTCCTCGCAGGCGTGTGCTGACAGTGCAGCACTCATGGCCTAAGCTGGGAGATCGCAGCTGTTGGGGCTGACCTCCTCAAAAAGACAAGGCAGGGAAGAAGAAAGAGCAGGAAGGACTGTGTGTTTGTGCTGGGCCTCAGCCTCGCCAGAGCTTGAATTCCACTTGCGCTGTCCTTTGGAGGCGGTGGCCGTGCACTGGGAGAGGATTAATCTGTTCTGGGGTGCAGGCAGTAGTAGCTGCTGCACAGAGTGATATGGAGTCATGAAACCTTCGTCACAGTGTGAGGAAATGGATTCTTGAATGTATATGTCTTGTATATGTGTTCAGGAGTGCCCTTGCTGGTGGCGGCTGTTATCGCCCAAAAGAGAGCCAGGTGTGAGCTGAGGGTCATTAGAGGGTCATCTGCATCAAAAATATCTCTACCATGTAGAGACGGTCACTTTTTAACTTTGTAAAAGTATTTCTGCGGTAGTATAATTTCCCTTTTTAAAGCTGTACAATGCTGTGCTTAATCACTGTGGTGAATCAACTTCTAAAGTGCCTTCTGTATCAACACTATCTTTGGGAGTTAAAACTGTTTGCTCCTATACAATTTGAAAACTGCTGTTTTTCCTTCCCTGAATAATGTTTTGTTTCCCTTATAGACATACAGCCAAGGTATTGAACTAGCCTGCCAAAAAGAAAAGGAGTTTGTGAAGCACTCTGTGGAATGCACCTGGAATCTAGCAGAAGCCCAGCAGAAACTCGGTAGTTTAGTACTGCATAGTTCGGAATCTGTGGACCAGGAATTTGCCCAAGCAAAGACTGAAGTTTCTGAGTTGAGACGGAGGGAGGAAGAGTGGAGAAGAAAAGAAGAAGCACTAAACCAGAGGGAAGGACAAAATCTATGGAATACAGATTCTGTTAGCAAGGAGGTATTTAATAAGGTATGACCTGTATCCAGAGGCGAGACAACAAGTATTAGCCTAATTTCTCATTTCACTTGTTTAATTCGAGACTTGTTCACTGGTTTGAGACAATAGTGTCTCAATTATCTTCATGTCTAGTGCAGTGCTTAATCAGAGCTGTGTTATGTGGGTATTTTTCTTCTTTTTGCCCAAGAATGGGAGCAAGCTGCACTATTATTACAAATCTGGATGACTTTCTTAAGCGAGGATCAGAACTTGCATTGGTTCTGAATAGCAACAGTTGCCCAGGGGAGGCTGAACAATAGTTTCTTCACATAACCAGACTGCTCCTCAGCTGTGCCAAACTCTCAAACATGAAAGAGGAGTACAGTTTGCTTCCAGTAACCTGACTGCTGCAGTGCAGCTTATTTAGCACAAATGCTGTCTTGAGTACAACCTGAGCTTTGTTGTCGGATTAATTTGAGTCTGAGCAATTAGTACGTCTTTTATCATATGTCCTTGACACAGCTGCACCAAGGCTACCATGTAGAGGGTATTCATAGTTCACAGATCAGTAAGTTGCTACCTGAAAGCAGAATTCTGCCAGTTTCTTGATCACCATAATATAATAAGAATTTGAAACTCTATCAGCCAATGTACTTTTAAAAACAAACAAAAAAAACCCCACTTGGCAGGTATATGACTTGACTGTAAACTTAGAACACTACTATTTAATAGCAATGTAATAAAACAGAATATTCCTTTCTAGCAAAAAAGTATGTCTGGAGATCCTGTGATAGTTAATTTTTGTCTTTCTTAGAGTTTTATTAATCAAAAAAGGAAAGAAATTGAAGATGAAGATGCACCTGAATCATTTATGCAGAAACATGAACAAAAGATTAAACACTTCGGTGAGTGCACTTTTCCCAATGCTTTACAGTTTAACCTTATGCAGTTTTGTGTAGGTTTGATCCATATTATTATATAAAATGAATGATAGCAAATTAAACTAGTTGCCTGTCATGATGTGATAAAATAGAAGCTAGACTGTCTGATAGCCTGTTTAAAGTGAAACAAAGTATAAACTACAGAAACCTGTTAGCTCCTGTGACCTGTAAGAACTTAACTATTTTTTTTAATAAGAATATTTAAAAGAGCTGAACTACTGAAAACTGAAGTTTAGCTTTTTTTTTTTTTTTGCTGTTCAGTGGGAAAGGGCAGAGACATCCATGGAAACAGAAGAGCTGTGTAAAAGTGCTTTGGGTTGTCTGTAGCCATCATCTCTAAATACACACCTTTTTCTGGTAGATAATTAAGCTCTAAGGAGAATGACCAATGAGAGGAGATTTGATCAACATGTTTAAGTAGCTGAGGGGTGATTGTAGGGAGGATGGGGCCACGCTCTTCTCCGTGGTGGCCGGTGACAGGATAAGGGGTAATGTGTACAAGTTGAAACACAGGGAGTTCCATCTCCATATGAGGAAGAACTTCTTTCCTGTGAGGGTGCCAGAGCCCTGGCACAGGCTGCCCAGAGAGGCTGTGGAGTCTCCTTCTCTGGAGATCTTCCAAACCCACCTGGATGCCACCCTGTGCCACGTGCTCTGGGTGTCCCTGCTGGAGCAGGGGGGTTGGACTAGATGATCTCTGGAGGTCTCTTCCAACCTGAACCATTCTGGGAGTCTATAAATCCTGACTTATAAAAGTTTGTAAGCTGCTATTAAAGAGTATGCATGGATGAAACTTTCTTGAAGTTCTAGTTAACTCTCCACTAGGTGTCACTTTATCATTATTTAAACAAGTTGAGCAGAACTCAGACCTTGTAAAGGAATCTGAAATTTTGATGGTTCTGTTAAGTGCTTTCCATTCCTGATTAGAGGGTAGAAATGTTGCTAATGTTGAAGCATAGCCGTGTTAGGAATTCCAGGGTACTCAAGAACAGGACTGACCTAACAAAAGCTCCTTGCACAACCGCTTTTAATTCACTACTTCTCTTTACGGATATTAAACTTTTTTATTAAAGAAAGGGTTTTTGGCCCTGGGGGTTAAAGGCAAGCCTTGCAAATATTAAGTGAGACACAGCATTGGCAGAGCATACAGCAGCAGTGACAGGCACAGAAATGTACTGACAGTATAATTGGAAGGCTTCTATGGTGTTGTACATTTCAGCAGAAAAATTTGCCCCTGCCCCCCCCCCCCCAATCTCTGAAATTCAAAGACACGTTGGTTTGTTCTTTTTACGATGGAGGTAAAACAACACTAATGATCTTACTGTGTTCCGCCAAAGGCTGGCATAGACTCTGCTCGCTGTAGAGCCTGAACTTCATTTCTCAATCCTACTCTGGCATTCAAGCAGTAAAGAATCTGACTAAACAGCCAAAAGAAGTATTAGCCAGTGCTTTCTCTTTAGGTATTTGTTTGCTAGAATTAAAATTAGCTTAGGTCACTGCCACTGAATTATCTTTATCCCTGTTATATTTATATGCTGGTAGAAGGGTAAAGCTCTATATTTGGTACTTGCTGACAGTAAATGAATCAACTGTTCTAATATACATACAAACATTAGTGATATATGAAGGATAATTTTAAAAGCTGTCTATCTGAATATTGCAGTGTGGTTTTTAACCTTCAGCCCTTTACATGAAGGTAGTAATGTGCTATCTCAATTCAGTCTTCTGTTTAAGTTTCAAATACTGACATGGCTTAGCTCTTTTGGCTTTAAATTAATTCTCTAACTACATTCTAATTTCCTAAAAATGTATCAAGCCATTTATGTTTAGAAGCTCTTTCATTTCCAACTAATTACATTCTTTTTTTAATTGCTCTTAGTGCTTTTATTTTTGTCAGAATTAATGTAAATTCATATCCCTGAACTTTGTGAATAATTTAGTATAACTAATAAATACCTATAACACTTTTTATGTGAGAGTGGTTTAAAAATAAGTTATTTCCAACACTGCTAGAGATGTATTAAAATAAATCTTAACAGTAATGGTTAACTATATCTTTAACATCTGTAAAATCCAGTTATGCCTTTGGAAATGTTCTTTCAGTGTTAGTTGGATGTCTAAATAAAAACTAAAATTATTTGCATGCTGTTACATTCAGGTTAGTGAATCTGGAAAATGGCAGTGTACCAGTGCAAATGACTTTTTTGCTGCATTAAATCATTTTTTTCATACTGCATATCTTACTCTGTGTTTTTCTTATTAGGTATGCTGAGCAGATGGGATGATAGTCAAAGATTTTTATCTGACCACCCGTATCTTGTATGTGAAGAAACGTCCAAATATCTCCTGTTATGGTGTTTTCATCTAGAAGCCGAACAGGTGCGAAGATGATTGAAAATACACAGGAAGCATATTGACTGAAATACAGTGATTTTTCTATCACTGTAAACTTGCACTGCAGAAAACACACAGTAAACGTGAACTACAGAAAAGCTGATTAGATATTTAATTGTTCTTTTTGTCCTTTCACTAGCTTATTACCTTAGCAAAGAAAACCTCCACACTGTGTTGCTGCTAGTCCTAGCTAGCAACTGTCCTTTTAGTTCTGTGACCATCAGTGCTTAGGTCTATAGGAACCAAACAAAACTGAAGTTACACTGAATTTTAGATACATAATTACTGGAGATAACTTTAATCTCTCTAATGCCTTTTTTTTCCTTTCCAGAAAAGAGCTCTGATGGAACAAGTAGCACACCAAGCAGTTGTAATGCAATTTATTATAGAAATTGCCAAAAGTTGTAATGTAGATCCAAGAGGCTGTTTTCGCCTTTTTTTCCAAAAAGCCAAAGTAAGTAAGTTTATGCACTTGTATGAGGTATTTTATAATTTCTTTAGCAGTTCTTTCTCTAGAAATAGTATTTTTATATAACTCCTGTCTGGAAAATGAGTATTTAGTGTGTTTTGTTTGTCCCAGTAGTAAAGCAAAAGACAGCGTGCTGGTGACAGGTATACTACAGAGATGTAATTTCTTGAACAGCAGCAAAAACTGTGGATTATTTTAAGAACTGTTTTGGTTAATTAGCCACTCTGTTTTCAAAATTGACCTGTGTGTTTCATCTGCATTTCACAGCTGGTCCCAAAACCATCCTCCCTTTCTTGATAATCAGCAGGGCAGTTTTGCTGTAAACTGCAGTCAATTATTCAAGACTCTGATAAGCCTTAATACAGCCTAAAGGAGTTCAGTTAAAGTGGGAATCAAGTTGTACTTTGCCTTTGATTGGGTTTTTACAGTGATCACCTGTTCTTCTATGGGAACTGACCTTTGAGTTGAAAAAAGGAATAGCTAAAATTAGTTGTTTTAACATGTCCTCACGTGAGTGAATGACTTTGCTTCTAAACACAGATGCTATAAATGATCTTCAAAATATTTATTTCCATATAAACTGATTAACATGATTGCTGAATTTTTTACAGTATTATCTCCTATAGAGTATGACATGCATCACTAAATGATATTTTTTTTGCAGTGTGCATACTTGCAGCTCAAAAGTCCATGTGGCTTAAGTGATTCTTTTTCTTTTTTCTTCTCTTGGCAGACAGGGGAAGGCTATTTTCAGGCCTTCAAAAATGAACTTGAAGCATTCAAAACAAGAGTGAGAATCTGGTCACAGTCACATGGTTTTCAAAATATGTTACTACAGGATCCTAGTGTCTGTCCTGGTTTTATAGGAGAAATCACATCTTTGTCACAGGTAGACTTACTTTTTCCAGAAATTATTATAAATTAGAATTAGATTCTGCTTTGGAAGTCTTCTAGAACTGCTACTATTCAGAGTATACTATGTGGTATTTTCAGTATGCAAGGATGCAGAAAATGCAGAAAACATCAGTATAAGGTCAAAAGCATATATTGGTTCAGTGTCCTTGAATGTTTTGTAAAAAAATCACTGCATTCTAAAGCTGATCAGGTGCTATACACTTTTTATCACAAGCAATGTGAGTTTGTAGTCTAAAATAATCCTATTGATGGAATCCTACAGGTACGTTGAGTCCAAGGATAAAATTAGATATATATATTTAATGATAAAGGGAATTGGGGGTACTTGGATTTCTTGCTTTAGTATTAGTGATGGTCACATCTTTTACTGAAGGAACAAGTTTCAAGACTTTTTAAAATTGGCCGTTAAGTAGTTTCAATTGTGACTACTTCCTTATTTGAAATAATTTGGTTAAGTAAGTGAAGAGTAGAGCAATGCAAATGAAATATCAAGTAAAAGCTCTGCCAGATTAAATTTAAGGAGCCTCTTGACAGCTCTAATACTGGATGGTGAATTTTCAAGAACTTATTTATCTCCTCTTAAAATGGATAGGAGAAAAGTCTGACTTAAATTTTTTCTCTCTCTCTCTCTCTCTCTCTCCATATATGCAGTTATATAATCTGTCACTTTTCATCTGTTGCAGAATGCTGGTAGTCTACAAGATTCCATAAATACAAATATCTGCAGTTTAAACTCTGTGATACAAAGAGATGACGAGGAATCCAAAATGATGGACACAGTATAGTACTGTTAAGACTGAGGCCAAGTATTTTTTTCTAAAAAAAAAAAAAAACAAAGGAAAACATGGCTATTTTCTTGACGTTATTTTTCTGGGTACTGCACTTTATTTTTAGTCTGATTTTTTTTGTTGTTGTTTGTTTGTTGGGGGGAGAGAAGGGGACTTTGAAGAGTGGGTAATCCAGAAACACTTGTAATATTGTTTGAAAATGTGCTGCTAGGTTTTTGGTTGTCCTTGAAGAGCAGGGTTCTCATATATTGCCGAATGTGAAACTGGATGTGTTTTCTGCTACTAACCTTGCCTTTCATGACTTTAGAAATCAAAGTACGATAAAGGAAAAAAAATTCTGCACAAATACAATGTTTACAAGAAGTGGTAGATTCTTGCTAGAATCTGCTATTGTCTTATTACAGATGTGGACATGTCTTTATGAATATTGGAGATCACAATTGTATTCATGCTACCTTGCTGACATTATAAGCTCTCAAATCTGGTTATCACTTATAGCAATAAATCAGTATCTGGTATCAGTATTTCAGACTTGGATGGATTAGATTAAAACACTGGCTTTCTACCTCTTCTAAGGGGATTTAAATGTTACATTGTGCTTTCATTAAAAAAGAAGTCCTAAAATTCAAGTAACGCTTGTCTGTTTGAGCAGTGGGTTTTATAATCTTTGAGAGTCCAACTCCCCTTTTAATTCTAAAAGGAACTTCAGATTTTTTTTAACCAAATCCCATTATAGGGAGAAGTATTTGAAGAGGATCAAGGGGACTTAAGGTGCTAGGTTTAAGAAAGCTCTTCGTTTGCAACAAAAAGCTTTATGGCAGTTCACCTAGGGGTGTCTTACCGAATTTGAAAGTTATTTCATCTTCTTCTAAAGCTGGTTTCTGTAACTGCCAGCTCAAGCATTGGGAAAGAGAAATATTTTTAAAGCTTGCTGTTTTAGGAGTCGGAAGAATAAACCATGTTTCCAGAGGAGGCCTTCCAGGAACCTCTGCAATGCAAAATGCTACCATGCTTTTTCTACCTTGCTACAGCATTTTTTTTGTCTACAAAATGTATATTGCGGCTGGAATACTCCAGTGGACAGAGCTTCTAGCTCAAATAGTGGGATGGATCCTTTATTGCTATGACTGTGGTAAGGTGTACAATGTATCCAATGTAGATACCCAGTGTATCTTTTGGCCAATTTTGAAAATAGCTCCTGCTATTTCAGCTGTGCACTATAGCGGTGATATAATGAAGTCTTTAGTCTGTAGTGCATGCTGCAGAAAGTATTAATACATATGCAGCAGCAAAAATGGGGGCTGCTTATCCACTGGTAGAAATGCCTCTTTTTAAGGCAGTCTTTCCTGGTGCTTTTGTTCTCTAGCAGTTCTGATGCACACTGAGGATAAAGGAAAGGCAGCAGCTCTATTAGCTGCAAACTGCAGGTAAGTGGCTTCAGTAAAGTGTATTTAGTTATGTCTGACAGGCACTCCAGAGAAAAGTAAAAACTGCACTCTCCATAATAATTAACTTAATTACAGGGAACTAATAACCTAAGGTGATTTGTTAAGTGCATCTCTCCCCTAAGTACAAGGGTAACGAGGCCTCTGTAGCACAGTGACTCACAATTATCAACACAGTTACTGATACAGTTGTTTTGATCTAGCAGTTCCTGGTCTGTTAAAAGTTATTTTCATATTTCTAGGGGCTAATGCTTAATGATTTGTGTGGAAATAAGTCTCAAATCATACAATTTTCCCCCAGCCTAGATTAACCTCCATGGGCTGTTAACAAAACACAGCCGTTTCTATGGAAATCAAAAGGCATAAATAGAAGGAAGCGGTAGATCAGGGTATTATGCTGGAATGTGGCTGCCAATCATTTCTAACCTTGATTTTTTTAAAGTTATTTCTAAACTCAGTCTGCAGCTATGATGTAGACATTATTGAAGATGAAAAATAGCAGCTGAATTGGTAAGTATGGCTATGGAGATACGTGATTCCAATTATCCAGTGACTATATAGACATAGGTATGAGAGCTGGTCAAAAAGACATGAACCAGTACTATGAACTCACATAAACCATATGAACTAAGTGCTACTTAATGAAACTTAATACTCTAAGCAGTCTTATGACACTAATTTGACTGCTGGACATCCTGACACGATTATCAATCAGCAGTAAGGGAAAAGACACTGATTTGTATCCCTGTCTATTGGTAACCTACTTGTATTGCATTGGTTGTACCAGGCAAGATTGATTAGTTGCACACTTCACAGATGATAGTTAATCTCTTCAAATTTTATTCTCTTTCTACTAATAATCCTATGCAATGGCACAAATACAGAGGATTTACCAAATATGCTACTTTGAATCTTCTGTTTCTCACACCTGCAAAATAGCTATACTGAGGGCACAAAGATGAATGTAACAAGGATAAAGGCAGTCATAAGGATAAGGTGTCACAGATAATTTACACAAACATCAGTTGATCCTGCTCAGCGTAAGCAAAGCTAAAGAAAGTGAGTTTTTTCATGGTGTCACCCTATCTCTATGCCAGTTCCTGTCTTGAACTGCTTTTTGCAGAATAGTGTTTCCCATAGGTTCTGGCTGACCCCAGGTAATCAAGTAATTGAGAAACTTGATTTCCAGTCCTTATCTTTACTTTGCATGATAGTTCATGAAGGAGTGTTTCGTAGGTAGGCTGTTTTCAGAAATATTTCCTATATGACTCAAAATGTCTAGCCATGAGCATTTTCTGATTGAGGGAGACATGAGTAGTTTTTTTGGTAAGTGTATTATAAAAATTAGACATTTTTATATAAAACGTATAGAATTAAAGTGGGGATCACAGGAGACTTAAAGCATTACCACCACATGAGCTGAGGATGATATTAGATTTTAATTATTGATCAGTATGGCACGCTAGTAAGTGAAATCCTTGATTGCCGAATCTCATGTAATCAATTCTGTGCTATGACAGATGGGCAGAAGTTAGCCCTCATTTCACATGGGGGCAGCAGCATCTTTCTGGCTCACATCTGGCAACTTGGTTTGGAGGAAAGCATAGATATGTGGCCAGATCTTATTGGTCTCTGTTCCAGAGAAGGATTTCAACAACCCTTTTGCCCTAAGGAAGAAAAAAAAAAATACAAAAGTCAAATTTTCTATTCCTTCCAGGATCTCTACCTCATTTTTAAGGGTACTCTAGCAGAAGTGTGTCAGTACAAAATTGATTTAGATCTAAGAGCAGCTAGAACACTGGGAACTAGGTATGTATTACTGTTTCTCATATGGTGAGACACTGATTCACACTGCCACACTGATTCAGGAAACTGGCAGCTGTACCTAGAGCACTTATTTTTACCCTTCATAGTTGTTAATAATGATGCAATCCAGTTGTAGAAGACACATAGAGGACACGCTCAAATAACTGAATAAGCCAGCTATTATAAAGTTGTTATACCCCAGAGCTCAGGGAAATACAAAGGTACATCAAAACAAACATGTGAGACCCAATCAAGTTGTTCTGAATTATTTCTAGTAGCTTAAAATTTTGTAAAACCTGCTGTTGTCAGTAAGAATAGTTTAGACCTGCCTCTTGCTTTGAGGCTTAGAGGCACTTTCACTTCACAGTTACTGAAATCAGGAAAATCACTGACAACCCAGAATAGTCTTTCTCCAAAACTTAACCACTTCAAAGACAGAGCATTTAATCTTCTACTTGATCAACATGTTAAACAGATCAGGAAGAGAATATAACATTGCAGTTTCCAAAAAAGGTACTGTGACTCTCACCTTACTAACAGAGGTTTGTTGCTCAAATCATACATAATGTATTGAATAATGTGCAGGACTCTTTGTAAAGCTTCATAGGGCTGCAACAAAGAGCTTGTTTGCTTAGCTGACTCCCTGAAGAGGTTTCATGCAACTAAAAGTGGGGAGCTTATTTGTTTTGCAGTTTACATTTCTTACTGAATTGATGGTATATATGTATGGCTACTTATATCATGGTCACATTTGTAATACTTCTGCAATGGAAAAAAAGATTTGCTCCTTGCTCTGCTAACACAGAAGGAAGTATAGTGTTTTACTACTTACCGGTAATACTCCAGAACAGGTTTGGTTTGTGCGTCGTAGGCCTGCAGTCTCCTGGTAACCGTCTCTGGTTTGTCATCATCACGCTGAACAAGTGGCTCTCCAGTGATGTCATCAGTGCCCTAATCGCAGTTAAAATCAAACACTGATTTTTTTTTCTATTTACACTTTTTTTTTACATCCTCTTTAAATCATCATCACTTTCCAATTAGTCAAGGAATAGATTTCTGTTTAGGAAGACTACCATCCATATCTTATCTGACATTAGAGGTCAGTTTTAAAGTTTCTCAGTTAGAAATATTTTCTCAGTTTTGGCTATGAACATCACATTGTAGAAATATGTTAATTTCATTGCATTGTGCACCATAACATTTGTTGAATATTTGTTGAATGTAAATGTTTAGACAAAACACACAGAAATAAGGGATGACTGTTGGGAATTGTTCCAGAGGAAGTTTCTTGCAAGCACAAAACCAAATAAAACATAAAAATATTCTCCTGCCCTGCCTGCATTCTGGCAGTCAGTTTCAGAAAATCAATTACTATTGTTATTAATAAACTTACCTACTTGGGAAGGTGTGAAGAATATTTATTGCAGAACATATATATTAGATATGCATTTGTATTATCACTCTTGCCTTGTTTACATAATAGAGTGATTTAAAATGATGAGTTTAATTTTCTTATATTAAATTTCTTTTGAGTTTCTTTCTGGTGTTTGCATACTCAGTCAATAGGTACAAGGAAAGCAATAGTTTAAGTATTGAGCATTGCATAAATTCTAAAACCATGATCTTTAATCTTTTTGGCTTCACTGAGAAAGTCAACATTTAAGGGTTTTGAAGATATTAAGAGGTCTTACTATATAGTAAATGCAACTGTATTTCAGCTGTTCAGCTCCAATTCATAGTTTTACTTGAATACTTCAAATTGCTTTACTGTGTTGTGGAATGCATACAAAATAATGAAAGGTAAAGTGAAGTGCCCCTAACAGGAAAGCTGCTACAGCTGAATCCCACTCTCTGCGGTACTGGTTGATTCTCTGTTGCTGCTTGCCTTGTTCCTTCTCAATTAAGAATAGCCATGAATCAAATGCCATGTTTTAAGCTATACATAAGCTCTATGGATAGTGTGCTTCCAGTTGCTCACTTCTAGTGCTTACCTATTATTTTAGCTGGCCTTTTATCCTGCAACATTGAAATCACAAAACTTTTTTCAGGTAACTGCTCAAAACTTCTTCAGCTAAAAGAGCCTCCTATGCTTCTGATGTAGCATAACAGAGCTTCCAGGAGAGAATGTGATGCAACAGTTAAGTTACTTATAGTTAAGGATAAAATTCAACTTAAGCTCATTTTCATTATGGCTAGTCTAAGTAAAAAATTTAAGGTAGCTATGTATACCTGTTATCTCTTGAAGATATCTAAAGCCCAAACTGTTGTTGTTGTTGTTTTTACTTGTTTTCTGAGAAGTTTCTCTAATTTCTACATCTAATTTTGCAGTATGACAACCTGCCCTGGTAAGTATTAATATAGGGAAAACATTAAGTGGATTCTTCTGCTGTATATATACCCAGGAAATATACTGAGTTGTGAGCTACTAAACAATGAGTCCTGTGAAGGAAGGAAGAGGAAACTACATTTTGGACTGTACAGGCTTTGGGGCTGCAGTAATAGACCAGGCTAAGAACTGGCCTAGCTAATACGCCAGTGTACAATGCTGGGAAAGGAAAATCTCCCAGACCAGTTAACCATATTAACTAGAGCCTAGAAGGCAGTTGTTGCAGTTGGCACCACAGTATTTCATTCTGCAGGGGAGAAGCAAGTTGCCCTCCAGCTGATGGGCGCTATGATAACAGGAGAGAAGGCCTGTTATCGAGGGAGCTTCTGCACACTTAAGAGATAACATGAGCCCCCTTCTTCTGAGCTATCATTTCTTGCAGCAAACAATGTTTTACTTAATTAACTAGATGCATTCTTTTTAAGCACCAATACTAACAATGTGCATTGCTTACCAGTACTTTGGGAGGGCTGAATTCAAGATTGTAGACTCTGCCACTAGCAGGGTGGATCCAGCGTGCAGTGAGACGGTACTTTATGGTCTCAAATGGCACATCTAGGTCAATCACAGTGTCTATTTGACACTGTTTATCCAGGGCTTCTGCCTGGGCAACCGTTCTAGGGAAACCTTTAAAGAAAACATAAGCCAATAAAAAATGAAAGGTAGAGTTACAATAAGAATTAACTGGACTCGATTTATTAGAGGAAAGGTGGTCAGGCACTCAAAAGCAAAAACTTGATGTGTGTAAAGGTTGAAGAAAAATCACATTTTCAGGATATTTTTTGGTACATCACTGTACTCTAATTTGTTAATCTCCCAGCTTCCACCTCCTTATTTCACTTAATCACCCCCTCAAAAGTAAATACAAGCAAAAAGGCCCCACAATTGAAAGTGTTCCATATCAATTTGCTGTGCTGAATAAGAATACTGAATACACATTTTATGCATCCAATTAATTAATCCAGTTGTTACTGTGGAACAATAACAGCTAGTATTTTAAGGCACTTCATGGTGAGAGATCTCGAACAATCTGGAAAGTTGTGACAACTCTTTCTTCCATTCATCATGTAAAAGTCTGAATTAAGTAGTTGACCATAATAAACCTGTTTTATTCAGGCATAGTAAACCCAGTGTATCTATCAGAGGCAGTCCACGATTAATTTTGCATCAAACAGAAGCACTAGGAAGATTTTAGAATATCTAGTGTCTCAGTCAATCTTGTAGGACAGTGAGAAAACTCAGGCTGCAAAGAAAACTTTTTCTGAACACACAAGGCAAGACATGTTGCCCTATGAACTCTGTGGCTCTACTGGAGTGCTCCTAAGGGCACATACTGTTAGCAGATAAACCTAATGCAACTTAAGAAGCAATTAAAAAAGAATAGGAATAAGAAAATGAAGCTCTTCATACAGACTATGATAATAATCAACCAAAGCAACTGTAATGGTGAAAGTTTCTCCAGCACATGCTGCTGCACAGTAAGTTAACTGGAAGAATTTTTCTGTGCACAGACCTTTTGCGTAAAGCCTTAGCTCTTTAAAATGTTGAGATTTTTATTGTACTATGCAAGTAAACATCCCCCTAAAGACAAGTTCTGATAGGTAAAAATAGGTTAAAAGGTAAAGAAAAAAATGAGGAAAGTCTTACTTGATACTTATATCAAGTAATACCATCAATATTTATTGATAATTCTGCATAAGGAATTAGCCAAAAGAGTCTTACAACAGAAAAAAACAGAGAAGGATAATTTAACATCTTAAGGGTACTATGTCTTGCTTAGCACATCCCACAGAGCAATTAAGTGTGTTACTTTTCATGGATCTGGTTTGCATCACAGTCATCAATTGCCCTCACTCTACTTCTCTCAGGTTCATATAATCTTGTAGAAGTGCTTCTAAATGTCAGAAGAGGGTGAGCCAAGACTTAAGCACTGCTGGATTTTCTTGCTAGACAGGCTATTTGATCACCATGGACCTTATTTATGCAGTTGGAAAATGGGCCTGTTTTGAGACTTAATGAAGAGGAAATTTATCTACAAAAGAAAGGGTCTTTAGAGAAGTAAGTCTTTGAAAGTTATGGCAGAGGTTGTTGCTTACAGTGTTTCCTTAATACACAGAAAGCTGTTCACAAAACTTGATCAATTATTAGGAACCTAAACACTCTAGAAAAAAATGCCCTAGTAATATAGCAAATAAATTTAAACAGCACGTCTGTATGCACATGACTCAGATTCCAATACTCACTATGACTCTACAGGACACACAGCAGTGTCCTACATGCACATTTCTGCAGAAATTACAGAGCATTTCCTCTAAGCAGTGGAAATGTGTATTTTGCTAAGTAAGCATACAAGCAGCTTAGTAGCTCCACTTAGTCTGACCTAGGTTTTTGTGCAGCTGTGGTTATCAAACTAAAGATTTTCTGGTTAACTTCAGAACAATACTCTTTCTGTAGAGCTGATTATGCTCTGAGTCTCTGTGAATGTTGGCTCAGAAGATTTCTCTTCCAAAAGTGCAGATTAGGAGGCACACTAGCATGCAGGAGAAATGGATTTCTTCTCTTGCATTCTCCACACCATCCTCCTGTTCAGAGAGCTGTCAGTGTGCTCAGCTGTGATGCAGCACAACCATATCCAAAGTTAGAGCTATAAGTACTTGGGAGCCAAAAGTGAGGGAAAATATCTGCAGCTTTTTGGTTTATTGAGTAAGTTTCACTGTGCTGTGCACTAAAGGGATAAACCCTTTGTCCTCACTATTTTAGAACATAACTGGAAAAAAAAGCAAAGGCAACAGATCACTACACTAGAAGCAAATATAATAAAGGAAAAGGGGACAAGGAACACTGTGGATTTTTTTCTTACTTTAAATAAAAAGCTACACCGTTGACTTTCAAGTTTTATCTAGTAAGACAGATTGTCACTAGGATCTGAAAAAAATTCTCATCCAGCCCAGACATTATCTTTGTGTCACACATCCAACTGTGCTTCCCCATGGCCTGGCATAGTGGGGGCCACTCATGCCTCTTACAACTATGGCAAAGGCATTTTCTCTCTCGTTTATTGTGCGCTCCACTGTTGCAGGACTCCCTTTCCATACTTACCTTGTCACCACATACCTGCCTTCCTCCTTACATGATTCAGCTCTTTTCTCTTACAATGTCCCTTTCTTTGACAAGAAAAGCCTTTGGAAAGAAAAGGCTTTAAAAAGGAAACTTCCCTATGATTATTTTGAAGGAAGTCTTTGTTCTTAAGGTGAGAATAAAGTTAAGAGTTATCAGACTTGCCAGTTTCAAAACTCTCCTGTAGTGCTCAACTGTGGGGTTTTTCAACGTGAATTAAACTGTATCACTCCAAAGACAGGACACACGCCATGCCTTTGGCAGCCAAGGGGGCAGACTGAATACCAAATGTTTCACATGCTGCCAACAAATACTGCCCAGTTCCCAGGGCTCCGGGACAGCTACTGGAGTGTGACAACCGCTGAGCAGCCAAAGCAGCCCGAGCTCTGCAGTGCAGGTTTCCAGCCCCTCTAGCTTACCGTCCAACAGCCAGTCGTATCGCTCTAGGCCCTTGAGCTCGCTCAGCACCATCCGCGTCATAACGTCATCCGGAATCAGCCGCCCTTGATCAATGTAGGACTTGGCAAGGATTCCAACTTCTGTGAAAGCAGAAGAGGTCATGTTACAGTACCTGTGACCTCCAGCAAGACAAAAATAAAAATAAAAAAAGGCACAATGCTTCAATTTGTTTTGATCGACACGACACAAAATGGTGTCAGTCTAGACAGACAAGGCAGACAGAACAATATTCGCTGCAATTCAAAAAGAGGTGATTGGTCAGAACCTGATCTTACGAATATCTATCATATTAATTTAATTCTGCTAAGGGCAACAATATCCCACACGCCCTTCAAATAATTTTACTTTTAAGTATTTGAAATATGAGATTCCAAAACCAATAATGGGAGACACCATTAGGTAAGACTTTAAAACATGAAACAGAGTGATTCAAGTGCTTTAAGATATCAGCCTGAGACTTCCTGCAGGGAAAGTTTATATGTTGTCAGTAAAGCACAGTGGCTGGATATGATCCTAAGACTTTAGGAGGAAGTGAAACCCACTTGGCATTTAGGAGAGCAATACACAGTGGGATATGCTTGGCAGAGAAGTATTTTCACAATTACTGAAATTGCAAGAGGATGTTTATAAGTGTTGTGAACTGTTTATGGGAGCGTGCAGACACTTGTATTTTCCTGTGGAACTGACTACCTCTTAGTAGCAGTCATTTAGCCCCCCGGCCAGCCAAAATGCCATGCAGGCATCTCCCTCCCTGGTACCACACTGTGTCCCTGCACGACAGCACCAGTGTGCTGTAGTTCACACAAGCTGAGGTGTGAGTTCACACATCTGTGAAGGGATTCATCTGCCTGGGTTGTCTTCTGGGCTCACAGCACCCATAGCCTTGATCTACACAGCTGCACCTAATTCCCTAAGTCACACAGAATAGCAGCTAGATTGGTTTTCATTACGGATATGCAACAGTTTGCTTTTGGCTAATTCAGATCTAGTTCCAATACATCAAACAGGAGAGAGAATGGGATGGACCCACATTACCAATCAACAGAACTGCTTTTAGCAGAAGACAACAACTGTCCCACTTGAGGCACTACTGGAAAACGCAGTAGTAGAACGGCCCATCTTTAGACATGGCAAGTGGAAGCCAGTAGATGCACACAATACAGAAAGCTGCTCTGCTGTTTAAAACAAACAAACAAATAAATAAAAATAGTAACTTGACTGGTGCTCACATCCAAAGATGGACTCTGAAAAATCCTGAAAAACAGTTTAGAAACAGACCAGGCATGCAGCAGCATGGCCTCAAAAAACTGACACAACATGGGGGAGAAGCAGTCTTCAATGCTAAAAGTTGCAGAATATCACAAACTGGAAAGAGGATGACAGTGCGGTCTGTACAAAGGAATTTTCTTTTTTTTTTTTTCTTTACCTCATTTCTTTGATGTTATCAGGTCGAACCTCTTTTACTACTCCAGTGCCCTTAGAACTATGTACCTCCAAAAGCAGCTAGGAAGAAGAAGAAATTACTCCTAGGCAGCTAAATGTGCCCTTGTTACTCAAATCTGTTACTGATTTACACTGCAGTATTGCCATAGCCATGTTGACCTAAGAACACTTGCAAGGCAAGTTTCATAGAAAAATGTCATGCTTCACACTTTGGAAAGACAGATGAGCTTAGGAGCAAGAGGAGGACTACAACATAGCAATACCTAAGGCACACAGGTCCTATCACCGGGCTAACACCATGTGCAAGCCCTACAAGCCTCAGGCCTCTCACAGAGTCAACTATTACAACAGGAAAAAAAAACAGTCACGACTCTTCCTAAAATAGTTACAATGCAACAAAAAAGTTTGTTCACCAGACATTTTTTTTCTCCTATGTGTGGAAGCAGGAGAGGGGGATCTCCTGGAGTTTTGATCTGTTCTGTTTTGCTGTTGTGCAGGTGGGTCTGAGGCCAGTACAGGCCTTGACATGGCAATCTTTGTACTT